>NC_052070.1:8916148-9216148 GCF_015852505.1 Tachyglossus aculeatus
AGCGCCCTTCTAGACTGTGAGCCCACTGTTGGGTAGGGACCATCTCTAGATGTTGCCAACTTGTACTTCCCAAGCGCTTAGTACAGTGCTCTGCACACAGTAAGTGCTCAATAAATATGATTGAATGAATGAATGAATGAAGTGCTCAATAAATACCATTGATGATGATGATGATGATTTTTGCTAAGTGTTTGTTATGTGTCAAGCACTGTTCTATGTGCTGAGGTAGATTCAAGCAAATCAGGTTGGACGCAGCCCCTAGAGCGCTAAAGAAAAACCATAATTATTATCATTATTATTATTATTATTATTTTAATGGCATTTGTTAAGTGCTTACTATGTGCAGAGCACTGTTCTAAGCGCTGGGGGGATACAAGGTGATCAAGTTGTCCCACGGTGGGCTCTCAGTCTTAATTCCCATTTTACAGATGAGGGAACTGAGGCTCCGAGAAGTTAAGTGACTTGCCCAAGGTCACACAGCAGACATGTGGCGGAGCCGGGATTCGAACCCATGACCTCTGACTCCAAAGCCCGTGCTCTTTCCAATGAGCCACGCTTCTTCTTCTTCTTCTTCTTCTTTCTTATTATTACATTCCCGGCCCACAACGAGCTTACAGTCTACGCTGCTTCTCACTCACACTGGGTTTGTGCGCTTGCCTGGCCATTACGTCTCTATGTGTTGCCAACTTGTCCTTCCCAAGCGCTTAGTACAGTGCTCTGCACACAGTAAGCGCTCAATAAATACGACTGAATGAATGAATGAATGAATTAGACTGTAAGCATCAACACTTGATCTTCCACTTAGACTTAGGGTTCCCAAGGTGCAGAGGGGTCGGTGCAGAGTTCTGCCCACGGGTGGCATAGAAGCAGCGTGGTTTAGTGGAAAGAGCCCCATCTTTGGAGTCAGAGGTCGTGGGTTCTAATCCTGGCTCTGCCAATTGTCAGCTGTGTGACTTTGGGCAAGTCACTTGAGCACTTGCGGACGTGAGGAGGGAGGGTATTCCAGGCCGGGGGAGGACGTGGGCCCGGGGTCGACGGCGGGATGGATGAGAACGAGGCCCAGTGAGGAGGTGAGCGGCGGCAGAGGAGCTGAGGGTGCGGGCTGGGATGGACAAGGACAGAAGGGAGGGGAGGGAGGAGGGGGCGAAGTGATGGACGGCCTTGAAGCCGAGAGGGAGAAGCTTTTGCTTGATTCGTAGGTTGACAGGCAACCACTGGAGATTTTTGAGGAGGAAAGTGACACGCCCAGAGCGTTTCTGTACATTCAATCGCACATTCAATCGTATTTATTGAGCGCTTACTGTGCGCAGAGCACTGGACTAAGCGCGTGGGAAGTACAAGTTGGCAACATATAGAGACGGTCCCTACCCAACAGTGGGCTCACAGTCTAGAAGGGGAAGACAGATAACAAAACGGAACATATTAACAAAATAAATAGATACAAAGGTAATCCGGACAACAGAGTGAAGTATAGACTGAAGCGGGAAGAGACAGGAGGATGGGAGATCAGAAAGGAGATCAGACGGAAGGATGGGAGATCAGAAAGCGCTCAAAACAGTGCTTCTTCACACAGTAGACTGGAAGCTCCCTGAGGGCAGGGATTGTGCCTACACTCTCTATTTATGCTCACAAAGACTCAGTCCTCTCCCCTGTTCTTTTCCCCACGATCCCCGGAGAGACTGGGACAATTAATGAAGCTAGAGGAAAGAGCCCAGGCCTGGGCATCAGAGGTCATGGGTTCTAATCTTGGCTCTGCCCCATGTCTGCTGTGTGACCTCGGGCAAGTCACTTAACATCTCTGGGCCTCAGTGACCCCATCTGTAAAATGGGGATCAAGAATGGGAGCCCCACGAAGGACACGGACTGTGTCCAACCTGATTGCCTTGTATCTACCCCAGTGTTTAGAATGGTGCTTGGCAGAGTAGGCACTTAACAAATACCACAGTTATTATTATTATTATTATTATTCACCAATCAATCATTGATAATTACTGAGAATTTACGAGGTGCAGATCACTGGATTAAGCGCTTGGGAGAGGACAATATTCCAGAGTTGGTAGACAGGTTCTAAGCCCAAGGCAAGCTTGTGGTCCAGAGGGGGAGACAGACATTAATAGAAATAATCAATCAATTGACCAGTCAATGCTTTTTAGTGAGCGCTTACTGTGTGCAGAGTACTGTACTAAGCGCTTGGGAGAAGACAATCTACCATAATCAGTAGCTAGAATTCCTGTCCAAAACAAGGTTACAGTCTAGAGGAAAAGACAGAGGGCCCAGACTGAGCCCCCTCCTTCCTCTCCCCCTCCTCCCCCTCTCCATTACCCCCGCCTTACCTCCTTCCCTTCCCCACAGCACCTGTATATATGTTTGTACACATTTATTACTCTATTTATTCATTTATTTTACTTGTACATATTTATTCTATTTATTTTATTTTGTTAGTATGTTTTGTTTTGTTCTCTGTCTCCCCCTTCTAGACTGTGAGCCCACTGTTGGGTAGGGACCGTCTCTGTATGTTGCCAACTTGGACTTCCCAAGCGCTTAGTCCAGTGCTCTGCACACAGTAAGTGCTCAATAAATATGATTGAATGAATGAATGAATGAATGAATGGAAATAATCAATCAATTGATGGTGTTTATTGAGCACTTACTGAGCACAGAGTACTGGACTAAATGCTTGGGAGAGTACTGGGTAGGGCTAGCCTGAGGTGAGGTGCTCTCAGACTATTCCTTCCTTTCTCCTCAGAATGTCCCATTCCATCTCTATTTCTCATTGACGTAAGAAACGGCATGGCCTAATGGGAAGGCTCATGGGAATCAAAAGACCTGGGTTCTAATACCGTCTCTGACTGTTCTCCCCCTTCTAGACTGTGAGCCCACTGTTGGGTAGAAACTGTCTCTATATATTGCCAACTTGTACTTCCCAAGCACTTAGTACAGTGCTCTGCACACAGTAAGTGCTCAATAAATACGATTGATTGATTGATTGATTGACTTACAGGCTGTGTGACCTGGGGTAAGTCACTGAACTTTTCATTCTCAGTCTCTTTTTCGGGCTCCTCCTCCTCTGCCTCCCATCCCCTAACTGTAGGAGTCCCTCAAGGCTCAATTCTGGATCCCCTGCTATTCTCCATCTACACCCATTCCCTTGGAAAACTCATTCGCTCCCATGGCTTCAACTTCCACCTCTTTGCAGATGATTCCCAAATCTCCGTCTCCTCCCCTGATCTCTCTCCTTCTCTCCAGTCTCACAACTCCTCCTGCCTTCAAGACATCTCTTACTTGGCTGTCCTCCCATCCCCTCAACCTTAACATGTCCAAAACAGAGCTCCTTATCTTCCCACCCAAACCCTATCCCCCCCCCTGGCTTTCCCATCACCGTAGATGGCACCTCCATCCTTCCTGTCTCACAAACCTGTAACCTTGGCGTTATCCTTGACTCCTGTCTCTCATTCAACCCAGATATTCAATCCACCATTAAATCCTGTTGGTCCCACCTTCACTACATCACTAAAATCCTCCCCTTCCTCTCCAACCAAACTGCTATCACATTAATCGAAGCCCTTATCCTCTCCCACCTTGATTATTGCATCAACATATTATATGCTTCAATATGCAATATGCAGATTATTGCATATTGTACAGTGCTCTGCACACAGTAAGCGCTCAATAAATATGATTGAAGTACGATTAAATGAATCAGCCTCCTTGCTGACCTCCTAGCCTCCTGTCTCTCCCCACGCCAGTCCATACTTCACTCTGCAGCCCACATCACTTTTCTACCAAAACATTCAGGTCACGTCACCCTGCGCCTCAAAATAACTCCCGTAGTTGCCCATCCACCTTCGCAACAAACAGAAGCTCCTCACATTTGGCTTTAAAGTCCTCAATCCTAGTGAATAGAACATGGGCTTGGGAACCAGAGGACTTGGGTTCTAATACCGGCTCTGCCGCTTGTCTGCTGTGTGACTCTGGGCAAGCCACTTAACTTCTCTGGGCCTCAGTGGCCTCATCTGTAAAATGGGGCTGAAGACCGTTAGCCCCGCGTGGGACCACCTGATTTCCTTGGATCTTCCCCAGCGCTTAGAACAGTGCTTGACACAGAGTATGTGCTTAACAAATGTCATTATTATTATTGTTACCTCACTTTGCTATTCTTCTACTCCAACCCAGCCCGTACACCTCTTTCTTCTAACGTCAACCTTGTCACTGTCCCTCCATCTCATCTGTCTCACCACTGGCCTCTCTCCCACTCAATCAATCAATCAATCAATCGTATTTATTGATCGCTTACTGTGTGCAGAGCACTGTACTAAGCGCTTGGGAAGTACAAGTTGGCTGCCTTTGGCCTGAAATTCCCACCCTCCTCATAGCTGAGAGACAAGGACGCCGTCCTACCTCAAAGCCTTCCTGAAGGCCCATCTCCTCCCAAGCCCTCCTTTCCTCTTCTTCCATGACCTGCTCTCTTTGCTCTTCCCCCCCCCCCCCCCCAGCCCCACAGCACACGTGTCCATATCTGTCATTTCTTCAACTGTCAGCTGTGTGACTTTGGGCAAGTCACTTCACTTCTCTGGGCCTCAGTTCCCTCATCTGTAAAATGGGGATTAAGACTGTGAGCCCCCCCGTGGGATAACCTGATCTCCTTGTAACCTCCCCAGCGCTTAGAACAGTGCTTTGCATATAGTAAGCGCTTAATAAATGCCATTATTATTATTATTATTAATTTCTGCCACCCCGCTCTGAACTGTAAACTCACTGTGGGCAGGGAATGTTTCTAATATATTGTAATATTATACTCTCCCAAGCATTAAATACCATGCTCTGCACATGGTTAACACTCAATAAATATGACTGGCTGACTGGCTGAACTCCTCTAATAATAATAATAATAATGGCATTTATTAAGCACTATGTGCAAAGCACTGTTCTAAGCGCTGGGGAGGTTACAAGGCGATGAGGTTGTCCCACGGGGGGCTCACAGTCTTAACCCCCATTTTTACAGATGAGGTAACTGAGGCCCAGAGAAGTTAAGGAGCAGCGTGGCTCAGTGGAAAGAGCGCGGGCTTTGGAGTCAGAGGTCATGGGTTCAAATCCCAACTCCCCCACATGTCTGCGGTGTGACCTTGGGCAAGTCACTTAACTTCTCTGAGCCTCAGTGACCTCATCTGTAAAATGGGGATTAAGACTGTGAGCCCCACATGGGACAACTTGATCACCTTGTAACCCCCCAGCGCTTAGAACAGTGCTCTGCACATCGTAAGCGCTTAACAAATACCATTATTATTATTATTATTATTATTATTATTATTATATGACTTGCCCAAAGTCACACAGCTGACAATTGGCGGAGCCGGAGTTTGAACCCATGACCTCTGACTCCAAAGCCCGGGCCCTTTCCACCGAGCCACGCTGCTTCTCAGTTCCCTCATCCATAAATATGGGAATAGGATTCCTGTTCTCCCTCCCCTTAGGCTGTGACTGTACCAAACGTACAGCTAGAGCAATCCCATAACAATTTAACTTTAGGAACCCAGAAAATATTTATTAACAGCTTTTGTCCAAATTTGGACAGTTCTCTGTTGACACTTCATATAAAATCTGAAATCACTCAATCATATTTACTGACAGCTTGCTGTGTGCAGAGCACTGAGCACTGTACTAAACACTAGGGAGAGTAGAGAAACAGCGTGGCTTCCTGGAAACAGTACGGGCTTAGGAGTCAGAGGGATGTGGGTTCTAATCCGGGCTATGCCACTTGTCTGCTGCGTGACCTTGGGCAAACCACTTAACTTCTCTTTGCCTCAGTTCCCTCATCTGTAAAATGGGGATTAAGACTGGGAGCCCCACTTGGGACAACCTGATTACCTTGTAACTGCCCCAGCGCTTAGAACAGTGCTTGGCACATACTAAGCGCTTAACAAATACCATAATTATTATTATTACAATACATCAATAAACAGACACATTCCCTGCCCACACTATCTGAAGTAATGCCCCCCGCAATACAGGCTCCAGAGGTGGGCATCATCTGTCTGAAGACCTGCCTAATATTTGCTTTCTTTGGTCTGTTGTCATTATTGCTATATTGTACTCTCCCAATCGCTTAGTACAGTGCTTTATTCATTCATTCATTCATTCAATCGTATTTGTTGAGCGCTTACTGTGTGCAGAGCACTAGATTAAGCGCTTGGGAAGTACAGTTGGCAACATATAGAGACAGTCCCTACCCAACAACGGGCTCACAGTCTAGAAGGGGGACACAGTAATAATAATAATAATAATAATGATGGCATTTATTAAGTGCTTACTATGTGCAAAGCACTGTTCTAAGCGCTGGGGAAGTTACAAGGTGATCAGGTTGTCCCACGTGGGGCTCACAGTTTTAATCTCCATTTTACAGATGAAGCAACTGAGTTGCAGAGAAGTGAAGTGACTTGCCCAAAGTCACACAGCTGACAAGCGGCGGAGCCAGGATTTGAACTCATGACCTCTGACTCCAAAGCCCGGGCTTTTTCCACTGAGCCACGCTGCTTTTTGGGGTGATTTTGATTGACCACTGAGCATTTCAGCATCGCTTAGTGGCTAGAGCCGGGGCCTGGTATTCATTCATTCATTCATTCAATCGTATTTATTGAGCGCTTACTGTGTGCAGAGCACTGTACTAAGTGCTTAGGAAGTACAAGTTGGCAACATATAGACACGGTCCCTACTCAACAATGGGCTCACAGTCTAGAAGAGGGAAAGTCAGAAGGATCTGGGTTCTAATCCCACTCCGCCACTTGTCTGCTGGGTGAACTTGGGCAAGTCACTTCACTTCCCTGGGCCTCAGTTCCCGCACCTGTAAAATGGGGATTAAAGGGGTGAGCTCCATGTAGGCCAGGAACTGTATCCAACCTTATCTCCCCCTTATAGACCGCGAGTCTGCTGCTGGGTAGGGACCATCTCTCTATGTTGCCAACTTGTACTTCCCAAGCGCTTAGTACAGTGCTCTGCATACAGTAAGTGCTCAATAAATACGATTGATTGATTGGGTCAGTAAATACAATGGAATGAGTTGAATGAATGAATGAACTCACAGGCCTCTAAAATGCAGGCTAAATTCAAGTCTGTCAGATGGTTCTTGTTTTTACCCAGATTTTCCCATTCATTTTGATGATCTTTATCTCCGTGTGGGGCCGGGACTGTGCCCGACTTGATGATCTTGTATCTTCCCCCAGTGCTTAGGACAGGGTTTGACGCCAAGAAAGCGCTTCACCAATACCCTGATTATTAGTTCCATGTCACTGGGGGATCCTGTAGGTGCCCCTGATGTGACCAGGGCAAACTCCCTCCATGTGGGCAGAGAATGTATCTTTCAATTCATTCATTCAATTGTATTTATTGAGCACTTACTGTGTGCAGAGCACTATACTAAGCGCTTGGGAAGTACAAGTTGGTAATCTGTTCTATTACTAGTGGATTCTACCGAGTGCTTAGTAAAAATAATAATAATAATGATAGCATTTATTAAGCACTTACTACATGCAAAGCACTCTTCTAAGCGCTGGGGAGGTTACAAGGTGATCAGGTTGTCACAGTCTTCATCCCCATTTTCCAGATGAGGTAACTGAGGCCCAGAGAAGTGAAGTGACTTGCCCAAAGTCACACAGCTGACAAGTGGTGGAGCCGGGATTTGAACCCATGACTTCTGATTCCAAAGCCCGGGCTCTTTCCACTGAGCCACGCTGCTTCTCCAGTGCTCAATAAATACCACTGACTGACTGCCTGACTCTAGACTGCAAACTTGTTGTACGCAGGAAATGTGTCTGTTTACTGTTATAGTGAACTCGCCCAAGCGCCTAGTACAGTGCTCTGCACACAGTAAGCGCTCAATAAATACAGTTGACTGACTCTAGACTCTAAGCTCATTGTGGGGAGGGAGTGTCCATATCTGTAATTTATTTTATGCATATTAATGTCTGTCTTCCCCTCTAGACTGTAAGCTCATGTGGGCAGGGAATGTGTTTTTTGTTATATTGTCCTCTCCCAAGTGCCTAGAAGCAATGTGGCTCAGGGAAAAGAGCATGGGCTTGGGAGTCAGAGGTCATGGGTTCAAATCCTGGCTCCGCCACTTGTCAGCTGTGTGACTTTGGGCAAGTAACTTAACTTCTCTGGGCCTCAGTTCCCGCATCTGTAAAATGGGGATGAAGACTGTGAGCCCCACGTGGGACAACCTGATCACCTTGTAACCTCCCCAGCACTTAGAACAGTGCTTTGCATATAATAAGCGCTTAATAAATGCCATCATTATTATTATTATTACAGTGCTCTGCACACAGTAAGCGCTCAATAAGTACACTTGATTGACTCTAGACTCTAAGCTCATTGTGGGCAGGGAGTGTCCATATCTGTAATTTATTTTATGCATATTAATGTCTGTCTTGCCCTGTAGACTGTAAGCTCATGTGGGCGGGGAATGTGTTTATTGTTATATTGTCCTCTCCCAAGCGCTTAGTACAGTGCTCTGCACACACTGAGTGCTCAATAAATATGATTGAATGAATGAATGAATGAATATTGTTCTAGTGTACTCTCCCAAGTGCTTAGTACAGTGCTGTGCACATGTTGCGTACTTAATGACTCGGACAAAGTTTGCCTAAGGTTATCAGGTTGTCCCACGTGGGGCTCACAGTTTCCATCCCCATTTTACAGATGAGGTAACTGAGGCACAGAGAAGTTAAGTTGTATCTACCCCAACGTGAAGTGGCTTGCCCAAAGTCACACAGCAGACAAGTGGAAGAGTGGGATTAGAGAGCATCCTCTGGCTCCCAAGCCTGGGCTCTTTCCACTAATCAATCAAGCAATCAATCGTATTTATTAAGCGCTTACTGTGTGCAGAACACTGTACTAAGCGCTTGGGAAGTCAAGTCGGCAACACATAGAGACAGTCCCTACCCAACAGCGGGCTCACAGTCTAGAAAGCCACACTACTCTCCTCCTCCCTATCACCCCCTCTGCCCTACCTCCTTCCCCTCCCCACAGCACTTGTATATGTTTGTACAGATTTATTACTCTAATTATTTTACTTGTACATATTTACTATTCTATTTATTTTGTAAATGATGTGCATCTAGCTTTAATTCTGTTTATTCTGACCATTTTGACACCTCTCTACATGTTTTGTTGTCTGTCTCCCCCTTCTAGACCGTGAGCCTGTTGTTGGGTAGGGACTGTCTCTATATACCCCCTCTTCCTCCTCCTCCTCCTCCTCCTCCTCCTCCTTCTGTCACCCCCATCCCCACCCAGGACAAGGGTGGCAGCCCCCAAGAGAGGCTTCCTTGTTCCCCATCTCCCAGGGGGCCTCAGCGGTGAAAGCCCTGGGTACCGCCTCCCCCCCCATCCCACTTCTCCTCCTCCTCCTCCTCCTCCTCCTCTTCCTCTTCCTCCTCCTCCTCCTCCACCTCCTCCACAAGGAGGAGACCACGTAGCTCACGAACACCAGATTTCCCATGTGACAGTGGCTGGCAGCAGCCGCCCGCCCGCTGCCTCCCGCCGCTGAGCTCACCAAGGGCCTCGCAGGGGAGGGGACGGGATGAGGGTGGCAGGGCTTTTGCAAGGCTCCCAGGCCCCAGCCCGGCCGCCCAGCTCCCCTTCTTACTCACGCGCCCGCGAGGGGAGATGGGTCACCAACTGGGCCCCTCCCCTGTCCACCCACTCCTCAGCTCCCTCTGTGCCCTCCCATCTACCCCTGAGTTGCATCTTTACCCGCCTGTCTGCCCCTCAGCTCTGTCTGTGCCCTCCTGTTTCCCCTCAGCTCCATCTATGCCCGAAGGCCTGTCTTTCCGCTCCATCTGTGTCTGCCTCTCTGCCCCTCAGCTCCACCTGTGCCCACCTGTCTGTCCCTCAGCTCCATTTGTGCCCACCTATCTACCCCTCGGTTTCATCTGTACCCATCTCTCTGCCCCTCAGCTCCAACTATGCCCTCCTGTTTTCCCCTAAACTCCATCCGTGCCCAAATGCCTGCCTTTCAGCTCCATCTGTGCCCTCGTGTCTACCCCTCAGCTCCATCTATGCCCACCTATCTGCCCGTCAACTCTATCTGTGCCCGTCTGTGTGCCCCTCAACTGTTTGTGTCCACTTGCCTGCCCCTCAGCTCCATCTGTCCCCACCTGTTTTCCCCTCAGCTCTATCTATGCCCAAATGCCTGCCTGTCAGTTCCATCTGTGCTCACCTGTCTGCCCCTCAGCTCCAACTGTGCCTGTGCCCACCCTTCAGCTCTGTCTGTGCCCACCTGCCCACCCTCAGCTCCATCTGTGCCCATGTGTCTGCCCCTCAGTTTCATCTGTGCCCACCTGTCTTCCCCTCAGCACCATCTGTGCCCACCTGCCTCAGCCCCTCAGTGCCATCTATGCCCACCTGACCACCCCTCAGCTCTGTCTGTGCCTTCCTGTGCCCCCCTCAGCTCCATCGTGCCCTCCTGCCTCAGTCCCTCCCTGTTCACCCATTGGCACCTCAGACCCAGACGGAGCCAGCCTTTCTGATGCCTGTTGGATTTTCAATACCCTTCCAGTCGGCTGAGCCGGGACCCTGTCTCTGGCTGCCACTGTCCTGTGGGTGCCCTTGGGCAACTAATAAAAATGATAATAATGATAGCGGTGCCACTTGTTAAGCGCTTACTATATGCCAAGGGCTGGGGTCCATAAAGGACAATCAGGTCAGACACAGTCCCTGTCCCATATGGGGCTCATAGTCTAAGTGGAGCTGGGGAAGCAGCGTGACTCAGTGGAAAGAATGCAGGCTTGGGAGTCAGAGGTCATGGGTTCGAATCCCAGCTCCGCCACTTGTCAGCTGTGTGACCTTGGGCAAGCCACTCATCTTCTCTGTGCCTCAGTTACCTCATCTGTAAAATGGGGATTAAGACTGTGAGCCCCAAGTGGGACAACCTGATCACCTTGTATCCCCCCTGAGGGCTTAGAACAGTGCTTTGCACATAGTAAGCGCTTAACAAATACTACCATTATCATTATTATTATTATTATTAAGTAGGAGGGAGAAGGGGGATTGAAAACCCAATTTTACAAATGCGGGAACTGAGACCCAAAGCAGTGAAGTGGCTAATCCAAGATCACACAGCAGGCAAGTAACATAGCCAGGATTAGAACCCAGGATCTTTGATTCCCAGGCCTGTGCTCTTTCCACTAGGCCACTAGATTCCATAGGCAAGCCACCTAATTCTCCCAATTTCCTTATCTGTAAAATGGAGATAAGATACACCATCTCCCTCCCACTTCCACCGTGGCCCTGTAGAGGAGGGTCTCTGTTGATCAGAATACCCCGTTGTTTATTCCAACGCTTAGCACAGTGCTCTGACATATAGGCATTGGTATGTGTAAAATATGTATTTAATAAATGCATAATTTATTTATTTCTATTAATACCTGTCGCCCCCCTAGACTGTGAGCTCACTGTGGGCAGGGAATGTGTCTGTTTATTGTTATATCGAACTCTGCCAAGCGCTTAGTACAGTGCTCTGCACATAATAAGAATGCAATAAAGGAATGAATGAATGAAAGAAGGTATGCCAAACCCAAGCCCCTGTCCAGTTGAGAACAGCTGGGCATATTAGACACCAAGGAATCTTCACTAGTAGATAAAGCATGGCTCAGTGGAAAGAGCACGGGCTTTGGAGTCAGAGGTCATGGGTTCAAATCCTGACTCCACCAATTGTCAGCTGGGTGATTTGGGGCAAGTCACTTAACTTCTCTGTGCCTCAGTCCCCTCATCTGTAAAATGGGGATTAAAAACTGTGAGCCCCCCTTGGGACAACCTGATCGCCTTGTAATCTCCCCAGTGCTTAGAACAGTGCTTTGCACATAGTAAACGCTTAAGAAATTCCATCATTATTATTATTATTATAAAGTCCAGGTCTGGGAGTCAGAAGGTCATGGGTTCTACTCCCATCTCTGCCACATGTCTGCTGTGTGACCTTGGGCAAGTCACTTCACTTGCGTGGCTCGGTGGAAAGAGCCCGGGCTTTGGAGTCAGAGGTCATGGGTCCGCATCCCAACTCCTCCACGTGTCTGCTGTGTGACCTTGGGCAAGTCACTTAACTTCTATGCGCCTCAGTTACCACATCTGTAAAATGGGGATTAAGACTGTGAGCCCCACATGGGACAACCTGATAACCTTGCATGCCCCCCAGTGCTTAGAACAGTGCTTTGCACATAGTAAGCGCTTAATCAATCAATCAATCAATCAATTGTATTTATTGAGCACTTACTGTGTGCAGAGCACTGTACTAAGCACTTGGGAAGTACAAGTTGGCAACATATAGAGACAGTCCCTACCCAACAGTGGGCTTAACAAATGCCGTTATTATTATTATTATTATTATTATTATTATTATTATTATTATTCTCTGGGCCTCAGTCCCTTCATCTGTAAAGTGGGGATTAAGACCGTGAGCCCATGTGGGACAGGGAATGTGTCCAACCTGATTACCTTGTATCCACCCCAGTGCTTAAAACAGTGCTTGTCACATAGTAAGCACTTAACAAATGTCATTATTATTGTTATTATTATTACCACTACTGCGCTCTTACCTCAGGTGCCCTGGAAGGATTTCTGTTTTTGAACTGATCCTATCTTAATGAGGAGGGTTAAGGGCTTTACTGACTGGAGGAATCCTCTTATCTCTGAAGCGATAAGATTCCTTGGGCAATCACCTGCAAATCAGGAGATTCTAGTCCCTACCTTACCTTTGTGGGACCGTGGGGTTGGGGAAGCCTGGCTCTGGGGGTCGTCAGGACACCTGGGTCTAGTCCTGTCTCAGCCCACTGTGGGTCCAGAGGAAAAAGCCTGGCGCTGGGGGTCAGGATGCTTGGCTTCTAGTCCCGGCTCTGCCCATCATAAAGATAGCATTTATTAAGCACTTACTATGTTCAAAAAGCACTGTTCTAAGCACTGGGGAGGTTACAAGGTGATCAGGTTGTCCCACAGGGGGCTCACAGTCTTCATCCCCGTTTCACAGATGAGGTCACTGAGGCCCAGAGAATTGAAGTGACTTGCCCAAAGTGGCGGAGCCGGGATTTGAACCCATGACCTCTGACTCCAAAGCCCGGGCTCTTTCCACTGAGCCACGCTGCTTCTAGTAGCATTAGAAGCATTAGTAATAATAATAATGATGGCATTTGTTAAGTGCTTACTATGTGCCAAGCACTGTTCTAAGCACTGGGGTAGATACAAGGTCATCAGGTTGTCCCATGTAGGGTTTACAATTTTAATCCCCATTTTACAGATGAGGTCACTGAGGGACAGAGAAGTTAAGTTAATTCATTCATTCAATCGTATTTATTGAGCGCTTACTGTGTGCAGAACACTGTACTAAGGGCTTGGGAAGTACAAGTTGGCAACATATAGAGATGGTCCCTACCCAACAGCGGGCTCCCAGTCTAGAAGGGGGAGACAGACAATAAAACAAAACAATATTAACAAAATAAAATAAATAGAATAGATATGTACAAGTAAATAAATAAATAGAGTAATAAATATGTACAAACATACATACAGGTGCTGTGGGGAAGGGAAGGAGGTATGATGGGGGGGATGGAGAGGGGAACGAGGGGGAGAGGAAGGAAGGGGCTGAGTGTGGGAAGGCCTCCTGGAGGAGGTGAGCTCTCAGTAGGGCTTTGAAGGGAGGAAGAGGGCTAGCTTGGCGGATGTGCGGAGGGAGGGCATTCCGGGCCAGGGGGAGGACATGGACCGGGGGTCGACGGCGGGACAGGTGAGAACGAGGCTCAGTGAGGAGGTGAGCGGTGGTAGAGGAGCGGAGGGTGCAGGCTGGGCTGGACAAGGACAGAAGGGATGTGAGGTAGGAGGGGGCGAGGTGATAGAGAGCCTTGAAACCGAGGGTGAGGAGTTTTTGCCTGATGCGTAGGTTGATTGGTAGCAAGTGACTTGCCCAAAGTCACATAGCTGATAAGTAGTAGTAGCGGTAGTAGTAATATTTCTTAAGCGCTTATTGTGTGCAGGCTGTTGAAGTTGAGGGTAAAAAGCCAATCTCTGAGGACCCAGAGGCCTAAGCTGGAAGGAGCAGCGTGGCTCAGTGGAAAGAGCCTGGGCTTGGGAGTCAGAGGTTCTAATCCCGGCTCCGCCACACGTCTGCTGTGTGACCTTGGGCGAGTCACTTCACTTCTCTGAGCCTCAGTTACCTCATCTGTAAAATGGGGATGAAGACTGTGAGCCCCACGTGGGACAACCTGATCACCTTGTATCCCCCCAGCGCTTAGAACAGTGCTTGGCACATAGTAAGCACTTAACAAATGCCATCACCACCATCATTATTATTATTAAGCTTCTCTTCCGTCCCCTCCCTTCCCGCCCCCTCCTCTCAAATGATCACTGGTATTTATTGAGTACTCGCTAGGTGCAGAGAACTGTACTAAGCACTAGAGAAAAGCAGCATGGTATAGTGGATAGAACCCAGGCCTGGGGAATCAAAAGGTTGGGGGTTCTAATGCCGGCTCTGCTACTTGTCTGCTGTGTGAACTTGGGCAAGTCACTTCATCTATCTGGACCTCGGTTCCCTCATCTGTAAAATGGAGATTGAGACTGCGATCCCCATGTGGGACAGGGACTGTGTCCATCCCGAATTGCCTGGGACAGATTAAAGGCTTAACAAATACCACAGTTAGAGAAGCAGCGTGGCTCAGTGGAAAGAGCCCGGGCTTGGGAGTCAGAGGTCAAGGGTTCTAATCCCAGCTCCGCCATGTAACAGCTGTGCGACTATGGGCAAGTCACTTCACTTCTCTGTGCCTCAGTTACCTCATCTGTACAATGGAGATTAGGACTGAGAGCCTCATGTGGACAATCTGATCATCAATCGTATTTATTGAGCGCTTACTGTGTGCAGAGCATTGTACTAAGGATCACCTTGTATCCCCCCAGCGCTTAGAACAGTGCTTGGCACATAGTAAGCACTTAACAAATGCCATCACCACCATCATTATTATTATTAAGCTTCTCTTCCGTCCCCTCCCTTCCCGCCCCCTCCTCTCAAATGATCACTGGTATTTATTGAGTACTCGCTAGGTGCAGAGAACTGTACTAAGCACTAGAGAAAAGCAGCATGGCATAGTGGATAGAACCCAGGCCTGGGGAATCAAAAGGTTGGGGGTTCTAATGCCGGCTCTGCTACTTGTCTGCTGTGTGAACTTGGGCAAGTCACTTCATCTATCTGGACCTCAGTTCCCTCATCTGTAAAATGGAGATTGAGACTGCGATCCCCATGTGGGACAGGGACTGTGTCCATCCCGAATTGCCTGGGACAGATTAAAGGCTTAACAAATACCACAGTTAGAGAAGCAGCGTGGCTCAGTGGAAAGAGCCCGGGCTTGGGAGTCAGAGGTCAAGGGTTCTAATCCCAGCTCCGCCACGTAACAGCTGTGCGACTATGGGCAAGTCACTTCACTTCTCTGTGCCTCAGTTACCTCATCTGTACAATGGAGATTAGGACTGAGAGCCTCATGTGGACAATCTGATCATCAATCGTATTTATTGAGCGCTTACTGTGTGCAGAGCACTGTACTAAGGATCACCTTGTTTCCTCCCCAGTGCTTAGAACAGTGCTTTGCACATAGTAAGTGCTTAACAAATGCCATTATTGTTGTTGTTATTATTATTATTATTATTACAATACTCCTCTCTCTTCCTCTCCTTGCCCTTCCTTCCTCCTCCCCTGTCCCTTCCTCTGGGCATTCCCGATGTCAGCCTGGCAAGCTCTCTCGAGGCCAACCTGCTCAGCTGTCAGGATGCCAACCTGCTTAGCTGTGAGGATGCCAACCTGCTTGGCATTCCTGATGCCAACCTGCTTGGCATTCCTGATGCCAACCTGGCGGTTACCTCTGTCAAACCCAGGTGGGGCTGAGCGCTTCCTTCAGCCCAGGTGGCAGATCAAAGGATTCCCTCTGTCCAAGAATGGCCCCACCTCAACCCCAAAGTCGCCCCGGGCCTCCTGCCTCAGATCAGCACCCTCCAAAGCTGGTGGAAAAGGAGGAGCAGAGAGCCCTAATGGAAAGAGTCCAGCCTTGGGAGTCAGGGGCCCTGGGTTCTAATCCCACTCTGCCACTTGTCTGCTGTGTGACCTTGGGCAAGTCACTTCAGTTCTCTGGGCCTTTGTTTCCTCATCTGTAAACTCACCCATGCTGGGCAGCAGCAGCGTGGGAGAGAGCTAAGTGTGGAGACTCAAAGCAGCGTGGCTCGGTGGAAAGAGTCAGAGGTCATGGGCTCAAATCCCGGCTCCGCCAATTGTCAGCTGTGTGACTTTGGGCAAGTCACTTCACTTCTCTGGGCCTCAGTTACTTCATCTGTGAAATGGGGATTAAGACTGTGAGCCCCCCGTGGGACAACCAGATCACCTTGTAACCTCCCCAGCACTTAGAACACTGCTTTGCACATAGTAAGCGCTTAATTAATGCCATTATTATTATTATTATTATTACTGCGCAGAAGGAGGCAATGGTAAGCCACTTCCATATTTTTACCAAGAAAACTCTAAGGACACACCACCGGAATGATAGCAGGTGGAGGTGGGGCATTCTGGGAGAGATGTGACTGTGGCGTCACTACGGATCGGAGACAATTCGAGGGCATAAGACAAAACAAAATGGGGATTTAATCCTTGTTCTCCCTTCCCTTTAATAATGATGGTATCTGTTAAGCGCTTACTACGTGCCAAGCACTGTTCTAAGTGCTGGGATAGATACAAGGTAATCAGGTTGTCCCACGTGGGGCTCACAGCCTCCAGCGCTTCGAACAGTGCTTTGCACATAGTAAGTGCTTAATAAATGCCATTATTATTATTATTAATAATCCCCATTTTACAGAGGAGGGAACTGAGGCCCAGAGAAGTGAAGTGACTTGCCCGAAGTCACACAGCTGACAAGCGGCGGAACCGGGGTTAGAACCCACGAACTCTAACTCCACCAAGCCATGCTGCTTCTCTTAGTGAACCCCGGGAGGGGAACAAGAATAGTATTTGATCTGATTATCTTGTATCTACAATTGCTTACTACAGTGTCTGGTGCATTGTAAGAGAGACCAGAGGTGAGAGAGATTTTCTTCTCTGCCCCACCTCCCATAAATATCCCCCTGCAGCAAAAAGATACCATCCCTGCAGCGCATAACACCGACGATTTTGGTAGTGAGAATAATAATACTAACAATTGTGGTATTTGTTAATCACTTACTGTGTGCCAAGCACTGTTCCAAGTGCTGGGGTAGATACAAGGCGATCAGTCCTTCCCACGTGGGGCTCACGGCCTTAATCCCCATTTTACAGATGAGGGAACTGAGGCCTGGAGAAGTGAAGTGATTTGCCCAAGGTCACCCAGCAGACAAGTGGCAGAGTGGGAATTAGAACCCGGGTCCTCCGAGCAATACCGTGGGCAGGGCACTGGACTAAGCGCTTCATTCATTCATTCAATCGTAATTATTGAGCGCTTACTGTGTGCAGAGCACTGTATTAAGTGCTTGGGAAGTACAAGTCGGCAATATATAGAGACGGTCCCTACCCAACAATGGGCTCACAGTCTAGAAGGGGGAGACGGACAACAAAACAAAACATGTAGACAGGCTCTGGCTCCTTCTCCTTCTCTGGAGGTTATTTTAGGGGACCTGCTACGAAATAGGAGGTTGGGTACTGAAGTAGGGGGGGCGGCTACGGAAGTCTCTGGAGCCATTTATTTTTAAATTGTAAGCTCATTATGGGCAGGGGATGTGCCCATATTCATACTATATTATCTTACTAACTTATTAACTTACTATTAAGTATTATCATTAACTAACTTATTATTAACTATGTTATCATACTCTCCCAAGTGCTTAGTATAGTGCTGTGCATATAGTAAGCACTCAATAAATACCACTGATTGTTTGATGATGCCCAAAATGCTTGGTAGAGTACAATATAACTGAGTTGGTAGACATGTCCCCTGCCCACACTGAGCTTACAGTCTAGAGGGGGAGACAGACATTCATATAAAGAAATTGAGAAGCAGCATGTCTCAGTGGAAAGAGCCCAGGCTTTGGAGTCAGAGGTCATGGGTTCTAATTCCGGCTCCGCCAACTGTCAGCTGTGTGACTTTGGGCAAGTCACATAACTTCTCTGTGCCTCAGGTGCCTCATCTGTAAAATGGGGATTAAAACTGTGAGCCCCACGTGGGACAACCTGGTCACCTTGTAACCTCCCCAGTGCTTTGCACATAGTAAGCACGTAACAAACACCATCATTATTAAATGGCAGATATGGACATAAGTGCTGTGGGGCTGAAGGAGGGGTGAATAAAGGGTGAAAATCCAACTGCAAAGGTGACACCGAGGGGAATGGGAGAAGAGGAAAGGAGGGCCTAGTCAGGGAAGGCCTCTTGGAGGAGATGGGCTTCGATAAGGCTTTGAAGCAGGGGAGAGTCAATGTCTACCAGATATGAAAAAGGAGGGTTTTCCAGACCAGAAGCAGGATGTGGGTGAGATGCTGTCGTCTATTTTGTCGCAAGGTACGGTGAGGAGATTGGAACTACAAGAGCGAAGTGTGCGGGCTGGTTTGGAGTAGAAGGGGGCAAGGGGATTGAGTACTTTAAAGCCGGTGGTAAAGAGTTTCTGTTTGATGTGGAAGTGGATGGGCAACCACTGGAGCTTCTTGAGGAGCGGGGAAATTTGGCCTGAATGCTTTTGTAGAAAAATGATGTGACCAGCAGGTGAAGGATGGACTGGAGTGGGGAGAGACAGGAGGCCGGGAGGTCAGAGATGAAGCCGATGCAGTCATCAAGGCAGGATAGGAGAGGTGCTTAGATTAACACGGTAGCAGTTTGGATGGACACGAAAGGGAGGATTTTGGAAATGTCGTGAAGGTAGAACCGACAGGATTTGGTGGCAGGGAGCAGGTGAGCAAGGTGAGAGAGACAAGAGCAAAGTGCAGAGTGCTATCAATCAATCAATCATATTTATTGAGTGCTTACTGTGTGCGGAATACTGTACTAAGCACGTGGGAGGGTGCAATATAACAGAGTTGGTAGACAGGGTCCCTAATCAGTCAATCAATCAATCAATCAATCGTATTTATTGAGCGCTTACTGTGTGCAGAGCACTGTACTAAGCACTTGGGAAGTCCAAGTTGGCAACATATAGAGACAGTCCCTACCCAACAGTGGGCTCACAGTCTAAAAGGGGGAGACAGAGAACAAAACCAAACATACTAACAAAATAAAATAAATAGGATAGATATGTACAAGTAAAATAAATAAATAAATAGGGTAATAAATATGTACAAACATATATACATATATACAGGTGCTGTGGGGAAGGGAAGGAGATAAGACGGTGGGGATGGAGAGCTCACAGTCAAGGGGGGAGACAGACAGTCAAAGAAATATGAATTAAGTTCTGTGAGGCTGAAGGAAGGGTGAATAAAGGGAGCAAATTAGAGCTACTCAGAAGGGAGTGGGAGTGTGGTTTAGTGGAAAGAGCCCAGGCTTGGGAGTCAGAGGTCATGGGTTCTGATCCCAGCTCCGCCGCTTATCAGCTGTGTGACTTTGGGCGAGTCACTTCACTTCTCTGGGCCTCAGTTCTCTCATCTGTCAAATGGGGATTAAGACTGTGAGACCCACGTGGGACAACCTGATTGCCCTGTATCTACCCCAGCACTTAGAACAGTGTTTGGCACATAGTAAGCGCTTAACAAATATCATCATCATTATTATAAGAGGAAATAAGGGCTTAGTCAGGGGGAAAGGGAGTTTAGGGAGGGGGTTAAACATTTAGGGTTAGGGGCATGGGTGTCAGTGAGAATAGAGAAATAATTTTGCCTGGCAGAGGAGAGGAGAGGGCAGGCCAGGATGAATTGGAAGTGGATGAACTATCCTGATATCTAGATTTCCAGCAGCAGCACTCTGCGCCTCGTGCCCAGGAGCGAAGGAGGAGGACTGTGGGGAAGATCCAGGGCTGTGGGGTAGTGGTACAAGATTGATAATAATAACAATAATGATGATATTTGTTAAGCGCTTACTATGTGCAAAACACTGTTCTAAGCTCTGGGGGGGATACAAGGTGATGAGGTTGTCCCATGTGGGGCTCACAGTCTTAATCCCCATTTTGCAGATGAGGGAACTGAGGCCCAGAGAAATTAAGTGGCTTGCCCAAGGTCACACAGCTGACAAGTGGCAGAGCTGGGATTCGAACCTAGGTAATAATCAATCAATCAATCAATGGTATTTATTGAGTGCTTACTGTGTGCAGAGCACTGTACTAAGCGCTTGGGAAGTACAAGTTGGCAACATATAGAGATGGTCCTTACCCAACAATGGGCTCACAGTCTAGAAGGGGGAGACAGACAACAAAACAAAACATGTGGTCAGGTGTGAAGTCATCAGAATAAATAGAAATAAAGCTAGATGCACATCACTGACAAAATAAATAGAATAGTAAATATGTACAATGATAGTAATAGTATTTGTTAAGCGCATACTATGTGCCAAGCTCTGTTCTAAGCACTGGGGTGGATACAAAATTATCAGGTTGTCCCATGCTGGGCTCACAGTCTTAATCCCCGTTTTACAGATGAGGTCACTGAGGCCCAGAGTAGTGAAGTGACTTGCTCAAGGTCACACGGCAGACAAGTGGCAGAGCCAGGATTAGAACCCATGACCTCTGACTCCCAAGCCCGGGCTCTTACCACTAGGCTATGCTGTGGTATTCATTAAACGCTGTTGAAAAGCAGCGTGGCTTAGTGGAAAGAGCCCGGGCTTGGGAGTCAGAGGTCATGGGTTCTAATCCTGGCTCCGCCACTTGTCAGCTGTGTGACTTTGGGCAAGTCACTTAACCACTCTGTGCCTCAGTTACCTCATCTGTAAAATGGGAATTAAGACTGTGAGCCCCACGTGGGACAACCTGATTACCTTGTATCCCCCCAGCACTTAGAGCAGTACTTGGCACATAGTAAGTGCTTAACAAATACCATTATTATTATTATTATTATTTTTCTAAGCACTGGGTAGACACAAGGTAGTCAGATTGGACACAGTCCGTGTCCCACATGGGGTTTACAGTCTAAATCCTTAATTTCCAGATGAGGGAACTGAGGCGCAGAGAAGTTAAGTGATTTGCCCAAGGTCTCACAGCAGACACATGGTGGAACCAGAATTAGCACCCATGACCTCTGAACCCAGGCCCATGCTCTTTCCACTAGGCCACACTGCTTCTGATGGTGTAATAATAATAATAATGGCGTTTATTAAGCACTTACTATGTGCAAAGCACTGTTCTAAGCGCTGGGGAGGATACAAGGTGATCCGGTTGTCCCACGGGAGGCTCACCAGTCTTAATCCCCATTTTACAGATGAGGGAACTGAGGCCCAGAGAAGTGAAGTGACTTGCCCAAAGTCACCCAGCTGACAGTTGGCGGAGCTTGGATTTGAACCCATGACCTCTGACTCCAAAGCCCAGGCTCTTTCCACTGAGCCACGCTGCTTCTCCTGTCTACTTGTTTTGTTCTGCTGTCCGTCTCCCCCTTCTAGACTGTGAGACCGTCGTTGGGTAGGGACCGTCTCTAGATGTTGCTGACTTGTGCTTCCCAAGCGCTTAGTCCAGTGCTGTGCACACAGTAAGCGCTCAATAAATACGATTGAGTGAATGAATGAATGGTACTGAGAGTGTCAGTTTGGTCATTGAGGGAAGGGAGTTAGGGTATGGAGGGTAAATGGGTCAAGATAAGTTGAGAAAAAATGAGGGGGTCAAAAGATCAGAGGTCTCTGGGGGGGGAACAAGACAGATTTGTGGGGAGAAGGTGTGTGGGAGAAAAGCTGCGGTTGGATAGAGGGTTTTCAGAGTGGGTGAGGGTATTCATTCATTCATTCAATCGTATTTATTGAGCACTTACTGTGTGCAGAGCACTGTACTAAGCGCTTGGAAAGTACATTACAGCAATAAAGAGAGACAATCCCTGCCCACAGTGGGTAGAGATTGGACGGTGACTAGAGGCGGTGAGACGGAATGAGTGTCCAAGTCGGAGAGTGGGCTAGTAAAAGTGTCTGCTCAGGGCTGGGAATATGGTAACTCTCTTGGACGTGATTACGGAATGGCCACCTGCCTGGAATGCCCTCTCTCCTTAAATAATAATAATAATAACAATAATAATAATGGCATTTATTAAACGCTTACTATGTGCAAAGCACTGTTCTAAGCACTGGGGAGTTTCTGACCTGACGACACCTGTCCACATATTTTTTTTGTTGTTTGTCTCCCCCTCCTAGACTGTGAGCCCGTTGTTGGGTAGGGACCATCTCTATATGTTGCTAACTTGTACTTCCCAAGCGCTTTGTCCAGTGCTCTGCACACAGTAAGCGCTCAATAAACAATAAGCACTCAATAAGGTTGTACCGTGGGGGGCTCACAGTCTTAATCCCCATTTTACAGATGAGGTAACTGAGGCCCAGAGAAGTAAAGTGACTTGCCCAAAGTCACACAGCTGACAAGTGGCAGAGCTGGGATTTGAACCCGTGGCCTCTGACTCCAAAGACCGGGCTCTCTGACTGGTAATGACTCTCTCCCACTTCAAAACCTTATTGAAGGCCCGTCTCCTCCAAGAGGCCTTCCCTGACTAAGCCCTCCTTTCCCCCTTCTCCCACTCCCTTCCGTTTCGCCCTGACTTGCTCTCTTTATTCACCCCCCTTCCCAGCCCCACGGCACTTACGTCCGTACCTGTAATTTTATTTATTTCTATCATGTCTGTCTTCCCCGCTAGACTGGAAGCTCGCTGTGGGCAGGGAATGAATCTGTTACACTTTTATAGTGTACTCTCCCAAGCGCTTAGTACAGTGCTCAATCCTTACTTAAGGCCCATCTCTTCCAAGAGGCCTTCCCAGACTAATCCTCACTTTTCCTCATCTCCCACTCCTTGTGGTCTGTCTCCCCCTTCTAGACTGTGAGCCCGCTGTTGGGTAGGGACCGTCTCTAGATGTTGCCAACTTGTACTTCCCAAGCGCTTAGTACAGTGCCCTGCACACAGTAAGCGCTCAATAAATATGGTTGAATGAATGAATAAAAAACCGAGCCTCCCATTTCCTGGCCCTAGTTCATTCATTCATTCATTCATTCAATCGTATTTATTGAGTGCTTACTATGTGCAGAGCACTGTACTAAGCACTTGAGAAGTACAAGTTGGCAACATATAGAGATGGCCCCTACCCCACAATGGGCTCGTGGCTCAGTGGAAAAGAGCCCAGGCTTTGGAGTCAGTGGTCGTGGGTTCAAGTCCCGACTCTGCCATCTGTCAGCTGTGTGACTTTGGGCAAGTCACTTCACTTCTCTGTGCCTCAGTCCCCTCATCTGTAAAATGGGGATTGACTGTGAGCCCCCCGTGGGACAACCTGATCACCTTGTATCCCCGCAGCACTTAGAACAGGGCTTTGCACATAGTAAGCGCTTAATACATGCCATCATTAATAATGGGCTCACAGTCTAGAAGGGGGAGACAGACAATGAAACAAAACATGTGGATACGTATCAAGTCATCAGAGCCGCTGGGAAGACTCTGCCGTGATTTGGGATGTGAGAGGCGTTCTCCCTCAATCAATCAATCGTATTTATTGAGCGCTAACTGTGTGCAGAGCACTGTACTAAGCGCTTGGGAAGTACAAACTGGCAACATATAGAGACAGTCGTTCTCGCCCGTCCCGCCATCGACCCCCGGCCCACGTCATCCCCCGGGCCTGGAATGGCCTCCCTCTGCCCATCCGCCAAGCTCGCACTCTTCCTCCCTTCAAGGCCCTACTGAGAGCTCACCTCCTCCAGGAGGCCTTCCCACACTCAGCCCCTTCCTTCCTCTCCCCCTCATCCTCCTCTCCATCCCCTCCATCTTACCTCCTTCCCTTCCCCACTGCACCTGTATATATGTATATATGTTTGTACACATGTGTTACTGTTTATTTATTTATTTAACTTGTACATATCTATTCTATTTATTTTATTTTGTTAGTATGTTCGGCTTTGTTCTCTATCTCCCCCTTTTAGACTGTGAGCCCACTGTTGGGTAGGGACTGTCTCTACATGTTGCCAACTTGTATTTCCCAAGCGCTTAGTCCAGTGCTCTGCACACAGTAAGCGCTCAATAAATACGATTGATGATGATGATGATGATGATGATGACAGTCCCTACCCAACAGCGGGCTCACAGTCTAGTCTGACCTCCCTCGGCCTGCGGAGGGGCGGAGGGACCCCCTTTTCCCCTCCAAACACATACACCTCAATCCGGGCCGGAGGCTGGACGTCCTCGGCCCGTCGGAGGCGGAGGCCAGGGCTCCCAGCGCCCCGTCAGTCACCTGCCCTCCATGCCAAGTCTGACGCCACCCACGGCACCGACAGGATTAACGAGGTTGGCACAGCTTCCAGAGGATAAACTTGCTGCAACATGACCTGCTTTCACCCCCGCTTTCCTAAGGATGACGACAGTAACTGGGGTATTTGTTAAGCGTTTACTATATGTCACAGCGCTGTCTCACAGCATAGCTCTAATTCATTTATTTCTATTAATGTCTGTCTCCCCCACTAGGCCGTCAGCTCGCTTTGGGCAGGGAATGTGTCTGTTTATTGTTATCTTGTACTCTCCCAAATAGTAATAATAATAATGGTGGCATTTGTTAAGCGCTTACTATGTGCAAAGCACTGTTCTAAGCACTGGGAGGGGGGGTTAAAAGGTAATCAGGTTGTCCCACAGGGGGCTTACAGTCTTCATCCCCATTTTACAGGTGAGGTAACTGAGGCCCAGAGAATAATAATAATAATAATAATGACATTTGTTAAGCGCTTACTATGTGCAAAGCACTGTTCTAAGTGCTGGGGGCTTTACAAGGTGATCAGGTTGTCCCATGGGGGGCTCACAGTCTTCATCCCCATTTTACAGTTGAGGTAACTGAGGCCCAGAGAATAATAATAATGAGGGCATTTGTTAAGCGCTTACTATGTGCAAAGCACTGTTCTAAGCACTGGGGAGGTTGCAAGGTGATCAGCTGTCCCATGGGGGGCTCACAGTCTTCATCCCCATTTTACAGTTGAGGTAACTGAGGCCCAGAGAATAATAATAATGATAATAATGAGGGCATTTGTTAAGCGCTTACTATGTGCAAAGCACTGTTCTAAGCACTGGGGAGGTTACAAGGTGATGAGGTTGTCCCACAGGGGGCTCACAGTCTTCATTCCCATTTTACAGATGAGGTAACTGAGGTCCAGAGAATAATAATAATAATAATAATAATGGCATTTGTTAAGCACTTACTATGTGCAAAGCACTGTTCTAAGCACTGGGGAGGTTACAAGGTGATGAATTTGTCCCACGTGGGGCTCACAGTCTTCATCCCCATTTTACAGATGAGGTAACTGAGGCCCAGAGAATAATAATAATAATAATAATGGCATTTGTTAAGTGCTTACTATGTGCCAAGCACTGTTCTAAGCACTGGAGAGGTTACAAGGTGATCAGGTTGTCCCACGGGGGCTCACAATCTTCATCCCCATTTTACAGGTGAGGTAACTGAGGCCCAGAGAAGTGAAGTGACTTGCCCAAAGTCACACAGCTGACAATTGGCAGAGCTGGGATTTGAACCCACGACCTCTGACTCCAAAGCCTGTGCTCTTTCCACAAAGACTTAGTACAGTGCTCTGTACGGTGCTCTAAAAATAACAAGAATAACTGGGGTATTTGTTAAGCATTTACTATAATAATAATAATAATGCTGGTATTTGTTAAGCGGTTACTCTGTGCCAAACACTGTTCTAAGGACTGGGGGTGGGATACAAGGTGATCAGGTTGTCCCACGTGGGACTCACAGTCTTTATCCCCATTTTACAGATGAGGTTCCTGAGGCTCAGAGAAGTGAAGTGGCTTGCCTAAAGTCACACAGCAAACAGGTGGCAGAGCTGGGATTCGAACCCATGACCTCTGACTCCCAAACCCGGGCTTTTTCCACGGAGCCACGCTGCTTCCCTACGAAGGGTCCTGCACTATTTCACCACACTTATGTCCATAGCTGCAATTTATTTATTTTGCCTGTCAACCCTTCTAGACTGTCAGCTCACTATGAGCAGGAAATGTACCTGTTTATTGTTATTTTGTACTCTCCCAAGCACTTAGTACAGTGCTCTGTACACAGTAAGCACTCAATAAATATGCTTGAATGAATGAATGGGTACACACAAGGTCATCAAGTTAACGATTAATTTGGCTAACGAGTACCATAATAATAATTCTTGTTATTATTATTTATTATTATACTTATATTATTATCTATTATTATTATTATCTATTATTATATTATTATTATTCTTGTTATCTTTTAGACTGTGAGCCCACTGTTGGGTAGGGACTGTCTCTATATGTTGCCAACTTGTACTTCCCAAGCGCTTAGTACAGTGCTCTGCACACAGTAAGCGCTCAATAAATACGATTGATTGATGATGATGATTATTATCATTACTATTATTATTATTATCAGGTAGAGAAGCAGCATGGCTCCCTGGAAAGAGCACGGGCTTGGGAGTCGGAGGTCATGGGTTCGAATGCGGGCGCCACCAGTTGCCAGCTGTGATCTTGGGCAAGTCACTTCACTTCTCCGTGCCTCAATTACCTCATCTGTAAAATGGGGGTGAAGACTGTGAGCCCCCAAGGGGACAACCTGGTCACCTTGTATCCCACCCCCACTGCTTAGAATAGTGTTTGGCACAGAGTAAATGCTTAACAAATACCAGCATTATTATTATTATTATTATTATTATTATTATAAATGCTTAACAAATACCCCAGTTATTCTTATTTTTAAAGCACTTATCCCCCCCAGCGCTTAGAACAGTGCTTATCACATAGTAATCGCTTAACAAATACCATCATTATTATCATTATTATCAATTATCATTATTATTATTACGAGCCCATCGTTAGGTGGGGACCGTCTCTATCTGTTGCCGATTTGTGCTTCCCGGGCACTCGGTGCACCGCTCTGCACGCAGCGCTCAATAAATACAATTGAATGAATGAATGAATTCCCCATTTCACAGATGAGGGAACTGAGGTGCGGAGAAGCCGAGTGGCTTGCCCAGGGTCACACAACGGGCGAAACATTGTTGTCTGTCTCCCCGCTTCTAGACTGTGAGCCCCTCGTTGGGTAGGGATCGTCTCTATCTGTTGCCAATTTGTACTTCCCAAGCGCTTGGTGCAGTGCTCTGCACACAGTGAGCGCTCAATAAATACGATTGAATGAATTTATGTATTTTGATGGTATTGACACCTGTATACTCGTTTTGTTTTCTTGTCTGTCTCCCCGCTTCTAGACCGTGAGCCTGTCGTTGGGTAGGGACCGTCTCTATCTGTTGCCAATTTGTACTTCCCAAGTGCTTAGTACAGTGCTCTGCACACAGTCAGCGCTCAATAAATACGATTGAATGAATGAAAAAGGAATGAATCAGGTTGGACACAGTCCCTACCTCACGTGGGGCTCCCAGTCTAATTGGGAGAGAGAATAGATATTGAATCCCCATTTTACAGAGAAGGAAACTGAAGCCCATACAAATGAAGGGGTTTTTTTGGTTTAGTTTTGTTGTTAAGCGCTTACTATGTTCCAGGCACTGTACTAAACGCTGGGGTGGTTACGAGTTTATCAGGTTGGACACAGTCCCTGTCCCACACGGGGCTCACAGTCTTCATCCTCATTTTACAGATGAGGGAACTGAGGTCCAGAGAAGCTAAATGACTTCCCAAGTTCACACAGCAGATAAGTGGCGGAGCCAGCATTAGACCAATGCTTGGTATGTAGTAAGCGCTTAAAACAAATACCATCATCATTAACCCAAGTCCTTCTGACTCTCAGTGGTAAAATGGTACTTCATCATCATCATCATCATCAATCGTATTTATTGAGCGCTTACTGTGTGCAGAGCACTGTACTAAGCGCTTGGGAAGTACAAGTTGGCAACATATAGGTACAGTCCCTACCCAACAGTGGGCTTACAGTCTAAAAGGGAGGGAGTCTAAAAGGGTACTTGTTAAACACTTACTATGTGCCAAGCACTGTTCTAAGTGCCAGAGTAGATACAATGATGATGATGGTATTTGTTAAGCACTTACTATGTGCAAAGCACTGTTCTAAGCGCTGGGGGGGATACAAGGTGATCAGGTTGTCCCACATGGGGCTCACAGCCTTCATCCCCATTTTACAGATGAGGGAACTGAGGCCCAGAGAAGTGAAGTGACTTGCCCAAAGTCACACAGCTGACAAGTGGCAGAGGCGGGATTGGAACCCGTGACCTCTGACTCCAAAGCCCGGGCTTTTTCCACTGAGCCATGCTGCTTCTCCAGGTTATCCAGGTTGAACACAGTCCCTGTCCCACATTAGGTTCACACTCTCAAATCCCCGTTTTTTACAGATGAGGTAACTGAGTCCCAGAGAAGTGAAGTGACTTGCTTTGGGTCACACAGCAGATAGGTGGCGGAGCCGGGATTAGAACCCATGACCTTCTGATTCCAAGGCCCTCGCTCTAGCCACTACGCCAGGCTGCTTCTCTAAGTAATTGTACTAAGCAACTGGGAGAGCTCAATAGAACAGAGTTAGTAGACAAACTCCTCTCCTACAACCAGCTTACAGTTTAGATAATAATAATAGTAATAATGGCATTTATTAAGTGCTTACTATGTGCAAAGCACTGTTCTAAGTGCTGGGGAGGTTACAAGGTGATCGGGTTGCCCCACGGGGGACTCACAGTCAATCCCCATTTTCCAGATGAGGTAACTGAGGCCCAGAGAAGTGAAGTGACTTGCCCAAAGTCACACAGCTGACAAGTGGCCGAGGCGGGATTTGAACCCATGACCTCTGACTCCAAAGCCCGGGCTCTTTCCACTGAGCCACGCTGCTTCAAGATCAGTCTTCTGATCAATCAATCAATCAGCGGTATTTATGCATATTTATTCTATTTATTTTATCTTGTTAGTATGTTTTGTTTTGTTCTCTGTCTCCCACTTCTATACTGTGAGCCCGCTGTTGGGTAGGGACCGTCTCTAGATGTTGCCAACTTGGACTTCCCAAGTGCTTAGTCCAGTGCTCTGCACACAGTAAGCGCTCAATAAATACGATTGAATGAATGAATGAATGAGAAGCAGCGTGGCTCAGTGGAAAGAGCCCGGGCTTGGGAGTCAGAGGTCATGGGGTCTAATCCCGGCTCTGCCGCTTGTCAGCTGTGTGACTTAGAGCAAGTCACTTAAATTCTCTGTGCCTCAGTTACCTCATCTGTAAAATGGGGATTAAGACTGGGAGCCCCACGTGGGACAACCTGATCACCTCGTATCCTCCCCAGCGCTTAGAACCGTGTTTTGCACAACGTAAGTGCTTAACAAATGCTATTATTATTATTATTATTATTATTATTATTATTATTATTATTATTATTATTATTATTCTCTGGGCCTCTGTTACCTCATTTGTAAAATGGGGATGAAGACTGTGAGCCCCCCGTGGGACAACCTGATGACCTTGTAACTTCCCCAGTGCTTAGAACAGTGCTTTGCACATAGTAAGCGATTAACAAATGCCTTTATTATTATTATTAATAATAATAACAATAATCCCACTCCACCACTTGTCTGCTGTGTGACCTTGGGCAAATCATTTAACTTCTCTGGGCCTCAGTTACCTCATCTGCAAAATGAGGATTAAGACTGTGAGCCCCTTGGGGGACAGGGACTGTGTCCAATCAATCAATCTATCATATTTATTGAACGCTTACTGTGTGCAGAGCACTGTACTAAGCGCTTGGGAAGTGCAAGTTGGCAAGATATAGAGACAGTCCCTACCCAACAGTGGGCTCACAGTCTAAAAACCTGATTACCTTGTATCTCCATCAGCACTTAGAACAGTGCCTGGCACATAGCAAGCACTTAACAAATACCACAATTATTATTACAATTATTATTGAGCACTTACAGTGCGCAGAGCACTGGACTAAGTGCTGAGAAATGCCATGCTTTATTAAATGAGATCGGGCAAGGTTTGTTGTCAGGGCTAATCAATCAATCAGCTCTGATCCTTATCGCCCTCCAAATACAACTGACCCAAATCCCCTTTTAAGAATTTCCTCCTTCTACCAGCGACCTTTCCGGCTCTCGATGAGCGCTTCAGGCCTCATCTTTGCTCTAATCCCTGCTCCACCGCTTGTCTGCTGTGTGACCTTGGGCAAGTCTCCCCCTTCCCATCCCCCCCACCCTACCTCCTTCCCCTCCCCACAGCACCTGTATAGATGTTTGTACAGATTTATTACTCTATTTATTTTACTTGTTCATATTTACTATTCTATTTATTTTGTCAATGATGTACATTTATACTTTTTTAGACTGTGAGCCCACTGTTGGGTAGCGACTGTCTCTATATGTTGCCAGCAAGTGCTTAGTACAGTGCTCTACACACAGTAAGCGCTCAATAAATACGATTGATGATGATTTAGCTTTAATTCTATTTGTTCTGACGATTTGACACCTGTCTACCTGTTTGGTTTTGTTGTCTGTCTCCCCCTTCTAGACTGTGAGCCCATTGTTGGGTCGGGACCGTCTCTATATGTTGCCAACATGTACTTCCCAAGTGCTTAGTACAGTGCTCTGCACACAGTAAGCGCTTAATAAATATGAGTGAATGAATGAAGTCACTCCACTTTTCTGTGCCTCAGTTTACCTCATCTATAAAATGGGGATTTAGACCGTTAGCCCCATGGGGGACAGGGACTGTGTCCAACCTCTCTTGTATCTACCCCAGGGCTTAGTAGAGTGTCTGCACATACATATTTACTATTCTATTTATTTTGTTCATGATGTACTTAGAGCTATAATTCTATTTGTTCTGACGATTTTGGTCCCTGTCTACCTGTTTTCTTTTGTTGTCTGTCTCCCCTTTCTAGACTGTGAGCCCGTTGTGGGCCAGGAACCATCTCTATACGTTGCCGACTTGGACTTCCCAAGCGCTTAGTACAGTGCTCTGCACACGGTAAGCGCTCAATAAAAATGATTGAATGAATGAATGAATAAATGTTTAACAAATACCACATTTATTTTTGTTGGGCAGAATTTCACATTTAAAGAGATTCTCCCTAATTGAAGATTTTCTTTGAATTGCATAGTCACTAAGGAAGACGCACTGTCGTCCTGAAAGTGTTGCGAAACTGCTGCCTTCTAACAAGCCTTTATACACTCTAGTTTTCAGAGAAAATTCCCCTGCACCAAATCTATTCCTGCTCTGATCGCTTTCCATTTGGATATTCTTCCTGGCTAATAAGTTCCCCTGCCTGGAATTAATTAATTAATGTTTGTATTTGTTAAGCGCTTACTGTATCCCAAGCACTGTTCTAAGCGCTGGGGGGGATACAAGGTAATCAAGGTTGTCCCATGTGGGGCTCACAGTCTTAATCCCCATTTTACAGAGGAAGGAACTGAGGCCCAGAGAAGTTAAGTGACTTGCCCGACGTCACACAGGTGACAAGCAGTGGAGCTGGGATTAGAACCCATGACCTCTGTCTCCCAAGCCCGGGCTCTTTCTACTGAACCACGCTGCCTGGAAGTCCCTTGACCTTCAAATCTGGCAAGCCACGGCCCTCCCCATCAATCAATCAATCAATCAATAGTATTTATTGAGCGCTTACTGTGTGCAGAGCACTGGACTAAGCGCTTGGGAAGTCCAAGTTGGCAACATCTAGAGACGGTCCCTACCCAACAGTGGGCTCACAGTCTAGAAGGGGGAGACAGAGAACAAAACCAAATATATTAACAAAATAAAATAAATAGAATAGATATGTACAAGTAAAATAAATAGAGTAATAAATATGTACAAACATATATACATATATACAGGTGCTGTGGGGAATGGAAGGAGGTAAGACAGTGGATAAATAGGATAAATAAATAGATAATAAATAATAATAAATATTTATTAATTAATATTAATAATATAATTAATGCTAATAATTAATGATTAGTGATGAACAATAAATATAAGTAATATAGAAATACTATAGATAATAATAATAAATATCTTTATAATTAATATAAATATTATTTATAATAGATATGAATAATAATTAATAATAATAAATAAGTAGCATATGAATATGTACGAATATACACAAGTGCTGTGGGGAAGGGAAGGAGGTAAGACGGGGAGGGGTGGAGAGGGGGATGAGGGGGAGAATCTTCAGATACCTCTCCAAATTCCAGTTCCTTCACCAGACATTTACCTGCTCGTGTTGCCCCAACAGCACTTGATAAAACTAGCCTAAACTAGCACACTTCCCCCCTTCAAATCCCTACTGAGAGCTCACCTCCTCCAGGAGGCCTTCCAACACTGAGCCCCCTCCTTCCTCTCCCCCTCCTCCCTCTCCCCATCCCCCCCCTTACCTCCATCCCCTCCCCACAGCACTTGTATATATGTATATATGTTTGTATGGATTTATTACTCTATTTATTTATTTGTACATATTTATTCTATTTATTTTATTTTGTTAAGTTTTGTTTAGTTGTCTGTCTCCCCCTTCTAGACTGTAAGCCCGCTGTTGGGTAAGGACCATCTCTATATGTTGCCAACTTGGACTTCCCAAGCGCTTAGTCCAGTGCTCTGCACACAGTAAGCGCTCAATAAATACAATTGAATGAATAAATGAATGAAATCCCTCCTGAAAGCTCACCTCCTCCAGGAGGCCTTCCCAGACTGAGCCCCCTCCTTTCTCCTCTCCTCCTCCTCCCCTCCCTATCACCCCAACTCCCTCCCTCTGCTCTACCCCCTTCCCCGCCCCACAGCACTTGTGTATATTCGTACATATTTATATCCTATTTATTATATTAATGATGGGTATATATACGTTTACTTATTTTGACAATAATGATGGTATTTGTTAAACACTTACTATGTGCAAAGCACTGTTCTAAGTGCTGGGGGGGAAACAAGGTGACCAGGTTGTCCCACATGGGGCTCTAAGTCTTAACCCCCATTTCACAGAGGAGGTAACTGAGGCTGCGAGAAGTTAAGTGACTTGCCCAAGGTCACACAGCAGACATGTGGAGGAGCCGGGATTCGAACCCATGACCTCTGACTCCAAAGCCCATGCTCTTTCCACTGAGCCACGCTGCTTCTCAAGCTGCTTCTCACACTGATGCTGTTGTTGCCTGTCTACTTGTTTTGTTGACTGTCTCCCCCACTTCTAGACTTTCTAAGAGAAGCAGCGTGGCGCAGTGGAAAGGGCTCGGGCTTTGGAGTCAGAGGTCATGGGTTCAAATCCCGGTTCCACCAACTGTCAGCTGGGTGACTTTGGGCAAGTCACTTCACTTCTCTGGGCCTCAGTTGCCGCATCTGTAAAATGGGGATTAAGACTGTGAGCCCTCCATGGGACAACCTGATCACCTTGTAACCTCCCCAGCACTTAGAACAGTGCTTTGCACATAGTAAGCACTTAATAAATGCCATCGTTATTATTATTATTAGACTGTGAGCCCATTGTTGGGTAGGGATTGTTTCTGTCTGTTGATGAATTGTACTTTCCAAGCACTTAGTACAGTGCTCTGCACACAGTAAGTGCTCAATAAATACGATTGAATGAATGAATGGAATGATTTAGTGATGGACTGAATATGTGGATTGAATGGAAGAGAGGAGTCCAGGATAACGCCAAAGATACGGGGTTGTGAGACAGGAAGGTTGGTTGTACTTCCCAAGCGCTTAGTACAGTGCTCTGCACACAGTAAGCACTCCATAAATATGATTGAATGAATGAGTGAATGGTGCCATCTACAGTGCCGTCATACCTCCTTCCCTTCCCCACAGCACCTGTATATATGTATATATGTTTGTACATATTTATTACTCTATTTATTTATTTATTTTACTTGTACATATCTATTCTATTTATTTTATTTTGTCAATATGTTTGGTTTTGTTCTTTGTCTCCCCCTTCTAGATTGTGAGCCCACTGTTGGGTAGGGACTGTCTCTAGATGTTGCCAACTTGTACTTCCCAAGCGCTTAGTACAGTGCTTTGCACACAGTAAGCGCTCAATAAATACGATTGATTGATTGATTGATTGATAGGAAGATAAGGAGCTCTGATTTGGACATGTTAAAGTTGAGGGGATGGGAGGACCATCAAGTAGAGATGTCGGGAAGGCAGGAGGAGATGGGAGACTGCAGAGAGGGAGAGAGATCAAGGCTGGAGATGGAGATTTGGGAATCATCCACACAGAGGTGGGAGTTGAAGCCAAGGGAGTGAATGAGTTCTCCAAGGGAATGGGAGGAAATGGAGAAGAGAAGGGAACCCAGAACTGAGCCTTGAGGGATCCCCACAGTTAGGGGTGGGAGGCAGACGAGGAGGCCGTGAAGGAGATAGATAGTAATAATAATAATTATAATTTCTTCTAGACTGTGAGCCCACTGTTGGGTAGGAACCGTCTCTATATGTTGCCAACTTGGACTTCCCAAGCGCTTAGTACAGTGCTCTGCACACAGTAAGCGCTCAATAAATACGATTGATTGACTGATTGATTGATGGCATTTATTAAGTGCTTACTATGTGCAAAGCACTGTTGTAAGCGCTGGGGAGGTTACAAGGTGATCAGGTTGCCCCACGGGGGGCTCACAGTCTTAATCCCCATTTTCCGTATGAGGTAACAGAGGCACAGAGAAGTTAAGTGACTTGCCCAAAGTCACACAGCGGACAATTTGCAGAGCTGGGATTTGAATCCATGACCTCTGACTCCAAAGCCCGGGCTCTTTCCACTGAGCCATATAATAATAATAATAATGGCATTTATTAAGTGCTTACTATGTGCAAAGCACTGTTCTAAGTGCTGGGGATGTTACAAGGTGATCAGGTTGCCCCACGGGGGGCTCACAGTATTAATCCCCATTTTACAGATGAGGTAACAGAGGCACAGAGAAGTTAAGTGATTTGCTCAAAGTCACACAGCTGACAATTTGCAGAGGTGGGATTTGAACCCATAACCTCTGACTCCAAAGCCCGGGCTCTTTCCACTGAGCCACGAGTCACGCTGCTTCTCTAGTAATGGCAATAGTAGCAGTTGTAGTAGTAAGAGTAGCTGCAGTAGCAGTAGTATTCATTCATTCATTCAATCGTATTTATTGAGCGCTTACTATATGCAGAGCACTGTACTAAGAGCTTGAAAAGTACAAGTCAGCAACATAAAGAGACAGTCCCTACCCAACATTAAGCTCACAGTCTAGAAGGGGGGACGGACAACAAAACAAAACGTGGACAGGTGTCAAAACCGTCAGAATAAATAGAATTAGAGCTATATGCACATCATTAACAAAATAAATAGAATAGTAGATATGTACAAGTAAAATAGAGTAATAAATCTGTACAAATATATACAAGTAGTAGCAGCAACAGTAATAATAATAATGATGGCATTTTTTAAGCGCTTACTATGTGCAAAGCTCTGTTCTAAGTGCTGGAGAGGTTACAAGGTGATCAGGTTGTCCCACGGGGGGCTCACAGTCTTAATCCCCATTTTACAGATGAGGTAACTGAGGCACAGAGAAGTGAAGTGACTTGCCCAAAGTCACACAGTGGCAGAGCCGGGATTTGAACCCATGACCTCTGACTCCAAGGCCCATGCTCTTTCCACTGAGCCACACTGCTTCTCAGTAATAGTAGCAGCAGTAGTAATAATAATAATAATAATAATCATCAGTCGTATTTATTGAGCGCTTACTATGTGCAGAGCACTGTACTAAGCGCTTGGGAAGTACAAATTGGCAACATATATGATATATATAATAATGATAATTGTGGCCTTTGTTAAGCACTTACTATGTGCCAGGCACTGTAGTCAGTGCTGCGATAGAAACAAGCCAATTGGGTTGGACGCAGGCCCTGACCCACGTGGGGCTCACGATCTCGATCCCTATTTTCCAGATGAGGGAACTGAGGCCCAGAGAAGTGAAGTGACTTGTCCAAGGTCACGCAGCAGACAAGTGGTGGAGGTGGAATTAGAACCACGGTCCTTCTGGACTGTGAGCCCGCTGTTGGGTAGGGACCGTCTCTATGTGTTGCCGACTTGTACTTCCCAAGCGCTTAGTACAGTGCTCTGCACACAGTAAGCGCTCAATAAATACGATTGATTGATTTTGGTCTGGGCTGTACCCACTAGACCACACTGCTTCTTGGCGCAGTGTGTATTGAACCAGGAACCCAAGCAGTCAAAAATAAAGAATTGACACATTTCCTACCATAGGGACTTCTCATTTTAATCAGGAAGACAGATATGAGAGCTCACCTCCTCCAGGAGGCCTTCCCAGACTGAGCCCCTTCCTTCCCCTCCCCCTCATCCCCCTCTCCATCCCCCCCATCTTACCTCCTTCCCTTCCCCACAGCACCTGTATATATGTATATATGTTTGTACATATTTATTACTCTATTTATGTATTTATTTTACTTGTACATATCTAGTCTATTTATTTTATTTTGTTAGTATGTTTGGTTTTGTTCTCTGTCTCCCCCTTTTAGACTGTGAGCCCACTGTTGGGTAGGGACTGTCTCTATATGTTGCCAATTTGTACTTCCCAAGCGCTTAGTACAGTGCTCTGCACATAGTAAGCGCTCAATAAATACGATTGATGATGATGATGATGAAAACAATTACAACTAGATTGCTCCAATTAACTCATCAAACACACAGTGCTCAGGAGGGTGTAAATAAATATATATAAGTGAATTAATGCTAGAGTTGGCTGGAGGAATTATCTGTCTCAGGGAGCTGGGAGATTAATCAGGGAAATCTTGCTGACGGTGGGATTTTAGAGCTGGCGGGGGAGCGAGGGGTGGAATGCCGGAGAGAGGAGTGTGATGTGCAGCTGGGAAGTTGGGCTTGGGAGGAACTTAGCTAATGGAATTTATGTCCAAATCTGTAATTTCTTTATTGATATTGGCGTCCGTCTCACTCTCTAGACTGGCCTCGTGGCAAGAGCCCTGGCTTGGGATTCAGAGGACGTGGGTTCTAATCCCGGCTCCGCCTCTTGACTTCTGTATGACCTTGGGCAAGTCGCTTCACTTCTCTGGGCCTTTGTTTCCTCATCTGTAAAACGGGGATGAAGACTGTGAGCCTCATTCATTCATTTATTCAATCATTTATTGAGCGCTTACTGTGTGCAGAGCACTGTATTATGCGCTTGGGAATTACAAGTTGGCAACATATAGAGACAGTCCCTACCCAACATTCATTCATTCATTCAATCAATCGTATTTATTGAGCGCTTACTGTTTGCAGAGCACTGTATTAAGTGCTTGGGAAGTACAAGTTGGCACCATATAGAGACGGTCCCTACCCAACTATATTCATTCAATCGTATTTATTGAGCGCTTACTGTGTGCAGAACACTGTATTAAGCGCTTGGGAAGTACAAGTTGGCACCATATAGAGATGGTCCCTACCCAACATTCATTCATTCATTCATTCAATCGTATTTATTGAGTGCTTACTGTGTGCAGAGCACTGTATTAAGCGCTAGGGAAGTACAAGTTGGCACCATGTAGAGACGGTCCCTACCCAACATTCATTCATTTATTCATTCAATCGTCTTTATTGAGCGCTTACTGTGTGCAGAGCACTGGACTAAGCGCTTGGGAAGAACAAGTTGGCAACATCTAGAGACGGTCCCTACCCAACAGCGGGCTCACGGTCTAGAAGGGGGAGACAGACAACAAAACAAAACATATGAACATTGTTGCCAATTTGTACTTCCCAAGCACTTAGTACAGTGCTCTGCACATAGTAAGCGCTCAATAAATACGATTGATGATGATGATGATATGAACCAAATAAAATAAATAGAATAAATATGTACAAGTAAAATAAATAAATAAATAGAGTAATAAATATGTACAAACATCTATACATATATACAGGTGCTGTGGGGAGGGGAAAGAGGTAAGGGGGGGGGGAAGGGGAGTGGGAGGAGGGGGAGAGGAAGGAGGGAGCTCAGTCTGGGAGGAGGGGGCTCAGTCTGGGCCTCACCTTACCTCTACCCCTGCCCCTAATCCTCTATCTAATCCTGTCAATCTCTCTCCCCCTAACCTACCCCTAGCTTTCTACCTTAGAGAATCAGCGTTGCTCAGTGGAAAGAGCCCGGGCTTTGGAGTCAGAGGGCATGGGTTCAAATCCCGGCTCTGCCAGTTGTCAGCTGTGTGACTTTGGGCAAGTCACGTCGCTTCTCTGGGCCTCAGTTCCCTCATCTGTAAAATGGGGATGAAGACTGTGAGCCCCCTGTGGGACAACCTGATCACCTTGGAACCTCCCCAGCTCTTAGAACAGTGCTTTGCACATAGTAAGCACTTAATAAATTCTATTATTATCATTATTACCTAACCCTCTACCTAGTCCTGCCCATCTCCTTTTCACCTTAACCCTCGACCTAATAATGCCAATCTCTACCTCACCTGAATCTACCCCATCCCTCTACCCAACCCTAACTCTCTACCCTAAATCTCTACCTCTACCTGAGAAGCAGCGTGGCTCAGTGAAAAGAGCCCGGGCTTGAGAGTCAGAGGTCATGGGTTCTAATCCCGGCTCCGCCGCTTGTCAACTGTGCGACCTTGGGCAAGTCACATGACTTCTCTGTGCTTCAGTTCCCTCATCTGTAAAATGGGGATTAAGAGTGTGAGCCCCCCGTGGGACAACCTGATCACCTTGTATTGCCCCAGTGCTTAGAACAGTGCTTTGCACATAGTAAGTGCTTAACTTACTCTTACTCCTTACTCTTCCTCTCCCCCGCCTCCCCTTCACCATCCCCCCATCTTACCTCCTTCCCCTCCCTAAAGCACCTGTATATATGTATATATGTTTGTATGTATTTAGTACTCTATTTTATTTGTACATATTTATTCTATTTATTTTATTTTGTTAATATGTCTTGTTTTGTTCTCTGTCTCCCCCTTCTAGACCGTGAGCCCACTGTTGGGTAGGGACCGTCTCTAGATGTTGCCAACTTGGACTTCCCAAACGCTGAGTCCAGTGCTCTGCACACAGTAAGCGCTCAATAAATACGATTGAATAAATGAATGAATGAATGAACAAATGCCATCATTATTATCTGGAAAATGGGGATTAAGACTGCAAGCCCCACGTGGGACCACCTGATCACCTTGTAACCTCCCCAGTGCTTAGGACAGTGCTTTGCACATAGTAAGCGCTTAACAAATACCATTAGTATTATTATTATTATTAATCCTGCCAATCACTCTCACCCTCCCCTTCTACCTATCCTGCCAATCTCTACCTCAGGCTAACCCTTACTCTCTAATAATGCCAATCTTTACCTCACCCTATCCTACCCCTAACCCTCTAGCTAATCGTGCCAATTTCTACCTCACCCTAATCCTAACCCTGCCTCACAGTCTGTGGGGATAAAATGAAATAATTATGGTATTTGTGAAGCGCTTACTACATCCCAAACACTGTACTAAGCTCTGGGGTAGAGAGAAGCAGCGTTGGCTCAGTGGAAAGAGCCCGGGCTTTGGAGTCAGAGGTCATGGGTCCAAATCCTGGCTCCACCAATTGTCAGCTGTGTGACTTTGGGCAAGTCACTTCACTTCTCTGGGCCTCACTTCCCTCATCTGTAAAGTGGGGATTAAGACTGTGAGTCCCACGTGAGACAACCTGATTGATCACCTTGTAACCCCCAGCACTCAGAGCAGTGCTTTGCACATAGTAAGTGCTTCTTAATAAATACCATCATTATTATTATTATTATTATTATGGGTTCAAATCCTGACTCTGCCAATTGTCAGCTGGGTGACTTTGGGCAAGTCACTTCACTTCTCTGGGCCTCAGTTCCCTCATCTGTAAAATGGGGACTAAGACTGTGAGCCCCCCATGGGACAACCTGATCACCTTGTAACCTCCCCAGCACTTAGAACAGTGCTTTGCACATAGTAAGCACTTAATAAATACCATTATTATTATTATTATTATTATTATTATTAGTTCAAATCCTGACTCCGCCAATTGTCATCTGGGTGACTTTGGGCAAGTCACTTCACTTCTCTGTGCCTCAGTTCCCTCATCTGTAAAATGGGGACTAAGACTGTGAGCCCCCCATGGGACAACCTGATCACCTTGCAACCTCCCCAGAGCTTAGAACAGTGCTTTGCACATAGTAAGCACTTAATAAATGATGATTATGGTGTTTGTTAAGCACTTACTATGTGCAAATAAATGCCATCAATATTATCATTACAAGAAAATCAGCTTGGACACAGTCCGTGTCTTACATGGGACTCAAGTCTAAGGGGGAGAGAGAAGAGGCATTGGATCTCCATTCTTCAGTTGAGGTAACTGAGGCCCAGAGAAGTGAAATGACTTCCCCAGGATCACACAGCAGGTAAGTGGCAGAGATTAGAACCCAGGTCCTCTGACTCCCAGGATGGGGCTCTTTCCACTAGGCCATGCTGTTTTTCTGAATGAGTGATGGGAAAAAGCTTTTCGCAAATTCAAATTCAAATCTCCCCCTGCACTGTGCAACTCTCTCCTCCCATCTCCCCCTTTAGACTGTCAGCTCATTGTGGGCAGGGAATGTGTCTGTTTATTTAATCAATCAATCAATCAATCATATTTATTGAGCGCTTACTGTGTGCAGAGCACTGTACTAAACGCTTGGGAAGTGCAAGTTGGCAACATATAGAGACGGTCCCTACCCAACAGTGGGCTCAAAGTCTAGAAGGGGGAGACAGAGAACAAAACAAAACGTATTAACAAAATAAAATAAATAGAATAGATATGTACAAGTAAAATAAACAAATAAATGAGTAATAAATACGTGCAAACATATATACATATATACAGGTGCTGTGGGGAAGAGAAGGAGATAAGGCGGGGGGATGGAGAGGGGGAGGAGGGGGAGAGGAAGGAAGGGGCTGAGTCTGGGAAGGCCTCCTGGAGGAGGTGAGCTCTCAGTAGGGCCTTGAAGGGAGGAAGAGAGCTAGCTTGGCGGGTGGGCAGAGGGAGGGCATTCCAGGACAGGGGGATGACGTGGGCCGGGGGTCGATGGCGGGACAGGCGAGAACAAGGCCTAACGGTGAGGAGGTGAGCGGCGGAGGAGCGGAGGGTGCGGGCTGGGCTGGACAAGGACAGAAGGGAGGGAAGGTAGGAGGGGGCCAGGGGATGGATGGACAGCCTTGAAGCCCAGGGTGAGGAGTTTCTGCCTGTTGCGCAGATTGACGGGTAGCCACTGGAGATTTTTGAGGAGGGGAGTAACATGCCCAGAGCGTTTCTGGACAAAGACGATCTGGGCAGCGGCGTGAAGTATGGATTGAAGTGGGGAGAGACAGGAGGATGGGAGATCGGAGAGGAGGCTGATGCAGTAGTCCAGAAGGGATAAGATGAGAGCTTGAACGAGCAGGGTAGTGGTTTGGATGGAGGGGAAAGGGCGGATCTCGGCAATGTTGCGGAGCTGAGACCGGCAGGTTTTGGTGACGGCTCGGATGTGAGGGGTGAACGAGAGAGCGGAGTCGAGGATGATACCAAGTTTGCGGGCTTGTGAGACGGGAAGGATGGTAGTGCCGTCAACAGTGATGGGAAAATCAGGGAGAGGGCAGGTTTTGGGAGGGAAGACAAGGAGTTCAGTCTTGGACATGTTGAGGTTTAAGTGGCGGGCAGACATCCAGGTGGAGATGTCCTGAAGGCAGGAGGAGATGTGAGCCTGGAGGGAGGGAGAGAGAGCCAGGGCAGAGATGGAGATCTGGGTGTCATCAGCGTAGAGATGATAGTTGAAGCCGTGGGAGTGAATGAGGTCACCAAAGGAGTGAGTGTAGCCGGAGAACAGAAGGGGACCAAGAACTGAATCTTGAAGAACCCCCACAGTAAGGGGATGGGAGGGGGAGGAGAAACCTGCAAAAGAGACTGAGAATGAACGACCAGAGAGATAAGAGGAGAACCAGGAGAGGACGGAGTCTGTGAAGCCAAGGTCAGATAGCGTGTTGAGGAGAAGGGGGTGGGCCACAGTGTCAAAGGCAGCTGAGAGGTCGAGGAGGATTAGGACAGAATATGAGCCGTTGGATTTGGCAAGCAGGAAGTCATTGGTGACCTTTGAGAGGGCAGTTTCCGTGGAATGAAGGGGACGGAAGCCAGACTGGAGGGGGTCGAAGAGAGAGTTGGTGTTGAGGAATTCGAGGCAGCCTGTGTAGACAACTCGTTCAATTTATTGTTCTATTGTACTCTCCTAAGTGCTTAGTACAGTGTTCTGTACACAGTAAGTGCTGAATAAAGAGGATTGACTGACTGACTGATCTCCCCCTTACTCTCCCCACCTCTACCAGCTCCTCTCCTAGCTGTGGCAAAAGCAGCCACAGCTTTGTGAGAAGCAGCGTGGCTCAGTGGAAAGAGCCCAGGTTTGGACGTCAGAGGTCATGGGTTCAAATTCCGGCTCCGCCAACTGTCAGCTGTGGGACTTTGGGCAAGTCACTTCACTTCTCTATGCTTCAGTTGCCTCATCTGTAAAATGGGGATGAAGACTGTGAGCCCCACGTGGGACAACCTGATCATTTTGTAACCTCCCCAGTGCTTAGAACAGTGGTTTGCACATAGTAAGCACTTAATAAATGCCATAATCATTATTATTATTATATGGTTTATGTCCAACCTTATTAGCTTGTATATCTGCCTGCGGCCTAGTTGAAAGAGCCCAGGGCCTGAGAGTCAGATGACCTGGGTCCTAATTCATTCATTCATTTAATCGTATTTATTGAGCGCTTACTGTGGGCAGAGCATTGTACTAAGCGCTTGGGAAGTACAAGTTGGCAACATATAGAGATGGTCCCTACCCAACAACGGGCTCACAGTTTAGAGAAACAGCGTGGCTCAGTGGAAAAGAGCACGGGCTTTGGAATCAGAGGTCATGGGTTCAAATCTCTGCTCTGCCAGTTATCAGCTGTGTGACTTAGGGCAAGTCATTTAGCTTCTCTGTGCCTCAGTTCCCTCATCTGTAAAATGGGGATTAAGACTGTGAGCCCCCCATGGGACAACCTGGTCACCTTGTACCATCCCCAGGGCTTAGAACAGTGCTTTGCACATAGTAAGCACTTAAAAAATGCCATCATTATTATTATCATTATTAGAATGGGGAGGCAGACAACAAAACAAAACATGTAACTATGTGCCAGGCACTGTTCTAAGCACTGGGATAGATATGAGGTAACTAGGTTGTCCAATTTGGGGCTCACAGTCTTTATCTCCATTTTAAGATGAGGTAACTGAGGCACAGAGAGGTGAAGTGACTTGCCCAAAGTCACACAGCTGACAAGTGACGGAATTGGGATTAGCCCCCTCCTTCCTCTCCCCCTCCTCCCCCTCCCTATCCCCCCGCCTTACCTCCTTCCCCTCCCCACAGCACCTGTATATATGTATATGTGTTTGTATGTATTTATTACTCTATTTATTTATTTATTTTATTTGTACATATTTATTCTATTTATTTTATTTTGTTAATATGTTTGGTTTTGTTCTCTGTCTCCCCCTTCTAGACTGTGAGCCTGCTATTGGGTAGGGACCGTCTCTAGATGTTTCCAACTTGAACTTCCCAAGCGCTTAGTCCAGTGCTCTGCACACAGTAAGCGCTCAATAAATACGATTGAATGAATGAATGAAAGTGTCGTCGTCCTAATCCCGGCTCACTCATCCTCTCCCGCCTCGACTACTGTATCAGCCTCCTCGCTGACCTCCCAGCCTCCCGTCTCTCCCCACCCCAGTCCCTGCTTCACTCTGCTGCCCGCCTCATTTTTCTACAAAGACATTTAGGCCACGTTTCCCCTCTCCTCAAGAATCTTCGGAGGTTACTCATCCAACTCCTATCTCAGTGCAAAGAGCCCGGGTTTTGGAGTCAGAGGTCGCAGGTTCAAATCCCGACTCTGCCAATTGTCAGCTGTGTGACTTTGGGCCAGTCACTTCACTTCTCCGGGCCTCAGCTCCCTCATCTGGAAAATGGGGATGAAGACTGGGAGCCCACTGTGGGACAACCTGATCACCTTGTAACCTCCCCAGCGCTTAGAACAGTGCTTTGCACACAGTAAGCGCTTAATAAATGCCAGCTCAATAAATACGATTGAATGAATTGATCTATTTTGACGGTATTGACGCCTGTCTACTTGTTTTGTTTTGTTGTCTGTCTCCCCGCTTCTAGACCGTGAGCCTGTCGTTGGGTAGGGACCGTCGCTGTTGCCAATTTGTACTTCCCAAGAGCTTAGTACAGTGCTCTGCACACAGTAAGCGCTCAATAAATACGATCGAATGAATGAATGAATGAATTATTATCCAAAAGAAACTCCTCACCAGCGACTTTAAAGCGGTCAGTCACCTTGATCCCTCCTACCTCACCTCACTGCTGTCCTATTACCCCCAAGACCACGCACTTTTTGCTCCTCTAACGCCAACCTTCTCACTGTCCCTTCGCCTGGTCTTTCTCCCCACCGATCTCTGGTCCATGTCATTCCCGCCCCTGGCCCTTCTCAAATCCCGCAGACAATGACTCTCCCCCTCTTCAAAGCCTAACTGAAGGCCCACCTCCTCCCAGAGGCCTTCCCTGACTAAACCCTCCTTTTCTCTTCCCCCACTCCCTTCTCCGTCGCCCTGACTTGCTCCCTTTATTCATCCCCCCCTCCCAGCCCCACAGCACTTACGTCCCTAATATTTATTTATATTAATGTCTGTCTCCCCCTGTCAGCTCGGTATGAGCAGGGAATAATAACGATGGTATTTCTTAAGCGCTTACTATGTGCAAAGCACTGTTCTAAGCGCTGGGGAGATTACAAGGTGATCAGGTTGTCCCACGGTGGGGGCTCACAGTTTGTTTTTTAATCCTCATTTTACAGATAAGGGAACGGAAGCCCAGAGAAGTGAAGTGACTTGCCCAAAGTCACACAGCTGACCATTGGCGGAGCCGGAATTTGAACCCATCACCTCTGACTCCAAAGCCTGGGCTCTTTCCACTGAGCCACACTGCTAAATGGAATATGTCCATTTATTGCCATAGTGTACTCTCCCAAATAACAATAATATTAACGATGGCGTTTATTAAGCGCTTACTATGCACTGTTCTAAGCGCTGGGGAGGTTACAAGGTGATCAGGTTGTCCCACGGGGGGCTCACAGTCTTCAGCCCCATTTTACGGATGAGGTCATCGAGGCCCAGGGAAGTGAATCAATCAATCAATCAATCGTATTTATTGAGCGCTTACTGTGTGCAGAGCACTGTACTAAGCGCTTGGGAAGTACAAGCTGGCAACATATAGAGACAGTCCCTACCCAACAGTGGGCTCACAGTCTAGAAGGGAGAGACAGAGAACAAAACCAAACATACTAACAAAATAAAATAAATAGAATAGATAGGTACAAGTAAAAAAATAAATAAATAGAGTGATAAATATGTACAAACATATATACATATATACTTGCCCAAAGTCACACAGCTGACAAGTGGCGGAGCAGGGATTTGAACCCATGACCCATGACCCAAATGCTTAGTACAGTGCTCTGCATACAGCAAACACTATTATTATTATTAGTACTAATAATAATAAATACGATTGACTGATTCTGCCACTTACCTGCTTTGTGACCTTGTCCAGGACACTTTACTTGTCTGGGTCTCCATTTCCTCATCCGCAAAATGGAGATTCGAGTCTTGCTCTCCCTTCCCCTTAGCCTCAAGCGCTCAGTACAGTGCTCTGCACCCAGTAAGCACTCCATAAATACGATCGAATGAATGTGAGCTCCATGTGGGAGAGGGATTATGTCTGACCTGATTATCTTGTACCTACCCCAGTGCTTAGGACAGTGCTTATAATTGCATTTTTAAAGCATTTTCATTCATTCATTCATTCAATCGGATTTATTGAGCACTTACTGTGTGCAGAGCACTGTACTAAGCGCTTGGGAAGTACAAGTTGGCAACATATAGAGACGGTCCCTACCCAACAACGGGCTCACAGTCTAGGAGCCATGTGCCAGACACTGTAGTAAGCACTGGGACTATAACTAAGCTCTGAGCACTGTATTAAGCTCATGGTAAACAGTTAACAAATACCACAGTTATTAGTACATTATTATTATTGTTGTTGTGAGCCCCCCGTGGGACAACCTGATCACCTTGTAACCTCCCCAGCGCTTAGAACAGTGGAACAGTGCTTTGCACATAGTAGCGCTTAATAAATGCCATTATTATTATTAGCATTATTCATTCATTCAATCGTATTTATTGAGCGCTTACTGTGTGCAGAGCACTGTACTAAGCACTTGGGAAGTACAAGTATTACAGAACCCTCTTAGAAATCTGCCTGAATCTGAATTCAGTTGGGGTATCTAATCCCGGCTCTGCTATTTGTGTGACCCTGGGCAAGTCACTTCACTTCTCTGGGCCTCAGTTACCTCATCTGCATCTTAGTACAGTGCTCTGCACATAGTAAGCGCTCAATAAATACGATTGATGATGATGATGATGATCTGCAAAATGGGGGTTAAGATTGTGAGCCGTAGGTAGGGTGGGGACTGTGTCCAACCCGATTAGTTTGTTTCTACCCCAGTGCTTAGTACTGTGCCTGGCACATAGAAAGCGCTTAACAAATACCATTAAAAAAGAAAAAAAAACTGATTAGTCAATCTGTGGTATTTATTGAGCACTTACTGTGTGTACAGCACTGTAATAAGCCCTTGGGAGAAAGTCCAGTACAATAGAGTTGGTAGACACAGAAGGGCAGAAGGGCAGATCCGTACATAGTAAGCGCATAGAGAAGCAGCGTGGCTCAGTGGAAAGAGCCTGGGCTTTGGAGTTGGAGGTCATGGGTTCAAATTCCGATTCTGGCAATTGTCAGCTGTGTGACTTTGGGCAAGTCACTTAACTTCTCTGGGCCTCAGTATTTTGTGACTTTGGGCAAGTCACTTAACTTCTCTGTGCCTCAGTATTTTGTGACTTTGGGCAAGTCACTTAACTTCTCTGTGCCTCAGTATTTATTTATTTTTTTTGAGAAGCAGCGTGGCTCAGTGGAAAGAGCACAGGCTTGGGAGCCAGGGGTCATGGGTTCTAATCCTGGATCTGCCACTTGTCAGCTGTGTGACTTTGGGCAAGTCACTTCACTTCTCTGGGCCTCAGTTCTCTCATCTGTAAAATGGGGATTAAGAATGTGAGCCCCATGTGGGACAACCTGATCACCTTGTATCCCCCCCCCCAGTGCTTAGAACAGTGCTTGGCACATAGTAAGTGCTTAACAAATGTCATTATTATTATTAAGCACTTAACACATGACATTATTATTATTATTGTTGCTGACTATGGCCTAATGGGTAGAGCCCGGGCCTAGGATTCAGCAGGAGCCAGGCTTTAATCCCGTCTCCGTCACTTGTCTGCTGTGTGACCTTTGGCAAGTCACCTCACTTCTCTGTGCCTCAGTTCCCTCACCTCACCCAGACTGAGCCCCCTCCTTCCTCTCCCCCTCCTCCCCCTCCCCATCCCCCCCCGCCTTACCTCCATCCCTTCCCCACAGCACCTGGATATATGTATATATGTTTGTACATATTTATTACTCTATTTATTTTACTTGTACCTATTTATTCTATTTACTTTATTTTGTTAATATGTTTTGTTTTGTTGTCTGTCTCCCCCTTCTAGACTGTGAGCCTGCTGTTGGGTACGGACCGTCTCTAGATGTTGCCAACTTGGACTTCCCAACCGCTTAGTACAGTGCTTTGCACACAGTAAGCGCTCAGTAAATACGATTGAATGAATGAATGAATGAATTGCTTGTATCTAACCCAGTGTGAGCCCCACATGGGACACTCATTCATTCAGTCAATCGTATTTATTGAGCCCTTACCGTGTGCAGAGCACAGTACTAAACGCTTGGGAGAGTACAATATAGCAATACACAGACACAATCCCCACCCACAGTGAGCTCACAGGCTAGAAGTGGGGAGATGGACATTAATACAAATAAAGAAATTACAGCTATGTATCTATTCATTCATTCACTCAATCGTATTTATTGAGCGCTTACTGTGTGCAGAGCACTGGACTAAGCGCTTGGGAAGTACAAGATGTGTCTGTCCTGATTGGCTTGTATCCACCCCAGTGCTTAGTACAGTGCCTGACACATAGTAAGCTAGACTGTGAGCCCACTGTTGGGTAGGGACCGTCTCTATATGTTGCCAACTTGTACTTCCCAAGCGCTTAGTACAGTGCTCTGCACACAGTAAGTGCTCAATAAATACAATTGAATGAATGAATAAGCGCTTAACAGTGCTTACAGCCAAGGAGAAGCAGCGTGGCTTAGTAGCTTGGGAGTCAGAGGTCGTGTGTTCCAATCTCGGCTCTGCCACTTGTCAGCTGTGTAACCTCGGGCCAGTCACTTCACTTCTCTGGGCCTCAGTTCCCTCATCTGTATAATGGGGATGAGGACTGTGAGCCCCACGGGGGACAACCTGATCACCTCGTATCTACCCCAGTGCTTTGAACAATGTTTGGCACATAGTAAGCGCTTAACAAATACCAACACTATTATTACTATTATTAACAAATACCAAAATTATTATTATTACTTAGAACTTGTACATATTTACTATTCTATTTTGTTAATGATGTGCACCTAGCTTTATTTCTATTTATTCTGATGACGACACCTGTCCACATGTTTTGTTATGTTGTCTATAATAATAATAATAATAATAATAATAATAATAATAATAATGGCATTTATTAAGCACTTACTATGTGCAAAGCACTGTTCTAAGCACTGGGGAGGTTACAAGGTGATCAGGTTGTCCCATGGGAGGCTCACAGTCTTCATCCCCATTTTACAGATGAGGTAACTGAGGCACAGAGAAGTGAAGTGACTTGTCCAAAGTCACAATCAATCAATCAATCAATCAATCAATCATATTTATTGAGCGCTTACTGTGTGCAGGGCACTGTACTAAGCGCTTGGGAAGTACAAGTTGGCAACATATAGAGACAGTCCCTACCCAACAGTGGGCTCACAGTCTAAAAGCACAGTCACACAGCTGACAGTTGGCGGAATTCGAACCCAAGACCTCAGACTCCAAAGCCCGTGCTCTTTCCACTGAGCCACGGTCTCCCGCTTCTAGACGGTGAGCCAGTTGTTGGGTAAGGACCATCTCTATCTATTGCCAACCTGTACTTCCCAAGCGCTTAGTCCAGTGCTCTGCACACAGTAAGCGCTCAATAAGTACAATTGAATGAATGAGTAAATGAATCAATCAATCAATCAATCGTTTTTATTGAGCGCTTACTGTGTGCAGAGCACTGTACTAAGCACTTGGGAAGTACAAGTTGGCAACATATAGAGACGGTCCCTACCCAACAGTGGGCTCACAGTCTAGAAGGGGGAGACAGACAACAAAACCAAACATACTAACAAAATAAAATCAATAGAATAGATATGTACAAGTAAAATAAATCAATAAATAGAGTAATAAATCCGTACAAACATATATACATATATACAGGTGCTGTGGGGAAGGGAAGGAGGTAAGATGGGGGGATGGCGAGGGGGATGGGGGAATATACAGGTGCTGTGGGGAAGGGAAGGAGGTAAGATGGGGGGATGGAGGGGGGACGAGGGGGAGGAGGGAGAATGAATCATCAATCATCAATCATATTTATTGAGCACTTACTATGTGCAGAGCACTGTACTAAGCGCTTGGGAAGTACAAATTGGCAACATATAGAGACAGTCCCTACCCAACAGTGGGCTCACAGTCTAAAAGGGGGAGACAGAGAACAAAACCAAACATGAATGGGAAATCAAGCTCCAACATTCAGGTCTGCTCAAAATTCCCCGATTCCTCGTGATAGCGTCAGCCACAGGGTAGGGCTGAGTGTCGGGTGCCCGGGAGGGAGAGGAATGGGAATGAAATCACCACCAAGCTCTTAGGTGCCCACCACACCCTGGGTGGGGGAGAAAGGCCCAGCCCGACTGCTCTTACTGCTTTGAAAATTGAGGTGTCCCTTTCTTCGTGAGCTCTATAAACCCTCACCTTAAAGCCCCAGACACGCATGCAGGGAGTTGCAGAGGCCTGGGATATAATAAGCAGAAAGCAAAGAGTCTTGAACCAACGGTCTGTTTGAAAAGAAATATAATGATTGAGGCCAGTCACATTTCCTGACTGCCTGCCAGTTTGTGTTTTAGTTTCTTAAATCGTATTCGTTCAGGGCTTACTAATAATAATGACGGCATTTGTTAAGCGCTGTTCTAAGCGCTGGGAAGGATACAAGGTGATCAAGTGCCCCGCGTGGGGCTCACAAACTTAATCCCCATTTTACAGATCATCATCATCATCAATCGTATTTATTGAGCGCTTACTGTGTGCAGAGCACTGTACTAAGCGCTTGGGAAGTCCAAGTTGGCAGCATCTAGAGATGGTCCCTACACAACAGTGGGCTCGCAGTCTAGAAGGGGGGGACAGAGAACAAAACCAAACACGTCAACAGAATAAAATAAATAGAACCAATATGTACAGGCAAAATAAACAAACAGAGCAACAAATATGCACAAACATATATACAGATGAGGTAACTGAGGCCCGGAGAAGTGAAGTGACTTGCCCAAAGTCACACAGCTGACACGTGGCGGAGCCGGGATTTGAACCCATGACCTCTGACTCCAAAGCCCGGGCTCTTTCCACTGAGCCACGCTGCTAGGTGCCAGGCACTGTGCTAAACTCGTTATGGGCAGGGAATGTAGCTATTTATTGTTATATTGTACTCTTCCAAGCGCTTAGTAATGAATTAATAAATAATAATGGCATTTATTAAGCGCTTACTATGTGCAAAGCACTGTTGTAAGTGCTGGACGGTGGTTTGCCCAGAGTAAATCACTGGAGAAGCAGAGTGGCTTAGTGGAAAGAGCCCGGGCTTGGGAGTCGGAGGTCGTGGGTTCTAATTCCGGCTCTCCTGCTTGTCAGCTGGGTGACTTTGGGCAAGTCACTTTGCTTCTATGTGCCTCAGTGACCTCATCTGAAAAATGGGGATGAAGACTGTGAGCCCTGCGTGGGACAACCTGATCACCTTTTATCCACCCTAGCGCTTAGAACAGTGTTTGGCACATAGTAAGCGCTTAACAAATACCATCATCATCATCATCATCACAATAAATACGATTGACTGAATGAATGAATACAATGCACGGGGGTAGACACCAGTTAATGAAGTTGGACACAGTCCCTGTCATTCATTCATTCAATCGTATTTATTGAGCGCTTACTGTGTGCAGAGCACTGGACTAAGGCAGGCCCACAGTCTTCGTCTCCGTTTTAGAGATGAGGGAAATGAAGGCTAGAGAAGTGAAGTGACTTGCCCCAGGTCACACAGCAGACAAGTAGCAGAGTCAGGATTAGAATCCGGGTCCTTCTGACTCCCAGCCCAGGCCTGGGTTCTATCCAACAGACCACGCTGCTTCTCAGCCTGTGGCAGGGCAAGATTTGATCGACCTTGTCGTCTCTTCTCAGGAAGACAGACATTTCTGATTTTATCGACCTTGTTGTCTCTTCTCAGGAAAACAGACATTTCTCCGGAGGGAAAACAAGAAAACACTCTTTTTTCTTTAATAGTATTTGTTAAGAGTTTACTAATGTGCCAGACATGCTACTAAACACAGGGGTGGAACCAAGGTAATCAGGTTGGGCAGAATCCCTGTCCAACGTGGGGCTCACAGTCTTCATCCCCATTTTCCAAATGAGGGAGCTGAGGGAAGTGACTTGCCCAAGGTCACCCAGCAGACAAGGGGCAGAGCTGGGATTAGAACCCAGGTCCTTCTGATTCCCAGGCCCGGGCTCTAGCCACGAGGCCACGTTACTTCTCTAAGGCCGTGAGCCCCGTGTGATACATGGACCGTGTCCAACCCGATTAGCTTCTATTCATTCATTCAATCGCATTTATTGAGCGCTTACTCTGTGCAGAGCACTGGACTAAGCGCTTGGGAAGTACAAGTTGGCAACAGATAGAGACGGTCCCTACCCAACAGCGGGCTCACAGTCTAGAAGGGGGAGACAGACAACAAATCGTATTTATTAATAATAATAATGATGGTATTTGTTAAGCGCTTATTATGTGCAAAGCAATCATTCATTCATTCAATCATATTTATTGAGCGCTTACTGTGTGCAGAGCACTGTACTAAGCGCTTGGGAAGTACAAGTTGGCAACATCTAGAGACGGTCCCTACCCAACAGTGGGCTCACAGGCTAGAAGGGGGAGACAGACAACAAATCATATTTATTAATAATAATAATAATAATGGTATTTGTTAAGCGCTTATTATGTGCAAAGCATTCATTCATTCAATCGTGTTTATTGAGCGCTTACTGTGTGCAGAGCACTGGACTAAGCGCTTGGGAAGTACAAGTTAGCAACATCTAGAGACGGTCCCTACCCAACAGCGGGCTCACAGTCTAGAAGGGGGAGACAGACAACAAAACTAAACATATAAACCAAATCAAATAAATAGAATAAATATGTGCAAGTAAAATAAATAAATAAATAGAGTAATAAATATGTACAAACATATATACAGGTCTTGTATCTACCCCAGCGCTTAGTACAGTGCCTGGCACATAGTTAAACACTTAACAAATGCCATTAGAAAAGGTGGAGGGGGTAGGGGCTGGTGGCTAGATAGACAAGATCGTGGTACAGTAGCATTAGCGGAGCGAAGTGAGAGTGCTTGACACATAGTAAGAGCTTAACAAATGCCACAATAATAATAATAAAAATAATAGGAGGCAATCAGCAAAATAAGATAGGAGGGGACATGGTGATTGAATGTTTTAAAGCCTCTGTTTGAAGCAGAAGTGGATAGACAACCACCACCGGAGGATCTTGAGGAGTTGGGAAATGCAGAGTGAATAATTCTTTAGGAAAATGATGCGGGCTGGGCCTCAGTTCCCTCATCTGTAAAATTCATTTGCTCATTCATTCGTTCATTCATTCAATCGTATTTATTGAGCACTTACTGTATGCAGAGCACTGGACTAAGCACTTGGGAAGTACAAGTTGGCAACATCTAGAGACGGTCCCTACCCAACAGAGGGCTCACAGTCTAGAAGGGGGAGACAGACAACAAAACAAAACACATTAACAAAATAAAATAAATAGAATGGTAAATATGTACAGGTAAAATAAGTACAGTAATAAATCTGTACAAACATCTATACAGGTGCTGTGGGGAGGGGAAGGAGGTGAGGCGGGGGGATGGGGAGGGGGAGAGAAAGGACGGGGCTCAGTCTGGGAAGGCCTCCAATCAATCAATCAATCAATCAATCGTATTTATTGAGCGCTTACTGTGTGCAGAGCACTGTACTAAGCGCTTGGGAAGTACAAGTTGGCAACATATAGAGCCGGTCCCTACCCAACAGTGGGCTCACAGTCTACAAGGGGGAGATAGACATTCATTCATTCATTCAGTCCTATTTATTGAGCGCTTGGGAAGTACAAGTTGGCAACATATAGAGCCGGTCCCTTCCCAACAGTGGGCTCACAGTCTAAAAGGGGGTAAATGGGGTAAAATGGGGATCAAAACCGTGAGCCCCCCGTGGGACAACCTGATCACCTTGTAACCTGCCCAGCGCTTAGAACAGTGCTTTGCACATAGTAAGCACTTAACAAATACCATTATCATTATTATTATTATTATTAAATATGGACTGGAGCTAGCTCTCTTCTTCCCTTCAAAGCCCTACTGAGAGCTCACCTCCATCAGGAGGCCTTCCCAGACTGAGCCCCCTTTTTCCTCTCCTCCTCCCCATCCCCTCCGCCCTATCTCCATCCGCTCCCCACAGCACCTGTATATATGTTTGTACAGATTTATTTTACTTGTACAGATTTACTATTCTATTTATTCTGTTAATGATGTGCATCTAGCTTTCATTCTATTTGTTCTGACGACTTGACACCTGTCCACATGTTTTGTTTCGTCGTCCGTCTCCCCCTTCTAGCCTGTGAGCCCGTTGTTGGGTAGGGACCATCTTTATATGTTGCCGACTTGTACTTCCCAAGTGCTCAGTCCAGTGCTCTGCACACAGTAAGCGCTCAATAAATACGATTGAATGAATGAATGAATGAATGAATGGAGTGGGCAGGAGGCCGGGAGGTCAGCAGGGAGGCCGATGCGGTGCTTGGATCAGCTTGGCGGCAGTTCGGAGGGAGAGGAAAGTGCGGCTTTTTGCCATGTTATGACGGTGGAACCGATGGGATTTGGTGACAGACCGAATATGTGGGTTGAACGAGAGATGAGTCAAGGGTAAAGGCAAAGTTTCGAGTTTGTGAGACGGGGAGGGTGGTGGTGCCGTCTACAGGGATGGAAAGGTCACCGGGAGGACAGGGCTGGGCAGGGAAGATGAGGCGTTCCATTTCAGACATGTAAGAGCAAAGAAACAAGTTCTAAATCACACCAGCTCCGGGTCAAGGCCCTGCGGAAAGAGCACGGGACTGAGAATCAGAACACTTTCTAAGTGACCTAATAATAATAATTATTGTGCTATTTGTTAAGTGCTTAATATGTGCCAAGCAGTGTTTTAAGTGCTGGGATAGTACAACTTAATCAGGTAGGTCACATTCCCTGTCCCACGTGGGGCTCACAGTCTTAATCCCCATTTTGCAGATGAGGGAACTGAGACCCAGAGAATAATAGTAATAATGATGGCATTTATTAAGCGATTACTATGTGCAAAGCACTGTTCTAAGCGCTGGGGGGGATACAAGGTGATGAGGTTGTCCCCTGTGGGACTCACGGTCTTAATCCCCATTTTACAGATGAGGGAATTGAGGCTCAGAGAAGTTAAGTGACTTGCCCCAAATCACACAGCTGACAATTGGCAGAGCTGGGATTTGAACCCATGACCTCTGACTCCAAAGCCCATACTCTTTCCACTGAGCCATGCTGCTTCATCAGGTGGGTCACATTCTCCGTCCCACGTGGGGCTCACAGTCTTCATCCCCATTTTGCAGATGAGGGAACTGAGGCCCAGAGAAGTGAAGCGATTTGCCCAAGGTCACACAGCGGACGTGTGGCGGAGCCAGGATTAGAACCCAAGTGCTCTGATTCCCAGTCCTGTGCTCTTTCCACTAGGCCATGCAGCCTAGTGAGAAGCAGCGTGGCTCAGTGGAAAGAGCCCGGGCTTTGGAGTCAGAGGTCATGGGTTCAAATCCCGGCTCTGCCACTTGTCAGCTGGGTGACTTTGGGCAAGTCACTTCACTTCTCTGGGCCTCAGTTCCCTCATCTGTCAAATGGGGATGAAGACTGTGAGCCCCCCATGGGACAACCTGATCACCTTGTAACCTCCTCAGCGCTTAGAACAGTGCTTTGCACATAATAAGCGCTTAATAAATGCCATCATTATTATTATTATTATTATTACTATTATTATTCTCTGTGCCTCAGTTACCTCATCTGTAAATTGGGGATGAAGACTGTGAGCCCCCCGTGGGACAACCTGATCTCCTTGTAACCTCCTCAGCACTTAGAACACTGACACTGACAACTGGCTTGGGGAAGCAGCGTGGCTCAGTGGAAAGAGCCCGGGCTTTGGAGTCAGAGGTCATGGGTTCGAATCCCAGCTCCGCCAATTGTCAGCTGTGTGACTTTGGGCAAGTCACTTAACTTCTCTGTGCCTCAGTTACCTCATCTGTAAAATGGGGATTAGGATTGTGAGCCCCCCATGGGACAACATGATCACCTTGTAACCTCCCCAGCGCTTAGAACAGTGCTTTACACATAGTAAGCGCTTAATGAGCCCGCTGTTGGGTAGGGACTGTCTCTATATGTTGCCGACTTGTACTTCCCAAGCGCTTAGTACAGTGCTCTGCACACAGTAAGCTCTCAATAAATACGATTGATGGATTGATTGATTATTATTATTATTATTAACTGGCAGAGCTGGGATTTCATTCATTCATTCATCCAATCGTATTTATTGAGCGCTTACTGTGTGCAGAGCACTGTACTAAACGCTTGGGAAGTACAAGTCGGCAACATATAGAGACAGTCCCTACCCAACAACGGGCTTACAGTCCAGAGATTTGAACCATGACCTCCAACTCCAAAGCCCGTGCTCTTTCCACTGAGCCACACTGCTTCTCCACTTGTCTGTTGTGTGGCCTTAGGCAAATCACTTCACTTCTCTGGGCCTCTGTTACCTCATCTGTAAAATGGGGGTTAAGACTGTGATCCCCATGTGGGCCAGGGACTGTGTCCAATCTGATTTGCTTGTATCCTCCCCAGTCCTTAGTAAGTGCCTCGCACATAGTAAGCTCTTAACAAATAATAATAATGGCATTTATTAAGTGCTTACTATGTGCAAGGCACTGTTCTAAGCGCTGGGGAGGTTACAAAGTGATCAGGTTGTCCCAAGGGGGCTCACAGTCTTAATCCCCATTTTACAGATGAGGGAACTGAGGCCCAGAGAAGTGAAGTCTTTTAGACTGTGAGCCCACTATTGGGTAGGGACTGTCTCTATATGTTGCCAACTTGTACTTCCCAAGCGCTTAGTACAGTGCCCTGCACACAGTAAGTGCTCAATAAATACGATTGATGATGATGATGATGATGAAGTGACTTGTCCAAAGTCACACAGCTGACAAGTGGTGGAGTCAGGATTTGAACCCATGACCTCTGACTCCAAAGTCCATGCTCTTTCCATTGAGCCATGCTGCTTCCCTAAATACCTCTATTATCATTAAGTCCTCTAGACTGAAAGCTCGTTGTGGGCAGGGAATGTGTCTATTGCTATTTTGTTCTCTCCCAAGCGCTTAGTACAGTGCTCTGTGCACAGTAAGTGCTCAATAAATATGATTGATTAATTGTTTAAGAGCTTACTATGTGCCAAGAACTGTACAAAGCATTGGGGGAGATGTAAGGTTGTCAGACCAAACTCAATCTCTGTCCCAGTTACAGTGAGCACCATATAATAATAATAATAATGGCATTTGTTAAGCGCTTACTATGTGCAAAGCACTGTTCTAAGCACTGGGGGGATACAAGGTGATCAGGCTGTCCCGTGGGAGGCTCACAGTCTTCATCCCCATTTTACAGGTGAGGTCACTGAGGCCCAGAGAAGTGAAGTGACTTGCCCAAAGTCACACAGCTGACAATTGGCGGAGCCAGGATTCGAACCCACGACCTCTGACTCCAAAGCCCGGGCTCTTTCCACTGAGCCACGCTGCTTCTCATGGGACAGGGACTGTGTCCAGCCTGATAAACTTGCATCTACCCCAATGCTGAGGACACTCCGAAATACATAGTAAGCGCTGAACAAATATCTCTAAACTGTAAGCTTGTGGTGAGCAAGGAATATAATAATGATGGCATTTATTAAGCGCTTACCATGTGCAAAGCACTGTTCTAAACGCTGGGGAGGTTACAAGGTGATCAGGTTGCCCCACGGGGGCTCACAGTCTTAATCCCCATTTTACAGCTGAGGTCACTGAGGCCCAGAGAAGTGAAGTGACTTGCCCAAAGTCACACAGCTGACAATTGGTGGAACTGGGATTAATAATAATAATAATAATAATGGCATTTATCAAGTGCTTACTATGTGCAAAGCACTGTTCTAAGCACTGGGGAGGTTACAAGGTGATCAGTTTGTCCCACGGGGGGCTCACAGTCTTAATAATCCCCATTTTCCAGATGAGGGAACTGAGGCCCAGAGAAGTGAAGTGACTTGCCCAAAGTCACACAGCTGACAAGTGGTGGAACCGGGATTAGAATCTGTGGCCTCTGTCTCCAAAGCCTGGGCTCTTTCCACTGAGCCACACTGCTTCTCTATATCTGTTTATTGATCTATTGTACACTCCCAAGTGCTTAGTATCCTTATGCTTCAACTTATATCCTCCCCACCGCTTAGAAGAGTGCTTTGCACATAGTAAGCGCTTAATAAATGCCATCATCATTATTAGTAGTAGTAGTACAGTATTTTGCACACAGTAAATGCTCAATAAATACGATTGATGAATGAGTGAACCATTTTTTTTTTAAAAAAAGGAGAGCCAGGACAGGACTGTATGAGCACATAGAAAGCACTAAGGTATTATTAGTATTAATAATATTATTACAATAATACTTATTATTATTACATGATTCTAATAATAATAATAATGGCATTTATTAAGCACTTATGATGTGCAAAGCACTGTTCTAAGTGCTGGAGAAGTTACAAGGTGATCAGGTTGTCCCCCAGGGGCTCAAAGTCTTAATCCCCATTTTGCAGATGAGGTAACCGAGGCACAGAGAAGTGAAGTGATTTGCCCAAGGTCACACAGCTGACAATTCGTTCATTCATTCAATCGTATTTATTGAGCGCTTACTGTGTGCAGAGCACTGTACTAAGCGCTTGGGAGGTACAAGTTGGCAACATATAGAGACGGTCCCTACCCAACAACAGGCTCACAGTCTAGGAGGGGGAGACAGACAATGAAACAAAACATATAAACCAAATAAAATAAATATGTACAAATAAAATAAATAGAGTAATAAATATGTACAAACATATATATGTATATACAGGTGATGTGGGGAGGGGAAGGAGGTAAGGCGGGGGGGATGGGGAGGGGGAGGAGGGGGAGAGGGAGAATACAGTGCCTGCCACCTAGTAGGTGCCTAAGGAAGACCATAAAATAAAATAAAATAAAATAAAATAAAATAAAATAAAATAAAATAAAATAAAATAAAAAATAAAATAAAATATAAAATAAAATAAAATAAAATAAAATAAAAATAAAAAATAAAATAAAATAATATAAAAATAAAATAAAATAAAATAAAATAAAATAAAAATAAAATAAAATAAAATAAAATAAAATATAAATATAAATAAAATAAAATAATAAAAAATAAAGTAAAATAAAATAAAATAATAAAATAAAATAAAATAAAATAAAATAAAATATAAAATATAAAATAAAATAAAATAAAATAATAAAATAAAATAAAATAAAATAAAATAAAATAAAATAAAAATTGGCAGAGCTGGGATTTGAACCCATGACCTCTGACTCCAAAGCCCGGGCTCTTTCCACTGAGCCATGCTGCTTCTCCTAGGCTGTATCCAGTGCATAGAACAGTGCTCTGCACATAGTAAGCGCTTAATAAATGCCATCATTATTATTAGTATTATTATTATTATCAAGAAGCCCGGTCAATGGCAGAGGGGATCAGCCATTAAGTTCTCTGTCTCGGTTTCCCTATCTGCGAGGAAGGAATAACCCATCTTCCGAGTTGCCAAGAGAATTAAAATGGGTAAATTGCTTTGGAAACTATGGATTAAAGATAAGATGTTAAACGCTTTGAATGTTGAGAAGGAGAATGAATCATCCGCATTAAGCTTCAGTGCTGGGTGACCTGATTGGGAAAAGGTGAGGTCAGCCACCAGTCATCAATAGGTGTTGAGTATTTGAGAAGCAGCGTGGCTCAGTGGAAAGATCCCGGGCTTTGGAGTCAGAGGTCATGGGTTCAAATCCTGGCTCCGCCAATTGTCAGCTGTGTGACTTTGGGCAAGTCACTTCACTTCTCTGGGCCTCAGTTACCTCACCTGTAAGATGGGGATGAAGACGGTAAGCCCCCCGTGGGACAACCTGATCACCTTGTAACCTCCCCACTGGTTAGAACAGTGCTTTGCACACAGTAAGTGCTTAATAAATAATAATAATAATAATGGCATTTATTAAGCGCTTACTATGTGCAAAGCACTGTTCTAAGCACTGATAATAATGATGGCATTTATTAAGTGCCAATGAGTAATAAATCCGTACAAACATATATACAGGTGCTGTGGGGAAGGGAAGGAGGTAAGGTGGGGGAGATGGGGAGGGGGAAGAGAGGGAGAGGAAGGAGGGGGCTCAGTCTAGGAAGACCTTAAGCACTTACTATGTGCAAAGCACTGTTCTAAGCGCTGGGGAGGTTACAAGGTGATCAGGTTGTCCCACGGGGGGCTCACAGTCTTCATCCCCGTTTTACAGATGAGGCCACTGAGGCCCAGAGAATAATAATAATAATAATAATGGCATTTATTAAGTGCTTACTATGTGCAAAGCACTGTTCTAAGCGCTGGGGAGGTTACAAGGTGATCAGGTTGTCCCACGGGGGGCTCACAGTCTTAATCCCCATTTTACAGATGAGGGAACTGAGGCCCAGAGAAGTGAAGTGACTTGCCCAAAGTCACCCAGCTGACAATTGGCGGAGCCAGGATTTGAACCCATGGCCTCTGACTCCAAATCCCAGGCTTTTTCCACTGAGCCATGCTGCTTCCCTAAGGTTGGGAATAGAGGAGTGAAGTGTGAGGGCTGGGTTGTAGTAGGAGCAAGGCATAGTGACTAAAGTATGGCCCTGGAAGTCAGAAGGTCATGGGTTCTAATCCTGACTCCTCCACTTTTCTGCTGTGTAACCTTGGGCAAGTCATTTCACTTCTCTGGGCCTCAGTTCCCTCATCTGTAAAACGGGGATGAAGACTGTGAGCCCCACATGGGACAGGGATTGGGTCCAAACCGATTTGCTTGTCTCCACCCCAGCGCTTAGTACAGTGCCTGGCACATAGTAAGTACTTAATAAATCCCACTATTATTAAGCACTTAGTACAGTGCTCTGCACACAGTAAGCGCTCAATAAATATGATTGAATGAATGAATGAATTATGAGGAGACTAGTAATAGTAATTCATTCATTCAATCGCATTTACTCTATTAATAGAATACTCTAGTAATAGAGAAGCAGCATGGCTCAGTGGAAAGACCCCAGGCTTGGGAGTCAGAGGTCGTGGGTTCAAATCCCGGCTCCGCCTCTTGTCAGCTGGGTGACTCTGGGCAAGTCACTTAACTTCTCTGGGCCTCAGTTACCTCATCTGGAAACTGGGGATTAAGACTGTGAGCCCCACGTGGGACAACCTGATCACCTTGTATCCCCCCCACCCGCCCTTAGAACAGTGCTTTGCACATTGTAAGTGCTTAATAAATGCCATCATTATTATTAGTAGTAGTAATCATATTTATTAAGCACTAACAGTGTGCGGTGCACTTTAATTAAGCCCTGGAAGAAAATACATTGAGCAGCAACACAGCCTGCTGGATAAAGCCCAGGCCTGGGAAGCAGAAGGACATGGGTTCTAATCCCTGCTCCTCTGCTTGTTTGCTGCATGACCTTGGGCAAGTCACTTTACTTCTCTGGGCCTCAGTTACTGCATCTGGAAAACTGTGAGCCCACTTTTTTTTTTTGGGTAGGGACCGTCTCTATATGTTGCCAACTTGTACTTCCCAAGTGCTTAGTCCAGTGCTCTGCACTCAGTAAGCGCTCAATAAATATGATTGAATGAATGCATGAATAATCCCGGCTCCGCCACTTATCAGCTGTGTGACTTTGGGCAAGTCACCTCACTTCTCTGGGCCTCCCACAACCAGCTTACAGTCTGGAACAGTCTTCTGATCAATCTATCAATCAATCAACCGACCAGTGGTATTCATGAGAAGCAGCGTGGCTCAGTGGAAAGAGCCCGGGCTTTGGAGTCAGAGGACGTGGGTTCTAATCCCGGCTCAGCCAATTGTCCGCTGTGTGACTTTAGGCAAGTCACTTAACTTCTCTGGGCCCCAGTTACCTCATCTGTAAAATGGGGATGAAGACTGTGAGCCCCACGTGGGACACACCCCATATCTATCCCAGTGCTTAGAACGGTGCTTGGCATATAGTAAGTACTTTACAAACACCATCATTATTATTATTATTATTATGTCTACATACCTGCCTCAGTTCCCTCATCTGTAAAATGGGGAGGTAGAGTGTGAGCAGCATGTGAGACAGGGACTGGGTCCTTCTGGATTAACTTGTATCTACCCCAGCGCTTAGAACAGTGCCTGGCACATAGTAAGCGCTTAACAAGTACCATACTTTTATTATTATAGACTAGACTTCAAGACTGTGAGCCCGTTGTTTGGTAGGGACCGTCTCTATACGTTGCCAACTTGTACTTCCCAAGCGCTTAGTCCAGTGCTCTGTACTAAATACGATTGAATGAATGAATGAATAAATTATTATCATTATTATGATTGTCTTTCCGGGGCAGATGGTGCAACGCGGCCTGATTCCCGGCCAACCTGATAGCTCAAGGCTCTTCCTCACTGAGGGACGCCCAAGTAGAAAGCTCAGAATTCCTGTCAATCTCAAATTCAGGAATCCATGCTGTCTCCCTTGGGGATTACCTACAATTATTGCCACAGGGAGGATTCAGTCACTCTAGTCTGTTTAGCTTTTGATCTTCCCCAAAAGCAATTAAGTGAGAGCTGTAACTCCTAGCCTAGACTGTCTGCCTTCAGAATAAAAATTCTGGTATTTGTTAAGTGCTTACTATGTGCCAGGCACTGTACTAAACAGTTTTAGACTGTGAGCCCACTGTTGGGTAGGGACTGTCACTATATGTTGCCAACTTGTACTTCCCAAGTGCTTAGTACAGTGCTCTGCACACAGTAAGTGCTCAATAAATACGATTGATGGTGATGATAAGCTGCACTGCACTAGAGAAGCAATGTAGGTGTATTCATTCATTCATTCATTCAATCGTATTTATTTATTTATTCATTCATTCATTCAATTGTATTTATTGAGCGCTTACTGTGTGCAGAGCACTGGACTAAGCACTTGGGAAATACAAATTGGCAACAGATAGAGACAGTCCCTACCCAACAACAGGCTCATAGTCTAGAAGGGGGAGACAGACATTCCTTCATTCAATCGTACTTACACTGTATTAAGCGCTTGATGATAGTGGATAGAGCATAGTCGCGGGAGTCAGAAGGTCATGGGTTCTAATCCCAGCTCTGCCCTTGTTTGCTGGGTGACCTTGGGCAAGTCACTTCACTTCTCTGAGCTTCAGTTACCTCATCTGTAAAATGGGGATTAAGACTGTGAGCCCCACATGGGACAACCTGATCACTTTGTATCCCCCCAGCACTTAGAACAGTGCTTTGCACATAGTAAGCGCTTAACAAATACCAACATTATTATTATTATTATTATTATTCTCTGGGCCCCAGTTACCTCCTCTGTAAAATGGGGATTAAGACTGTGAGCCCCATGTGGGACGTGAACTGTGACCTCCCTGATTATCTTATTGAGAAGCAGTGTGGCTCAGTGGAAAGAGCCTGGGCTTGGGAGTCAGAGGTCGTGGGTTCTAATCCCAGCTCCGCCACCTGTCTGCTGTGTGACCTTGGGCAAGTCACTTCACTTCTCTGTGGCTCAGTTACCTCATCTGTAAAATGGGGATTAAGACTGTGAGCCCTCTGTGGGACAGCATGATTACCTTGTATCACCCCCAGTGCTTAGAACATAATAATAATGATGACATTTGCTAAGCGCTTACTATGTGCAAAGCACTGTTCTAAGCGCTGGGGAGGATACGAGGTGATCAGGTTGTCCCATGGGGGGCTCACAGTCTTCATCCCCATTTTACAGATGAGGTAACTGTGGCACAGAGAAGCTAAGAGACTTGCCCAAGGTCACACAGCTGACAATTGGCGGAGCCAGAATTAGAACACATGACCTCTGACTCCCAAGCCTGGGCTCTTTCCACTGAGCCATGCTGCATCTCCATAGTAAGTGCTTAACAAATACCATTCATTCAATTCAATCGTATTTATTGAGTGCTTACTGTGTGCAGAGCACTGTACTAAGTGCTTGAATGAATACCATCATTATTCTAGGGCTTAGAACAGTGCTTGGCACATAGTAAAAGCACTTAACAAATACCATTATTATTATTATTATTATTATTATATCATTAGATTGTAAATTCCTCTGCTATATTATGAATACCTCAAGGGTAGGATTTGTACCTACTAAATCTAATGTACTTTCCCCAGTGCTCAGTAAAGTGATCTGCACTCATTAGTAAATACTATTGAATGAATAAGCTCTTATTCATTCAATCGTATTTATTGAGCGCTTACTGTGTGCAGAGCACTGTACTAAGCGCTTGGGAAGTACAAATTGGCAACATATAGAGACGGTCCCTACCCAACAGTGGGCTCACAGTCTAGAAGGGGGAGACAGACAACAAAACAAAACATATTAACAGAATAAAATAAATAGAATAAATATGTACAAGTAAAATAAATACGTACAAACATATAGACTTATATACAGGTGCTGTACATGTAATTAAATGTAAATTAAATGTAACTTTAAATTAAATGTTATGCCTGTTATATTCTATTAAATTCTCCCAAGTGCTTAGTACAGTGCTCTGCACATAGAAAGCGCCCAATAACTACTATTGGCTGACTGATTCAAGAAGCTCGATAATTATGGTATTTGCTAAGCGCTTACTATGTGCCAGGCACTGTTCTAAGCACTGGGGTAGATACAAGATAATTGGGTTGGACACAGCCCATAGGTGTTCACAGTTTTAATCCTCATCTTTCAGATGAGGGAACCGAGGCCCAGAGAAATGAAGTGACTTGCCCGAGGTCACACAGCAGATGAGTGGCGGAGCCGGGATTAGAACCCAGGACCTGGCCCCCAGGCCCGTACTCTATCTACTAGGCCATGCTGAGTATAGTAGAGTTACTAGACATGATCCCTGCCCTCCAGGAACTTCCAGTCTACTGTGGGCAGAGCACTTTACAGCTACCTGGGAGAGTACAGTGTGTCTCAGTGGAAAGAGCCCGGGCTTTGGAGTCAGAGGTCGTGGGTTCAAATCCCGGCTCCACCACTTGTCAGCTGGGTGACTTTGGGCAAGTCACTTCACTTCTCTGGGCCCCAGTTCCCTCATCTATAAAATGGGGATGAAGATAGAATGGGGATGAAGACTGTGAGCCCCACGTGGGACAACCTGATTACCTTGTATCCACCCCAGCGCTTAGAACAGTGCTTTGCACATAGTAAGCGCTTAACAAATACCAACATTATTATTATTACAGTGGAATTATTCGATATGATAATAATAATAATGATGATGGCATTTGTTATGTGCGAAGCACTATTCGAAGCACTGGGGAGGATACAAGGTGATCAGATTGTCCCCTGTGGAGCTCAAAGTCTTCATCCCCATTTTACAGATGAGGGAACCGAGGCCCAGAGAAATTAAGTCACTCGCCCAAAGTCACCCAGCTGACAGTTGGCGGAGCCGGGATTTGAACCCATGACCTCTGACTCCCAAGCCCGGGCTCTCCCTATTAAGTCACGCTGCTTCTCTACGATCCCTGACCTCAAGGAATTGACAGGCTACTGTGTGCAGAGCACTGGACTGAACAGTGGGAGAGAGCAACAGAGTTGGTAAACAGGATCCCTACCTTCAAGGAGCTGACAGTCTATTGGGTTCAGAACACTGTACTAAGTGCTTGGGAGAGGACAACAGAGTTAGCAGACAGGAGCCTCATCCTGAAGGATTTTACTGTCTAGCGAATAGGAGTCACCTGTACTTCATCTGTTACATCACCTGTAAAATTAATTAATTAATTTGTATTTATTATTATTATTAAGTGCCGTCGAGTAGTTTCCTATTCATAGCGACTCCATGGATAATAATAATAATGATGGCATTTATTAAGCGCTTACTATGTGCAAAGCGCTGTTCTAAGTGCTGGGGAGGTTACAAGGGGATCAGGTTGTCCCACAGGGGGCTCGCAATCTTACTCCCCATTTTACAGATGAGGGAACTGAGGCCCAGAGAAGTGAAGTGACTTGCCCAAGGTCACACAGCAGACATGTGGTGGAGCCGGGATTCGAACTCCTGACCCCTGACTCCAAAGCCCGGGCTCTTTCCACTGAGCCACACTGCTTCTCTAGATAGACTTTCTCCAGAACGTCCCGTCCTCGGCCATAATCCGCAGCCTTTCTAACGGTTCTTCCGTTATCGTTGTTACGGTCTCTCTCCATCCAGCTGCCGGGTTGCCTCTTCCACGTTTTCCCTGGACTTTTCCTAGCATTAGTGTCCAGAGACTCCGTCCTCCTGATGATGTGTCCCAAATATGCTATCCCAAGTGATCATTTGGCCTCCCAAAGACAACTTTGGTTTAATCTGCTCCAAAATCCATTAATTTGGTTTTTGGGTAATAATGATAATAACGATAATGATAATATCATTTTGGGTAATGATAATAATGATGGCATTTATTAAGCACTTACTATGTACAAAGCACTGTTCTAAGCGCTGGGGAGGTTACAAGGTGATCCGGCCTGTCCCACGGGGGGCTCACAGTCCCCATTTTAGATGAGGTCACTGAGGCCCAGAGAAGTTAAGTGGCTTGCCCAAAGTCACACAGCTGATGGAGCCGGGATTTGAACCCATGACCTCTGACTCCAAAGCCCGGGCTCTTTCTACTGAGCCACGCTGCTTCTTCGATGGTCCATGGTAGTCCATGGTATTTGCAAACATTCGTATTTAGTAATCACTTAATGTTTGCAGAGCACTCTACTAAGTGCTTGGGAAAGTACAACACACCAATAAAGAGTGACCCTCCCTGCCCACAACAAGCTCACAGTCTAGAGAGAGGGAGAGATATCAATACAAATAAACAGACATCAATAGAAATAAAGAAAATGACAGATATGCACATAAGTGCTGGGTGGGGAGCGGGGAAGAACAAAGGGAGCAAGTCAGGGCGAAGCAGAAGGGAGTGAGAGATGAGGAAAAGTGGGGCTCAGTCAGGGAAGGCCTCTTGGAGGAGATGGGCCTTCAATAAGGCTTTGGAGGGTTGTGGGGGGTAATTGTCTGTGGGATTTGAGGAGGGAGGGCATTCCAGGCCAGGGGAAGGACTGTGAGCCCACTGTTGGGTAGGGACTGTCTCTGTATGTTGTCAACTTGTACTCCCCAAGCGCTTAGTACAGTGCTCTGCACACAGTAAGCGCTCAATAAATACGATTGATTGATAAGGACGTGGGCCGGAGGTCGGGAATGATACGGGAGAGATGGAGGCCCAGGGAGAAGGTTAGCGGTGGCAGAGGAGCGGAGGGTGCGGGCTGGGATGGAGAAGGAGAGAAGGGAGGTGAGGTAGGAGGTGGCGAGGTGATAGAGAGCCTTGAAATCGAAGGTGAGGAGTTTTGTTTGATGCAGCGTGGCTCAGTGGAAAGAGCCCGGGCTTTGGAGTCAGAGGTCACGGGTTCAAATCACGGCTCCGCCAACTGTCAGCTGTGTGACTTTCATTCATTCATTCATTCATTCAATCATCTTTATTGAGCACTTACTGTGTGCAGAGAACTGGACTAAGCGCTTGGGAAGTCCAAGTTGGCAACATAGAGAGATGGTCCCTACCCAACAGTGGACTCACAGTCTAGAAGGGAGAGACAGAGAACAAAACAAAACATATTAACAGAATAAAATTAATAGAATAGATATGTACAAGTAAAATAAATAAATAGAGTAATAAGTCCGTACAAACATATATACATATATACAGGTGCTGTGGGGAAGGGAAGGAGGTAAGGCGGGGGGGATGGAGAGGAAGCAGGGGGCTCAGTCTGGGAAGGCCTCCTGGAGGAGGTGGGACTTTGGGCAAGTCACTTCTTCTCTGGGCCTCAGTTACCTCATCTGTAAAATGGGGATTAAGAAAGTGAGCCCCATGTGGGACAACCTGATCACCTTGTATTCCTCCAGTGCTTAGAACAGTGGTTTTACATAGTAAGCACTTAACGAATACCATCATTATTATGTGGAGGTGGACTGGCAGCCACGGGATATCTATATATGTATATATGTTTGTACATATTTATTACTCTATTTATTTATTTATTTATTTTACTTGTACATATCTATCCTATTTATTTTATTTTGTTAGTATGTTTGGTTTTGTTCTCTGTCTCCCCATTTTAGACTGTGAGCCCACTGTTGGGTAGGGACTGTCTCTATATGTTGCCAATTTGTACTTCCCAAGCGCTTAGTACAGTGCTGTGCACATAGTAAGCGCTCAATAAATACGATTGATGATAATGATGATGATGACGGGAGATTTCTGGTGACATGTCTGGAACGAGACTGTGAGCCCCATGTGGGACAGGACTGTGTCCAACCTGCTTAGCTTATACCTACCCCAGCGCTTAAGAACAGTGCTTGACACATAGCAAGTGCTTAATAAATACCATTTTGATATTATTATATTATTTCTGATATTTGTATGGTTTTTTTTGTGTGCAGGATGCTTTCTAGGCCCCATTATGATCTTGTTGATAAGTTGGTAGACAGGTCCCGTCACTGAATTCGATTTTGTCCGTTTAGTTTTGTAATCCTCTTCTTTCATAAAACTTGGAAGGGCAAGTTTTAGAAGCCCTAGCCCCTGTCATTTTCACTCTGTGCTAACATGCCCTGAGTTACTTAGCTTCAAAAAATGAAGCAAGTGCCGATTTGCATTATGAATAATAATAATAAAAAGCTCAAGACCTCTTTTCAACCTCAGTTTCTATTTCTCCTTCCCATTTTTTCGTCAACTCCCTGTGTTCCTGAGAAACAGCGTGGCTCAACAGAAAGAGCCCGGGCTTGGGAGTCAGAGGTCATGGGTTCTAATCCCGGCTCCACCACTTCATTCATTGTCAGTCATATTTATTGAGCGCTTACTGTGTGCAGAGCACTGTACTAAGCGCTTGGGAAGTTTAAGTCGGTAACATCCCAGCTCCTCCACGTCTGCTGTGTAACTTTGGGCAAATCACTTCTCTGTGCTTCATATTACTACTAATATAATATATAGTAGTATAGTATAATATAGTAAGATATAATATATTAGTATAATATAATAGTAATGTAATAGTAATAATATTACTATTATTCTCTGTGCCTCATCTGTAAAATGGGGATGAAGACTGAGCCCCACGTGGGACAACCTGATCACCTTGTAACCGCCCCAGCGCTTAGTACAGTGCTTTGCACATAATAAGTGCTTAATAAATACCATTATTATTATTATATAGAGACGGTCCCTACACAACAATGAGCTCACAGTCACTTAGCTGTGTGACTTTGGACAAGTCACTTAATTTCTCTGTACCTCAGTTCCCTCATCTGTAAAATGGGGATGAAGACTGCGAGCCCCACGTGGGACAACCTGATTACCTTGTATCTCCCTCAGTGCTTATAACAGTGCCTGGCACATAGTAAGTGCTTAACAAATACCATCATTATTATTTTACTTGTCCATATCTATTCTATTTATTTTATTTTGTTAATATGTTTGGTTTTGTTCTCTGTCTCCCCCTTCTAGACTGTGAGCCCACTCTTGGGTAGGGACTGTCTCTACATGTTGCCAACTTGTACTTCCCAAGCGCTTAGTAATAATAATAATAATAATAATAATAATTGGCATTTGTTAAGCGCTTACTATGTGCAAAGCACTGTTCTAAGCGCTGGGGAGGATACAGGCTGATCAGGTTGTCCCATGTGGGGCTCACAGTCTTAATCCCCAGAGAAGTTAAGTGACTTGCCCAAGATCACACAGCAGACATGTGGTGGAGTCGGAATTCGAACCCATGACAGTGTTCTGCACACAGTAAGCGCTCAATAAATATGATTAATTGATTGATTATTGCACACATTCTGGCCTCCACTAAGTTCTGCTGGCGTTTGTTAGTACACCTTTGATCGACAAAACAAGCCTTCGTACTTAATACGGAGTAAACCCAAGCTAAGGACGGTTATCATGTTCCCTCACTAAGTCTGTGGAACTATGGGACTGTGGAACTGAGGGATGGCAGAACTATGGAACTATGGAATAATAATAATAATTATGGTATTTGTTAAGCGCTTACTACGTGCCAGGCACTGTTCTGAGCACTGGAGTAGATACAAGCTAATTGGGTTGGACACAGTCCCTGTCCCACACAGGACTCACCGTCTTAGCGCTTAGAACAGTGCTTTGCATATAGTAAGTGCTTAATTCATTCATTCATTCGTTCATTCAATCGTATTTATTGAGTGCTTACTGTGTGCAGAGCACTGGACTAAGCGCTTGGGAAGGACAAGTTGGCAACATATAGAGACGGTCCCTAAATGCCATCATTATTATTAATCCCCATTTTACAGATGAGGGGATTTACAGAACTGTGGGGCTGTAATAATTATGGTATTTGTTAAGTGCATACTACGTGCCAGGAGCTGTACTAATCGCTGAGGTGGATTCAAGCCAATGGGGTTGGACACAGACCCTATCCCGCATAGGGCTCACAGTCTAACTGTGAGGCTGTAGAACTGTCGGACTGTCATTCAGTCCTACAGTTAGAGAAGCAGCGTGGCTCAGTGGAAAGAGCCGGGGCTTGGGAGTCGGAGGTCATGGGTTCGAATTCCGGCTCTGCCACACGTCTGCTGTGTGACCCTGGGCAAGTCACTTAACTTCTCTGGGGATTAAGACTGTGAGCCCCACATGGGACAACCTGATCAGCCTGTATCCTCCCCAGCGCTTAGAACAGTGCTTTGCACATAGTAAGCGCTTAACAAATGCCAATTATTATTATTATTATTATTATTATTACTAAGCGCTAGGGAAGTACAAGTTGGCAACATGTAGAGGCAGTCCCTACCCAAGAGTGGGCTCACAGTCTAGAAGGGGGAGACAGAGAACAAAACCAAACATATTAACAAAATAAAATAAATAGAATAGATATGGACAAGTAAAATAATACTCGGTTCCCTCATCTGTAAAATGGGGATGAAGACTGTGAGCCCCACGTGGGACAACCTGATCACCTTGTATCCCCCCCAGCGCTTAGAACAGTGCTTTGCATATAGTAAGCACTTAACAAATGCCATTATTATTATTATTATTATTCAATCATATTTATTGAGCGCTTACTGTGTGCAGAGCACCTTACTACGTACTTGGGAGAGGACAGTACAGCAATAAACAGACACTTTCTCTGCCCAAAATGACCTTGCAGTCTAGTGTCAGAGAAAGTGGAGGAGAAGCAGTGTGGCTCAGTGGAAAGAGCCCTGGCTTTGGAGTCAGAGGTCATGGGTTCAAATCCTGGCTCCGCCAATTGTCAGCTGTGTGACTTTGGGCAAGTCCCTTCTAGACTTTGAGCCCACTGTTGGGTAGGGACCGTCTCTATATGTTGCCAACTTGTACTTCCCAAGTGCTTAGTCCAGTGCTCTGCACACAGTAAGCGCTCAATAAATAAGATTGAATGAATGAATGAAGTCACTTAACTTCTCTGTGCCTCAGTTACCTAAAATGGGAATTAAGACTGTGAATCCTCCGTGGGACAACCTGATCACCTTGTAACTTCCCCAGCACTTAGAACAGTGCTTTGCACATAGTAAACGCTTGATAAATGCCATCATTAATGAATTAATGGTGGGGGGGGGGGGACCGACATGAATACAAATAAATAAAATTACAGATATGTGGCCCTTAACTTCTCTGGGCCTGTTACCTCATCTGTAAAATGGGGATTAAGATTATGAGCCCCTGTGGGACAACCTGATCACCTTGTATCCCCCCTGTGCATTGAACAGTGCATTGCACATAGTAAGCACTTAACAAATACCATCATTATTATTATTATAATTTTTAACCCCATTTTCCAGATGAGGGAACTGAGGCCCAGAGAAGTGAAGTGACTTGCCCAGAGTCCCACAGCTGACAAGTGGCGGAGCCGGGGTTTGAACCCACGACCTCTGACTCCAAAGCCCGGGATCTTCCCACCGAGCCACAATGCTTCTATAGTAATAATTATTATTATTATTCCGTGGGAGTGTAGGACTTAGTACAGTGCTCTGCACACAGTAAGCGCTCAATAAATCCGATTGAATGAATAAATGAATTTGGGGACTGTGGTACTTTGGGACTGTAGGACAATAGAATTCCGGGACTGTGCAGTTGCGGAACGGTGGAAGTGAGTGGGAGATTTGGGGATTAGTGGGAGTTTGAGTTTTGAGTACTATAGATCTGAGGGGCTCTGATGTTTTTTCCTGATCTAGATCAATTAATTAATTAATTGAGAAGCAGCGTGGCTCAGTGACAAGAGCACGGGCTTTGGAGTCAGAGGTCATGGGTTCGAATCCCGACTCCGCCACATGTCTGCTGTGTGGCCTTGGGCAAGTCACTTAAATTCTCAGAGCCTCAGTTCCCCTACCTGTAAAATGGGGATGAAGACTGTGAGCCCCACGTGGGACACCTTGATCACCTTGTATCCCCCCCAGCGCCTAGAACAGTGATTTGCACATAGTAAGCGCTTAACAAATACCACCATCATCATCAATTAATACAATTGAATGAATGACTGAATAATAATAATGGCATTTATTAAGCGCTTACTATGTGCAAAGCACTGTTCTAAGCGCTGGGGAGCTTACAAGGTGATCAGGTTGTCCCACGTGGGGCTCACAGTTTTAATCCCCATTTTCCAGGTGAGGTACCTGAGGCACAGAGAAGTGAAGTGACTTGCCCCAAGTCACACAGCTGACAAGTGGCAGAGCTGGGATTTGAACCCATGACCTCTGACTCCAAAGCCCGGGCTCTTTCCACTGAGCCACGCTCCTTCCCAACAAATGCAATGAATGTGCATTTAGCTTTAATTCTATTTGTTTTGGCGACTTGACACCTGTCCACATCATCTTCAATCGTATTTATTGAGCGCTTACTATGTGCAGAGCACTGTACTAAGCGCTTGTACTAAGTCCACGTGTTTTGTTTTGTCGCCTGTCTCCCCCTTCTAGACTGTGAGCCCGCTGTTGGGTAGGGACCGTCTCTAGATGTTGCCGACTTGTCCTTCCCAAGCGCTTAGTCCAGTGCTCTGCACACAGTGAGCGCTCAATAAATACGATTGAATGAATGAAGGAATGGATGTCGACGGATCAGAACGACATATCTCCATCCCTAAGGGAAGAAAACAGAGGAGAAGGGTGGGGAGAGGGGAAAAAATGCAAAGACTTTGTCGTTTGCATGTCAACGGCTCCAAACCAGTTCTTCCCACTCCCCACCCCAAAATCCCTGGATGGAAAGGTGACCTTGTGGCTCTGGACAAGCTGGTCACCGTGATGAGCTCCCTTATTTGATTCCCTCTCCCAGCCCCACAGCACTTGTGTCCTTATTTCTCATTTATTTGTGTCTATTCCTTCCCGCTCCGCCACTTGTCAGCTGTGTGACTTTGGGCTGGTCACTTCACTTCTCTGGGCCTCAGTCACCTCATCTGGAAAATGGGGATGAAGACTGGGAGCCCCCCGTGGGACAACCTGATCACCTTGTATCTCCCCCTCAGCGCTTAGAACAGTGCTTTGCACATAGTAAGTGCTTAACAAATACCATCATTATTATTATTATTATTAGAACAGCGCTTTGCACATAGTAAGCGCTTAACCAATGCCATTATTATTATTGCTATTGTTATGTTGTTGTTCTCAGCTTCTAGACTGTCAACTCACTGTGGGTAGGGAATGTGTCCTTTCTATTGCTGTGTCGTCCTCTCCCAAGGCTTAGTTCAGTGCTCTGCACATAGTAAGCGCTCAATAAATACATTGAATGAATGAATGATAGCAGCTGATATTTGCCCTTCCCCCTTTCACTGCTTGCTCAGGACCAGTTAGGGTTAATTGTTTAAGTCTGGAGATTTAAAATAAATGATAATAATAATAATAATAATAATGGGGGCATTTGACACTGTACTAAGCACTGGGGTAAATACAAGATCATCAGTCCCACATGGGATTCACAGTCTAAGTAGGAGGGAGAACATGGATTGGATCCCCTTTTAGCAGATGGGGGAATAGTAATAATATTAATGATAGCATTTATTAAGCACTTACTATGTGCAAAGCACTGTTCTAAGCGCTGGGGAGGTTACAAGGTGATCAGGTTGTCCCACGGGGGGCTCACAGTCTTCATCCCCATTTTACAGATGAGGTAACTGAGGCCCAGAGAAGTGAAGTGACTTGCCCAAAGTCACACAGCTGACAATTGGAGGAGCCGGGATTTGAACTCAGGACCTCTGACTCCAAAGCCCAGGCTCTTGCCACTGAGCCACGCTGCTTCTCTAATCAGGGAACTGAGACCCAGAGAAGTGAAGTGACTTGCCCAAGGTCACACAGCAGGTACATAGCAGAGCTGGGATTATTATTAATAACAACAACAAAAATAATAATAGTATTTGTTAAGCACTTGCTAAGTATCTGAGAAGCAGTGTGGCTCAGTGGATAGAGCCCGGGCTTTGGAATCAGAGGTCATGGGTTCAAATTCCAACTCCACCAACTGTAGGCTGTGTGACTTTGGGCAAGTCACTTCACTTCTCGTGCCTCAGTTCCCTCAACTGTAAAATGGGGATAAAGACTGTGAGGCATTTGTTAAGCATAGAGAAGCAGCGTGGTTCAGTGGAAAGAGCCTGGGCTTTGGAGTCAGAGATCATGGGTTCAAATTCTGAATCCGCCAACCGTCAGCTGTGTGACTTTGGGCAAGTCACTTCACCTCTCTGGGCCTCAGTTCCCTCATCTGTAAAATGGGGATAAAGACTGTGAGCACCCTGTGGGACAACCTGATCACCTTGTAACCTCCCCAGCGCTTAGAACAGTGCTTTGCACATAGTAAGTGCTTAATAAATGCCATCATCATCATCATCTGGCATGGTACTAAGCACTAGGGAAGACTGTGTCTTAGACTGTGAGCCCGCTGTTGGGTAGGGACTGTCTCTGTGTGTTGCCAACTTGTACTTCCCAAGCGCTTAGTACAGTGCTCTGCACACAGTAAACGCTCAATAAATACGATTGATTAATTGATTGATTGAAGACTTCCTGGAGGAGTTTCACTTTCTGAAGGGTTTTGAAGATAATAATAATAATGATGGTATTTGTTAAGTGTTTACTATGTGCTAAGTGCTGTTCTAAGCGCTGGGGGGGCATTACAAGGTAATCAGGTTGTACCAGGTGAGGCTCACAATCTTAATCCCCATTTTCCAGATGAGGGAACTGAGGCCCAGAGAAGTGAAGTGACTTGCCCCAAGTCACGCAGCTGACAAATGGCGGGGCCGGGATTAGAACCCACAACCTGTGACTCCCAAGCCCGGGCTCTTTCCATTAGGCCACGCTGCTTCTCTGAAGATGGGGAGACGCAGTGTGTCCTAGTGGAAAGAGCCCAGGCCAGGCCTGGGTGTCAAAACTGGATTTTTACCCCAGCTCCACCACGGACCTACTGTATGACCTTGGGTAAGTCACTTTACTTCTCTGGGCCTTAGGTCCCTCATCTAAATATGTCTGTTTATTGTTGTATCGTCCTTTTCCAGGGGCTTAGTCCCATCATCTGCACACAATAAGCGCTCAATAAATACAACTGAATGAATGAAGAACCTGAGTAAAAGGTCGATGCTCATGATAATAATGGCATTTGTTAAGCAGAGAGAAGCAGCGTGGCTCACTGGAAAGAGCCCGGGCTTTGGAGTCAGAGGTCATGGGTTCAAATTCCGACTCCACCAACTGTCAGCTGTGTAACTTTGGGCAAGTCACAACTTCCCTGGGCCTCAGTTACCTCATCTGTAAAATGGGGATGAAGACTGTGAGCCTCCCGTGGGACAACCTGATCACCTTGTAACCTCCCCAGCGCTTAGAATAGTGCTTTGCACATAGTAAGCGCTTAACAAATGCCATCATTATTATTATTATTATTATTCTCTGGGCCTCAGTTACCTCATTTGTAAAATGGGGATGAAGACTGTGAGCCTCCCGCGGGACAACCTGATCACCTTGTAACCTCCCCAGTGCTTAGAACAGTGCTTTGCACATAGTAAGCGCTTAACAAATGCCATCATTATGATTATTATTATTCTCTGGGCCTCAGTTACCTGATTTGTAAAATGGGGATGAAGACTGTGAGCCTCCCATGGGACAACCTGATCACCTTGTAACCTCCCCAGCGCTTAGAACAGTGCTTTGCACATAGGAAGCGCTTAACAAATGCCATTATTATTATTATTATTATTATTATTCTCTGGGCCTCAGTTACCTGATTTGTAAAATGGGGATAAAGACTGTGAGCCTCCTGTGGGACAACCTGATCACGGGGATTGAGACTGTGAGCCCACTGTTGGGTAGGGACTGTCTCTATATGTTGCCAACTTGTACTTCCCAAGCGCTTAATACAGTGCTCTGCACACAGTAAGTGCTCAATAAATACGATTGATTGATTGACAGGGTCTGTAATTTGCTTATATCCACCCCAGGGTTTAATACAGTGCCTGGCACACAGTAAGTACTTAAAAAATGCCATTATTATTATAATAATAATAGCATTTATTGAGCGCTTACGAAGTGCAAAGCACTGTTCTAAGCGCTGGGGAGGTTACAAGGTGATCAGGTTGTCCCATGGGAGGCTCACAGTCTTATTACAATACAACAACAAACAGACACATTCCCAGGGCGGGCTGGGGTCCGGGAGGAAAGGGGGATTTACTATTTTATTTACTTTATTTTGTTAATACGTGTTGTTTTGTCGTCTGTCTCCCCCCTCTAGACTGTGAGCCCGCTGTTGGGTAGGGACCGCCTCTATATGTTACCAACGTGTACTTCCCAAGCGCTTAGTACAGTGCTCTGCACACAGTAAGCGCTCAATAAATACGATTGAATGAATGGTTTCTGCTTCTGTCTTGCAGTTTGGGGGAGTGGGATGATTTTTCTCTCTCACAAAAGGAGGCCTGATTCCGATTGTCTTCTTGCTAATGTGGAAGAACTCTAGGAGCTCACCCCGTAAACCACCTTGTTTTTTGGGGGTTTTTTTCTGTTGTTTTGTTTGGCTTTTAATGGTATTTGTTAAGCCCTTGCTATAATAATAACGATAATTGTGGCATTTGTTAAGCGCTTGCTATAATAATAATAATTTTTGTGGTATTTGTTAAGCCCTTGCTAGGATAATAGTACTTGTGGTATTTGTTAAGCGCTTACTATGTGCCAGGCACTCGTGGCTCAGTGGAAAGAGCCCGGACTTTGGAGTCAGAGGTCAGGGGTTCAAATCTCGGCTCTGCCAATTGTCAGCGTGACTTTGGGCAAGTCACGTCACTTCTCTGGGCCTCAGTTCCTCATCTGTAAAATGGGGATGAAGACTATGAGCCCCCCGTGGGACCACCCGATCACCTTGTAACCTCCCCAGTGTGTAGAACAGTGCTTTGCTCTCATCCCCCCGGCCTTACCTCCTTCCCCTCCCCACAGCACATGGAAAATATGTTTGTACGTATTTATTACTCTATTTATTTTATTTGTACATATTTATTCTATTTATTTTATTTTGTTAATATGCTTTGTTCTGTTGTCGGTCTCCCCCTTCTAGACTGTGAGCCTGCTGTTGGGTAGGGACCGTCTCTAGATGTTGCCCACTTGTAGTTCCCAAGCGCTTAGTACAGTGCTCTGCACACAGTAAGCGCTTAATAAATACAATTGAATGAATGAATAGTAAGCACTTAATAAATGCCATTATTATTGTTATTATTATTACTATTGTTATTATTATTATTATTATTACTAAGCCTTGGGGTGGATACAAGCAAATCGGGTTACACGCAGTCCCTATCCCACATGGGGCTCACAGACTTAATCCCCATTTTACCAGTGAGGTACCTGAGGCCCAGAGAAGTGAAATCAATCAATCAATCAATCGTATTTATTGAGCGCCTACTGTGTGCAGAGCTTACTGTATGTGTACTGTGTGTGAAATGACTTGACCAAAGTCACACAGCAGACAGGTGGTGGAGATGAGACTAGAACCCAGGTCCTTCTGACTCTCGGGCCCGGGCTCTATCTACTGAGCCATGTTGCTTCTGCTCTGGGGTTCCCAGGGCAGGGGGGCAGAGCACTGTACTAAGCACTTGGGAGAATATGCTATTGATGCCTGTCCACTCGTTTTGTTTTAATAATAGTGATAATAATGGCATTTATTAAGCGCTTACTGTGTGCAAAGCACTGTTCTAAGTGCTGGGGAGGTTACAAGGTGATCGGGCGGTCCCAGACTCACAGATGAGGTAACTGAGGCACAGAGAAGTGAAGTGACTTGCCCGATGTGACACAGCTGACAGGCAGAGGAGCGGGATTAGAACCCATGACCTCTGACTCCCAAGCCCGGGGGTCTTTCCGTTAAGCCGCGCGATGCAGGGTTAATAGACGCCATCCCTGCCCCAAGCAGCTGGGAAGCCATCGGGGCCCAGGGTAACACCCGGAGACCACATTCCACCTAACAACGATGGTGGGTGTGAAGCGCTTACTATGTGCTAACTCCGTGCCAGGCACTGGGGTGGGTACCCCCTCGTTGGCTCTGACACAGTCCTGGCCTCCCAGTAAAAAAACGAGGGAGGCCAAGAGAAGCAGCGTAGCCGAGTGGCTAGATCCTCGGCCTGGGAGTCGGAAGGATCTGGGTTCATTCATTTATTCATACAATCTTATTTAATAATAATAATAATAATAATGATGGTATTTGTTAAGCGCTTACTATAATAACAATAATAATAATAATAATAATGGTATGTGTTAAGCGCTTACTATGTGCCAAGCACCGTTCTAAGCGCTGGGGGAGATATAAGGTAATCAGGGTGTCCCACGGGGGGCTCACAGTTTTAATCCCCATTTTACAGATGAGGTAACTGAGGCACAGAGAAATGAAGTGACTTGCCCGAGGTCACACAGCTGCTGCTAATAATAATAATAATGGTATTTATTAAGCGCTTACTATAATAATAATAATGGTATGTGTTAAGCGCTTCCTATGTGCCAAGCACCGTTCTAAGCGCTGGGGGAGATATAAGGTAATCAGGTTGTCCCACGGGGGGGCTCACAGTTTTAATCCCCATTTTACAGATGAGTTAACTGAGGCACAGAGAAATGAAGTGACTTGCCTGAGGTCACACAGCTGCTAATAATAATAATAATAATGGTATTTGTTAAGCGCTTACTATGTGCCAAGCACCATTCTAAGCCCTGGGGGAGATATAAGGTAATCAGGTTGTCCCACGGGGGGGCTCACAGTTTTAATCCCCATTTTACAGATGAGTTAACTGAGGCACAGAGAAATGAAGTGACTTGCCCAAGGTCACACAGCTGCTAATAATAATAATAATGATAATAATAGTATTTGTTAAGCGCTTACTATGTGCCAAGCACCGTTCTAAGCACTGGGGGAGATATAAGGTAATCAGGTTGTCCCACGGGGGGCTCACAGTTTTAATGCCCATTTTACAGGTGAGGTAACTGAGGCACAGAGAAATGAAGTGACTTGCCCAAGGTCACACAGCTGCTAATAATAATACTAATAATACTAATAATAATAATAATGGTATTTGTTAAGTGCTTACTATGTGCCAAGCACCGTTCTAAGCGCTGGGGGAGATATAAGGTAATCAGGTTGTCCCACGGGGGGCTCACAGTTTTAATCCCCATTTTACAGATGAGGTAACTGAGGCACAGAGAAATGAAGTGACTTGCCCAAGGTCACACAGCTGCTAATAATAATAATAATAATAATAATAATAATAATAATAATGGTATTTGTTAAGTGCTGCTAATAATAATAATAATAATAATAATATTTGTTAAGCGCTTACTATGTGCCAAGCACCGTTCTAAGTGCTGGGGGAGATATGAGGTAATCAGGTTGTCCCACGGGGGGCTCACAGTTTTAATCCCCATTTTACAGATGAGGTAACTGAGGCACAGAGAAATGAAGTGACTTGCCCAAGGTCACACAGCTGCTAAGTGGCGGAGGCGGGATTAGAACCCATGACCTCTGACTCCAAGCCCAGGCTCTTTCCACTAAGCCACGCTGTTTCTCCAAGCGCTTTATTGAGCGCTACTGTGTGCTGAGCACTGGACTAAGCGCTTGGGAAGTACAAGTCGGAAACAATCAATTGTATTTATTGAGTGCTTACTGTGTGCAGAGCACTGTACTAAGCGCTTGGGAAGTACAAGTTGGCAACATATAGAGACAGTCCCTACCCAACAGTGGGAAACAGTAGGGTTCTCATCCTGGCCTTGCCACATGTCTACTGCGGGACCTTGGGCAAGTCACTTCACTTCTCTGGGCCTCAGTTGATGATGACGATGGTATTCGTTAAGCGCTTACTATGTGCCAAGCCCTGTTCTGAGCACTGGGGTAGATACAAGGTGATCAGGTTGTCCCACGTGGGGCTCACAGTCTGCACACAGTAAGCGCTCAATAAATACGATTGAATGAATGAATAATAAGCGCTTAATAAATGCCACGATTATTATTATTATGTCGATGGGGAAGGGACGTGGGCGAGGGGCGAGGGGTCTGTGGTGACATAGTCAAGACCAAGGTACAGTAAGAAGGTTAATAATAATAATAATAATAATGGCATTTATTAAGCGCTTACTATGTGCAATGCACTATTCTAAGCGCTGGGGAGGTCACAAGGTGATCAGGTTGTCCCACGGCGGGCTCACAGTCTTAATCCCCATTTTTCAGATGAGGGAACTGAGGCCCAGAGAAGTGAAGTGACTTGCCCAAAGTCAATCAATCAATCGTATTTATTGAGCGCTTACTGTGTGCAGAGCACTGGACTAAGCGCTTGGGAAGTACAAGCTGGCAACATATAGAGACAGCCCCTACCCAACAGTGGGCTCACAGTCTAGAAGGGGGAGACAGAGAACAAAACCAAACATACTAACTAAATACAATAAATAGAATAGATAGGTACAGGTAAAATAAATAAATAAATAAATAAATAAATAAATAAATAAATAAATAAATAGAGTAATAAATATGTACAAACATATATACAGGTGCTGTGGGGAAGGGAAGGAGGTAAAATGGGGGGGGATGGAGAGGGGGATGAGGGGGAGAGGAAGGAAGGGGCTCAGTCTGGGAAGTCACCCAGCTGACAATTGGCAGAGGCAGGATTTGAACCCATGACCTCTGACTCCAAAGCCTGGGCTCTTTTCCACCGAGCCACGCTGCTTCTCTTGGCATTGGAGGAGGAAATGTGTGGGTTTGGGTTGGAGTAGGAGAGAAGCGCTGTGAGGTAGGAGGGGGCGAGGGAATGGACGGCTTTAAAGCTGATGGTGAGGAGGTTGATGGGCAACCACCGGCCGTTCTTGAGGAGTGGGGAAACGTGGACTGAATGGTTTTGCTGATCCAGGCAGCAGAGTATTCTTTTTTTTTCTAATGGCATTTATTAAGCGCTTACTACGTGCAAAGCACTGTTCTAAGCGCTGGGGAGGGTACAAGATGATCAGGTTGTCCCACGGTGGGGGGGCTCACAGTCTTCATCCCCATTTCACAGATGAGGTAACTGAGGCCTTGAGAAGTCAAGTGACTTGCCCAAAGTCACCCAGCTGATAAGCGGCGGAGCCGGGATTTGAACCCGTGACCTCTGACTCCAAAGGCTCTTTTCCACTTAGCTACGCTGCAGAGTATTCCTATCTGCCTCCCCCTCTCTAAGCGGAAATAATAATAATAATAATGACGGCATTTGTTAAGTGCTTACTATGTGCAAAGCACTGTTCTAAGGAAGCTGGGCTTGGGAGTCAGAGGGAGTTTGAGTCCCTTTAGCCCCAAGTTTCCCCACCGCATTTGAAATAATGGGGCCTAATCTTTTCAGTTGATCCCGGGCGGATCCGCTCTATAATCCAGACCCCATTACCTTCCCCAGATCTGTGAGCCCACTGTTGGGTAGGGACTGTCTCTATATGGTGCCAACTTGTACTTCCCAAGCGCTTAGTACAGTGCTCTGCACACAGTAAGCGCTCAATAAATACGATTGGTGATGATGATGATGATGATGTTATTTCTTCCTTCGAAGGGGAGGTGACCACTCCATCCGTTACTCCTTGTGAGTGTATGCCGGTGTTGGATTAATTGTATTAACACTAAGATTCCTTCATTCCTTGTAATAATAATAATAATAATAATGACGGCATTTGTTAAGCGCTTACTATGTGCAAAGCACTGTTCTAAGGAACCTGGGCTTGGGAGTCAGAGGGAGTTTGAGTCCTTAGAGAAGCAGCATGGCTTAGTGGAAAGAGTACAGGCTTTGGAGTCAGAGGTCATGAGTTCAAATGCCGGCTCCGCCAATTGTCGGCTGTGTGACTTTGGGCAAGTCACTTCACTTCTCTGTGCCTCAGTTACCTCATCTGTAAAATGAGGATTAAGACTGTGAGCCCTCCGTGGGACAACCTGATCACTTTGTAACCTCCCCAGTGCTTAGAACAGTGCTTTGCACATAGTAAGCACTTAATAAATGCCATTATTATTATTATTATTATTATTATTTTTTAGCCCCAAGTTTCCCAGCCGCATTAGAAATAATGAGGCCTCATCTTTTCAGTTGATCCCGTGCGGATCCGCTCTATAATCCAGACCCCATTACCTTCCCCAGATCTGTTATTCCTTCCTTCGAAGGGGAGGTGGACACTCCATCCGTTACTCCTTGTGAGTGTATGCCTGTGTTGTATTAACACTAGGATTCCTTCATTCCTTGTAACAATAATAATAATAATTGTAGTGTTTAAGTGCTAACTCTGTGTCAGGCACTGTAATTCACCTATTTGATTCGTTTTGTTGTCTGTCTCCCCCTTCTAGGCTTTGAGCCCATTGTTGGGTAGGGACCGTCTCTGTATATTGCCGATTTGTACTTCCCAAGCGCTTAATACAGTGCTGTGCACACAGTAAGCGCTCAATAAATACAATTGGATGAATGAATGAATAACTGAGGCACAGAGAAGTGAAGTGATTTGCTCAAAGTCACACAAAGCAGAATGCCCTCCCTCCCCATATCTGCCAAGCTAGCTCTCTTCCTCCCTTCAAGGCCCTACTGAGAGCTCACCTCCTCCAAGAGGCCTTCCCACACTCAGCCCCTTCCTTCCTCTCCCCCTCGTCCCCCTCCCCATCCCCCTCATCTTACCTCCTTCCCTTCCCCACAGCACCTGGATATATGCATATATGTTTGTACATATTTATTACTCTATTTATTTATTTATTTTACTTGTCCATATCTATTCTATTTATTTCATTTTGTTAGTATGTTTGGTTTTGTCCTCTGTCTCCCCCTTTTAGACTGTGAGCCCACTGTTGGGTAGGGACTGTCTCTGTATGTTGCCAACTTGTACTTCCCAATCGCTTAGTACAGTGCTCTGCACACAGTAAGCGCTCAATAAATATGATTGATTGATTGATTGAATGAATGAATAATCCCGGCTCCGCCACCTTCCAGCTGCGTGACTTTGGCCAAGTCACCTCACTTCTCTGGGCCTCAGTGACCTCATCTGTAAAATGGGGATGAAGACTGTGAACCCTACGTGGGACAATCTAATTGCCTTGTATCTACCCCAGCGCTCAGAACAGTGCTCGGTACATAATAAGCGCTTAACAAATACTGGGATTATTATTTTTACAAATGGGCAACAGACAGCGACGGTCCGTACTCAACAACGGGCTCCCAGTCTAGAAGGGGGGAGACAGACAACAAAACAAAACAGCGTGGAAAGATCTAGCTTTACTTCTATTTATTCTGATGACTTGACAGCTGTCCACATGTTTTGTTTTGTTGTCTGTCTCCCCCTTCTAGACTGTGAGCCCGCTGTTGGGTAGGGACTGTCTCTAGATGTTGCTGACTTGGACTTCCCAAGCACTTAGTACAGTGCTCTGCACACAGTAAGCGCTCAATAAATACGATTGAATGAATGAATGAATGAAGTAAGCACATAGTAAGGCGCTAACCTCCCACTGTACCTCGTTCTCGCCCGTCCCGCCGTCGACCCCCGGCCCATGTCCTCCCCTTGGCCTGAAATGCCCTCCCTCCTCACATCCGCCAAGCCAGCTCTCTTCCTCCCTTCAAAGCCCTACTGAGCGCTCACCTCCTCCAGGAGGCCTTCCCACACTGAGCCCCCTTTTCCCTCTCCTTCTCCCCACCCCTGCCCTACCTCCTTCCCCTCCCCGCAGCACTTGTATATAGATTTGTACAGATTTATCACTCTATTTTACTTGTACATATTTACCATTCTATTCATTTCGTTAATGATGTGCATATGTGCAACAAGTTGTTGCCAACCTGTACTTCCCAAGCGCTTAGTCCAGTGCTCTGCACACAGTAAGCGCTCAATAAATACGATTGAATGAATGTAGCTTTAATTCTATTTGTTCTGACGATTTTGACACCTGTCTACATGCTTTGTTTTATCATGTCTCCCCCTTATATAATAATAATAATGATAATAATGGCATTTATTAAGTGCTTACTATGTGCAAAGCACTGTTCTAAGGGCTGGGGAGGTTACAAGGTGATCGGGTTGTCCCACGGGGGGCTCACAGTCTTCTTCCCCATTTTACAGATGAGGTCACTGAGGCTCAAAGAAGTTAAGTGACTTGCCCAATGTCACACAGCAGGCACGTGGTGGAGGCAGGATTAGAACCCATGACCTCTGACTCCCAAGCCCATGCTCTTTCCACTGAGCCATGCTGCTTCTCTAATGATGATGGTAGTTGTTAAGCACTTACTATGTGCAAAGCACTGTTCATTCATTCATTCATTCAATCCTATTTATTGAGCGCTTACTGTGTGCAGAGCACTGTACTAAGTGCTTGGGAAGTACAAGTTGGCAACAACTGTTCTAAGCGCTGGGGTGATCAGGTTGTCCCACGTGGGGCTCACAGTCTTAATCCCCATTTTACAGATGAGGGAACTGAGGCACAGAGAAGTGAAGTGACTTGCCCCAAGTTGGTAGAGCCGGGATTTGAACCCATGACCTCTGATTCCAAAGCCCGGGCTCTTTCCACTGAGCCACGCTGCTTCTCTAACTGCGAGCCCATAGGGACCGTCTCTATATGTGGCCGACTAGTACTTCCCAAGCGCTTAGTCCAGTGCTCTGCACACAGTAAGCGCTCAATAAATACGATTGAATAAGTGAATGAATGAAAGTGCTTAACAAATACCACAATTATTATTATTTTGGGGGCCAGACAGTGTTGGGGGCTGTACTGGGGTGGGCTCCGGTGGGAGTGGTTAGGGGATGGCCACTGTCCAGGGACCCGGCTGGGGGTGAGCACCTGGGGTGAGCACTGACTGAGAGCAATCAATCAATCAATTGTATTTATTGAGTGCTTACTGTGTGCAGAGCACTGTACTAAGCGCTTGGGAAGTACAAGTTGGCAACATATAGAGACAGTCCCTACCCAACAGTGGGCTCACAGTCTAAAAGGGGGAGCTAGAGAACAAAACCAAGCATACTAACAAAATAAAATAAATAGAATAGATATGTACAAGTAAAATAAATAAATAGAGTAACAAATATGTACAAACATATATACATATATGCAGGTGCTGTGGGGAAAGGAAGGAGGTAAGATGGGGGGGATGAAGAGGGGGATGAGGGGGAGAGGAAGGAAGGGGCTCAGTGTGGGAAGGCCTCCTGGAGGAGGTGAGCTCTCAGTAGGGCCTTGAAGGGAGGAAGTGGGCTCACAGTCTAGTCTAGAAGGGGGAGACAGAGAACAAAACCAAACATATTAACAAAATAAAATAAGTAGAATAAATACGTACAATTGAAATAAATAGAGTAATAAATACGTACAAAGATACATACATATATAGAGGTGCTGTGGGGAGGGGAAGGAGGTTAAGCGCTTACTATGTGACAAGTACTCTTCTAAGCACTGGGGTAGAAACAAGGTGATCAGATTGTCCCTTGTGGGGCTCACAGTCTTCATCCCCATTTTCCAGATGAAGTAACTGAGGCACAGAGAGGTGAAGTGACTTGCCCAAAGTCACCCAGCTGACAAGTGGCGGAGCCGGTATTAGAACCCACGACCTCTGATTCCCAAGCCTGGGGTCTTTCTACTGAGCCACCCAGGAAGCGCTCAATAAATACGATTGAATGGATGAAGGTGGGAGATCATGGTCCCTTCATGGCCCCAGGGTGAGGAGGCAGGTGGGGATGGGGGGATCATGCCCCAGGCTGGGGAGGAAGATAATAATGGTATTTGTGAAGCGCTTACTATGTACCGAGCACTGTTCTAATCAATCAATCAATCAATCAATCGTATTTATTGAGTGCTTACTATGTGCAGAGCACTGTACTAAGTGCTTGGGAAGTACAAATTGGCAACATACAGAGACAGCCCCTACCCAACAGTGGGCTCACAGTCTAAAAGGGGGAGACAGAGAACAGAACCAAACATACCAACAAAATAGAAATGTACAAGTAAAATAAATAAATAAATAAATAAATAGAGTAATAAATAAATAAATAGAGTAATAGATACAAGGTGATCAGGTTGTCCCACGTGGGGCTCACAGTCTTCATCCCCATTTTACGGATGAGGGACCTGAGGCCCAGGGAAGTGAAATGTGTTTGTACATATTACTCCATTTATTTTAATTGTTCATATTTACTATTCTATTCATTTAATTTTGTTAATATGTTTTGTTTTGTTGCCTGTCTCCCCCTTCTAGACTGTGAGCCCGCTGTTGGGTAGGGACCGTCTCTAGATGTTGCCAACTTGGACTTCCCAAGCGCTTAGTCCAGTGCTCTGCGCACAGTAAGCGCTCAATAAATACGATTGAATGAATGTATGAATGAAATGACTTGCCCAAGGTCACACAGCAGACATCCTGGCTCTGCCGCTTGACAGCTGTGTGACCTTGGGCAAGTCACTGCACTTAGTACAGTGCTCTGCACACACTAAGCGCTCAATAAATACGACTGATTGATTGATTGATTCTCTGGGCCTCAGTTACCTCATCTGGAAAATGGGAATTAAGACTGTGAGTCCCCCATGGGACAACCTGATCACCTTGTAACCTCCACAGTGCTTACAACAGTCCTTTGCACATAGTAAGCGCTTAACAAATACCATTATTATTCTTTCTCCCACTTCTAGACTGTGAGCCCACTGTTGAGTAGGTACTGTCTCTATATGTTGCCAACTTGTACATCCCAAGCGCTTAGTACAGTGCTCTACACACAGTAAGCGCTCAATAAATATGATTGAATGAATGAATGAATGATTATTATTATTCTCTGTGCCTCTGTTACCTCATTCATTCAATCGTATTTATTGAGCACTTACTGTGTGCAGAGCACTGTACTAAGCGCTTGGGAAGTACCTCATCTGGAAAAACTGTGAGCCCGCTGTTGGGTAGGGACCATCTCTATATGTTGCCAACTTGGACTTCCCAAGCGCTTAGTCCAGTACTCTGCACGCAGTAAGCGCTCAATAAATACGATTGAATGGATGAACGTATTTATTACTCTATTTTATTTGTACATATTTCTTCTATTTTATTTTGTTAATATATTTTGTTCTGTTGTCTGTCTCCCCCTTCTAGACTGTGAGCCCGTGGTTGGGTCGGGACCGTCTCTATCTGTAGCCAACTTGTTCTTCCCAAGCGCTTAGTCCAGTGCTGTGCACACGGTAAGCGCTCAATAAATACGATTGAATGGATGAATGAATGTATTTATTACTTTATTTTACTTGTACATATTTACTATTCTATTTATTTTATTTTGTTAATATGTTTGGTTTTGTTCTTTGTCTCCCCCTTCTAGACTGTGAGTCCACTGTTGGTTAGGGACTGTCTCTATATGTTGCCAACTTGTCCTTCCCTAGCGCTTAGTCCAGTGCTCTGCACACAGCAAGCGCTCAATAAATACGATTGAATGGATGAATGTATTTATTACTCTATTTATTTTATTTGTACATATTATTTATTCTATTTATTTATTCTATTTATTTCATTTTGTTAATATGTTTTGTTTTGCTGTCTGTCTCCCCCTTCTAGACTGTGAGCCCGCTGTTGGGTAGGGACCGTCTCTAGATGTTGCCAACTTGGACTTCCCAAGCGCTTAGTCGAGTGCTCTGCACACAGTAAGTGCTCAATAAATACGATTGAATGGATGAACATATTTATTACTCTATTTATCTATTTATTTTATTTGTACATATTATTTATTCTATTTATTTTATTTTGTTAATATGTTTTGTTTTGCTGTCCGTCTCCCCCTTCTAGACTGTAAGCCTGCGGTCGGGTAGGGACCGTCTCTATCTGTTGCCAACTTGTCCTTCCCAAGTCCAGTGCTCTGCACACGGTAAGCGCTCAATAAATGCGATTGAATGGATGAACGTATTTACTACTCTATTTATTTTATTTTGTTAATATGTTTTGTTTTGTTGTCTGTCTCCCCCTTCTAGACTGTGAGCCCGCTGTTGAGTAGGGACCATCTGTGTTGCCAACTTGTCCTTCCCAAGCGCTTAGTCCAGTGCTCTGCACACGGTAAACGCTCAATAAATACGATTGAATGGACGAATGAATGTATTTATTACTCTATCTATAATTTTATTTTGCTAATACGTTTTGTTTTGTTGTCTGTCTCCCCCTTCTAGCCTGTGAGCCCGCTGTTGGGTAGGGCCCGTCTCTAGATGTTGCCAACTTGGACTTCCCAAGCGCTCAGTCCAGTGCTCTGCACACAGTAAGCGCTCAATAAACACGATTGAAGGGATGAATTAATGTTATTATTATTATTATTGCTGCTATATGTGGAGGGGTCGGAATTAGAACCGACGACCACTGAGGCCCACTGGTCCCTGAGGAGAAGGGCCCCCTTCCCGTGATGCCCCGCGGTGCGGCGGCCGGTGGGGGAGGGGGCCGCCTTCCCGTCATGCCCTGGGTGGCGCGCGCGCCGTGCCGGTCCTCACGTAGCCACCGCCCGCGGGGGCGCGCGGAGGGTTGCCATGGCGACCGGCATCCCGCCTTTCCCTCCCCTCCTGCGCCCCCTCTTCCATCTATAATTAATAATAACAATGATGGCATTTATTAAGCGCTCACTATATGTGCAAAGCACTGTTCTAAGCGCTAACCAGATTGAATGAATGAATACTGTGCCCTCTCTTCCCCCCGTCCTCACCAATCTGAATGAATGCTGCGCCCCCTCTTCCCCCTCCTCCCCTCCCCCACCTCTCCTGCGCCCCCCTTCCACCTATAATTAATAATAATAATGATGGCATTTTATTAAGCGCTTACTGTATGTGCAAAGCACTGTTCTAAGCGCTGAGCACCCCTCCTCCATCTCTGCTGCGCCCCCCTTCCACCTATAATTAATAATAACAATGATGGCATTTATTAAGCGCTTACTATATGTGCAAAGCACTGTTCTAAGCACTGACCAGATTGACTGAATGTATGCTGCGCCCCCTCTTCCCCCTCCTCTCCTCCTCCGCCTCTCCTGCGCCCCCCCTTCCACCTATAATTAATAATAATAATGATGGCATTTATTAAGCGCCTACTATATGCGCAAAGCACTGTTCTAAGCGCTGAGCACCCCTTCCCCATCTCTGCTGCGCCCTCCCTTCCCTCCTCCGCCTCTCCTGCGCCCCCCCTTCCACCTATAATTAATAATAACAATGATGGCATTTTATTAAGCGCTTACTATATGTGCAAAGCACTGTTCTAAGCACTGAGCACCCCTCCCCATCTCTGCTGCGCTCCCTCTTTCACCTATAATTAATAATAATAATGATGCCATTTATTAAGCGCTTACTATATGTGCATAGCACTGTTCTAAGCACTAACCAATCAATAAATACGATTGAATGAATGTATGCTGCGCCCCCTCTTCCCCCTTCTCTCCTCCCCCACCTCTCCTGCGCCCCCCTTCCACCTATAATTAATAATAATAATGATGGCATTTTATTAAGCGCTTACTATATGTGCAAAGCACTGTTCTAAGCGCTGAGCACCCCTCCCCCATCTCTGCTGCGCCCCCCTTCCACCTATAATTAATAATAACCATGATGGCATTTATTAAGCGCTCACTATATGTGCAAAGCACTGTTCTAAGCGCTGACCAGATTGAATGAACGAATGCTGCGCCCCCTCTTCCCCCTCCTCCCCTCCCCCGCCTCAGCTGTGCCCCCCTTCCACCTATAATTAATAATAATGATGACATTTATTAAGGGCCTACTATATGTGCAAAGCACTGTTCTAAGCGCTGAGCACCCTTTCCCCATCTGTGCTGCGACCCCCCTTCCACCTATAATTAATAATAATAATGATGGCATTTATTAAGCGCCTACTATATGTGCACAGCACTGTTCTAAGCGCTGAGCACCTCTCCCCCATCTCTGCTCGCCCTCCTCCCCTCCCCCACCTCAGCTGCTCCCCCTCTTCCACCTATAATTAATAATAACAATGATGGCATTTATTAAGGGCTCACTATATGTGCAAAGCACTGTTCTAAGCGCTGACCAGATTGAATGAATGAATGCTGCGCCCCCTCTTCCCCCTCCTCCGCCTTTCCTGCGCCCCCACTTCCACCTATAATTAATAATAATAATGATGGCATTTATTAAGCGCTTACTATATGTGCAAAGCACTGTTCTAAGCACTGAGCACCCCTTCCCCATCTCTGCTGCGCCCCCCTTCCACCTATAATTGATAATAACAATGATGGCATTTTATTAAGCGCTTACTATATGTGCAAAGCACTGTTCTAAGCGCTGAGCACCCCTCCCCATCTCTGCTGCGCTCCCTCTTCCACCTATAATTAATAATAATAATGATGCCATTTATTAAGCTCTTACTATATGTGCATAGCACTGTTCTAAGCACTAACCAATCAATAAATACGATTGAATGAATGTATGCTGCGCCCCCTCTTCCCCCTTCTCTCCTCCCCCACCTCTCCTGTGCTCCCCCTTCCACCTATAATTAATAATTATGATGACATTTATTAAGCGCCTACTATATGTGCAAAGCACTGTTCTAAGCGCGGAGCACCCCTTCCCCATCTCTGCTGCGCCCCCCTTCCACCTATAATTAATAATAATAATGATGACATTTATTAAGCGCTTACTATATGTGCAAAACACTGTTGTAAGCGCAGAGCACCCCTCCCCCATCTCTGCTGCGCCCCCTTCCCACCCCCACCTCAGCTGCGCCGCCCTTCCACCTATAATTAATAATAGTAATGATGGCATTTTATTAAGCGCTTACTAGATGTGCAAAGCACTGTTCTAAGCGCTGAGCACCCCTCCCCCATCTCTGCTGCGCCCCCCTTCCCTCCCCCACCTCAGCTGCGCCCCCCTTCCACCTATAATTAATAATAATAATAATGATGGCATTTTATTAAGCACTTACTATATGTGCAAAGCACTGTTCTAAGCGCTAACCAATCAATAAATACGATTGAATGAATGTATGCTGCGCCCCCTCTTCCACCTATAATTAATAATAGTAATGATGGCATTTTATTAAGCACCTACTATATGTTCAAAGCACTGTTCTAAGCGCTGAGCACCCCTCCCCCATCTCTGCTGTGCCCCCCCCCTTCCACCTATAATTAATAATAATGATGATGGCATTTATTAAGCGCTTACTATATGTGCAAAGCACTGTTCTAAGTGCTTACCAATCAATAAATACGATTGAATGAATGAATGCTGTGCCCCCTCTTCCCCCTCCTCCCCTCCCCTACCTCAGCTGTGCCCCCTCTTCCACCTATAATTAATAATAATGATGATGATGGCATTTATTAAGCGCTTACTATAGGTGCAAAGCGCTGTTCTAAGCGCTGACCAATCAATAAATACGATTGAATGAATGAATGCTGCACCCCCTCTTCCCCCTCCTCCCCTCCCCCACCTCAGCTGTGCCACCTCTTCCACCTATAATTAATAATAATAATGATGGCATTTATTAAGCACTTACTATATGTGCAAAGCACTGTTCTAAGCGCTGAGCATCCCTCCCCCATCTCTGCTGTGCCCCCTCTTCCCCCTCCTCCCCTCCCCCACCTCTTCTGCGCCCCCCTTCCACCTATAATTAATAATTCATTCATTCATTCATTCAATCGTATTTATTGAGCGCTTACTGTGTGCGGAGCACTGGACTAAGCGCTTGGGAAGTACAAGTTGGCAACATATAGAGACGGTCCCTACCCAACAGTGGGCTCACAGTTTAGAAGGTAATATTGATGGCATTTATTAAGTGCTTACTCTGTGCAAAGCACTGTTCTAAGCGCTGGGGAGGTTACAAGGTGATGAGGTTGTCCCACGGGGGGCTCACAGTCTTCATCCCCATTTTCCAGATGAGGAACTGAGGCCCAGAGGAGTGAAGTCCTGTTGTTGGGTAGGGACCGTCTCTATATGTTGCCGACTTGTACTTCCCAAACGCTTAGTCCAGTGTTCTGCGCTCAATAAATACGATTGAAAGAATGAATGAATGAAGTGACTTGCCCAAAGTCACCCAGCTGACAGTTGGAGGAGCCATGATTTGAACCCATGACCTCTGATTCCCAAGCCCGGGCTCTTTCCCACTGAGCCACGCTGTTTCTCATGAATACGTTGCCAACTTCTACTTCCCAAGCGCTTAGTCCAGTGCTCTGCATACAGTAAGCGCTCAATAAATACGATTGAATGAATGAATGAATGAGAAGGGGATGAATAAAGGGAGTGGGAGAAGAAGAAAAGTGGGACTTAATCAGGGAAGGCCTCTTGGAGGAGATGGGCCTTCAGTAAGGCTTTGAAGAGGGGGAGAATCTGTCTTCATGTTTTATTTTGTTCTCTGTCTCCCCTTTCTAGACTACGAGCCCACTGTTGGGTAGGGACCGTCTCTATATGTTGCCGTCTTGTACTTCCCAAGCGCTTAGTACAGTGCTCTGCGCACAGTGAGCACTCAATAATAATAATAATAATAATGATAGCATTTATTAAGCGCTTACTATGTGCAAAGCACTGTACTAAGCACTGTGGAGATTACAAGGTGATCAGGTTGTCCCAGGGGGGGCTCACAGTTTTAATCCCCATTTTACAGATGAGGTCACTGAGGCACAGAGAAGTTAAGAGACTTGCCCAAAGTCACCCAGCTAAGTGGCAGAGCCGGGATTAGAACCCACGTCCTTTGACTCCCAAGCCCGGGCTCTTTCCGCGGAGCCACGCTGCTTCTCTAATTAATGATAATGATAATTCATTCATTCATTCAGTTGTATTTATTGAGCGCTGTACAGTGTGCAGAGCACTGTACTAAGCGCTTGAGAAGTTGGCAACATATAGAGGCGGTCCCTACCCAACAGCGGGCTCTCAGTCTAGGAGGGGGAGACAGACAACAAAACAAAACATATTAACAAAATAAAATAAATAGAACAAATATGTACAAATAAATAAATAGAGTAATAAATCCGTACAGACATATATCCATATATACAGGTGCTGTGGGGAGGGGAAGGAGGTAAAGTGGGGGGGGATGGGGAGGGACAATGGTATTTGTTAAGTACTTACTTTTTACCTAGCACTGTTCTAAGCGCTGGGGTAGATATTTCTAGACTGTGAGCCCACTGTTGGGTAGGGACCGTCTCTATATGTTGTGAACTTGGACTTCCCAAGCGCTTAGTACAGTGCTCTGCACACAGTAAGTGCTCAATAAATAGGATTGAATGAATGAATAAGGTAATCAGGCTGGTCGCAGTCCCGGCCCCACGTGGGGCTCACAGTCTTCATCCCCGTTTTGTGGCTAGAGCCTGGGACTCAGAAGGACCTGGGTTCTAATCCTGGCTCTGTCACTTGTCTGCCGTGTGGCCTTGGGCCAGTCATCTCACTTCTCTGGGCCTCAGTCACCTCATCTGTAAAATGGGGATGGAGACCATGAGCCCCACGTGGGACAGGGGCTGTAGCTTACCTGATTTACTTGTATAATAATAATAAAAAAATAAATGATGACATTTGTTAAGTGCTTACTATGTGCAAAGCACCGTTCTAAGCACTGGGGGGGATACAAGGTAATCACATTGTCCCACGTGAGGCTCACAGTCTTCATCCCCATTTTACAGATGAGGCCACTGAGGCCCAGAGAATAATAATAATAATGACATTTATTAAGTGCTTCCTATGTGCAAAGCACTGTTCTAAGCGCTGGGGAGGTTACAAGGTGATCAGGTTGTCCCACGTGGGGCTCACAGTCTTCATCCCCATTTTGCAGATGAGGGAACTGAGGCTCCGAGAAGTTAAGTGACTTGCCCAAGGTCACACAGCAGACATGTGGTGGAGGCGGGATTGGAACCCATGACCTCTGACTCCAAAGCCCGGGCTCTTTCCTTGTTCCTAGACTGTGAGCCCACTGTTGGGTAGGGACTGTCTGTATATGTTGCCAACTTGTACTTCCCAAGCGCTTAGTACAGTGCTCTGCACACAGTAAGCGCTCAATAAATACGATTGATTGATTGATTGATTGATTGATTGATTGAGTTTCCCCTCCTGCCGAGGTGACAGGCCCTATAGAGGTTCATTTCCCTCCTGCGGTGCGGTGAGGCTGGGAGCAGGAATGAATGAAGGGAGAAAGTCAGGGCGATGTCTCCTCCTTCTAGACTGTGAGCCCGCTGTTGGGTAGGGACCGTCTCTATATGTTGCCAACTTGGACTTCCCAAGCGCTTAGTACAGTGCTCTGCACACAGTAAATGCTCAATAAATACGATTGAATGAATGAATGAATGCAGAAGGGAGTGGGAGAAGAAGAAAGGAGTCATCCAAGATGGGATTGGGACAGCTTTCAACTGTCTCCAAGCTGTTTCCGCTTCCAGCAACCCAGCAATGGGGCAATGAACGCTCATACTTTTTTTAAAAACAATAGTATTTGTTAAGCACTTACTATATGCCAGGCACTGTTCTAAGCGTTACACGATAATTGGGTTGGACACAGCCCCTGTCCCACATGGGGCTCACAGTCTTCATTCCGAGAAGCAGCGTGGCTCAGTGGAAAGAGCCCGGGCTTTGGAGTCAGAGGTCATGAGTTCAAATCCTAGCTCCTCCAGTTGTCAGCTGTGTGACTTTGGGCAAGTCACTTAACTTCTCTGGGCCTCAGTACCTCATCTGTAAAATGGGGATTAAGACTGTGAGCCCCTTGTGGGACAACCTGATCACCTTGTGACCTCCCCAGCACTTAGAACAGTGCTTTGCACATAGTAAGCGCTTAATAAATACCATTATTATTATTATTATTATTATTTTACAGATGAGGGAACTGAGGCCCAGAGAAGTGAAGTGGCTTGCCCAAGATCACACTGCCGAGAAGTGGAGGAGCTGAGATTAGAAACCACAACCTCTAGAATCCAGGTCCCTCTAGACTGTAAGCTGGTTGTGGGCAGGGAGTGTATCTCTTTATAACAATAATAATAATAATAATAATAATAATAATAATAATAATATTTGTTAAGCACTTCACTTCTCTGGGCCTCAGTTACCGCATCTGTAAAATGGGGATTAAGACTGTGAGCCCCCCGCCATGGGACAACCTGATCACCTTGTAACCTTCCCAGTGCTTAGTACAGTGCTTTGCACATAATAAGCGCTTCATAAATGCCATTGTTATGTGAAAAGCACTGCTGTAAGCACTGGGGAGGTTACAAGGGGATCAGGTTGTCCCACAGGGGGGCTCACAGTCTTCATCCCCATTTTCCAATTGAGGTAACGGAGGCCCAGAGAAGTGAAGTGACTTGCCCAAAGTCATACAGCTGAAAGTTGGCGGAGTTGGCATTTGAACCCATGACCTCTGACTCCAAAGCCCGGGCTCTTGCCACTGAGCCACGCTTCTTTATTATATTATATTGTCCTTTTCCAAGTGCATAGAGCAGAGCTCCGCACACCGCAAGTGCTCAATAAATATGATTGACTGACTGGGACTCCAAGTCTTGGGCTCTACCTGCTATTCATTCATTCATTCAATCGTATTTATTGAGCACTTCCTAAAAAAAAAACCCATCCTTAAAAAACCCTCCTTTGACCTTACTGTCCCCTCCAGTTATCAGCCTTTTCTCCCTCCTATCCTTCCTTTCCAAACTCCTGGAATGGGTCATCTACACGCGCTGTCTCAAATTTTCATTCATTCATTCCATCGTATTTATTGAGTCCTTACTGTGTCCAGAGCACTGTACTAAGCGCTTGGGAAGTACAAGTTGGCAACAAATTTCTCTCCTCTAACTCTCTCCTGTTCAGCCCCCCCAACCCCCCAATCAGGTTTCTGTTCCTTACACTCCACCAAAACTGCCCTCTCATTCATTCATTCATCCATTCATTCATCCATCTATCCATCCATTCATTCATTCATCCATTCATTCATTCCATCGTATTTATTGAGTGCTTACTGTGTACTGTACTAAGTGCTTGGCAAGTACAATTCGGCAACAAATAGAGGCGGTCCCTACCCAACAACGGGCTCACAGTCTAGAAAGGGGAGACAGACAAAAAAACAAAACAAGTAGATGGGTGTCAGTATAATCAAAATAGATGAATAGAATTATAGATATATACACATCATTAATAAAATAAGTAGAGTAATAAATATGTACAAATATACTGGGAGGGAGGGGGTGTAGATGGAGAATAGAAGGGGACCCAGAACTGAGCCTATAAATTGTATAAACATTCAAAGAAATCAGGGGATGCAGTGAATAATAATAATAATAGCAATTATTAAGCGCTTACCATGTGCAAAGCACTGTTCTAAGCTCTGGGGAGGTTACAAGGTGATGAGGCTGTCCCACAGGGGGTTCATCATCATCATCAATCGTATTTATTGAGCTCTTACTGTGTACAGAGCACTGTACTAAGCGCTTGGGAAGTACAAATTGGCAACATATAGAGACAGTCCATACCCAACAGTGGGCTCACAGTCTAAAAGAGTTCACAGTCTTAATCCCCATTTTACAGATGAGGGAACTGAGACTCAGAGAAGTGAAGTGACTTGCTCAAAGTCACACAGCTGACAAGTGGTGGAGCTGGGATTTGAACCCATGACCTCTGACTCCAAAGCCCGGGCTCTTTCCACTGAGCCACGCTGCTTCTCTCATCATTTCCAGTAGAAAGAAGAGTCCTTCTTTCAATCATTATTATTATACTAACATCTCTCCAACGTCACCGATGACCTCCTTCTTGAAAAATCCAGTGGCTCCTACTCCAGCGTAATCCTCCTTAACCTCTCAGCTGCCTTCGACACTGTGGCCCACCCCCTTCTCCTCAACATGCCATCCAACCTTGGCTTCACGGACTCCGTCCTCTCCCGGTTCTCCTCTTATCTCTCCAGCCGTTCATTCTCAGTCTCTTTTGCAGGCTCCTCCTCCCCCTCCCATCCCCTTACTGTGGGGGTTCCTCAAGGGTCAGTGCTTTGTCCCCTTCTGTTCTCTATCTACACTCACTCCCTTGGAGACCTCATTCGCTCCCACGGCTTCAACTATCATCTCTACGTGGATGACACCCAAATCTACACCTCCTCCCCTGCTCTCTCCCCCTCCCTCCAGGCTCGCATCTCCTCCTGCCTTCAGGACGTCTCCAATTGGATGTCCTTCCACACCTAAAACTCAACATGTCCAAGACAGAGCTCCTTATCTTCCCTCCCAAACCTTGTCCTCTCCCTGACTTTCCCATCACTGTAGACGGCACTATCATCCTTCCCGTCTCACGAGCCCGCAACCTTGGTGTCATCCGCGACTCCGCTCTCTCATTCACCCAGCACACCCGATCCGTCACCAAAACCTGCCGGTCTCAGCTCCGCGACATCGCCAAGATCTGCCCTTTCCTCTCCATCCAAACCGCTACCTTGCTGGTTCAATCTCTCATCCTATCCCGACTCCCCTGCCGCTAATTTCCTCACCATGCCTCGTTCTCACCCGTCCCGCCGTCGACCCCCAGCCCATGTCCTCCCCCTGGCCTGGAATGCCCTCCCTCTGCCCATCCGCCAAACTAGCCCTCTTCCTCCCTTCAAAGCCCTACTGCGAGCTCACCTCCTCCAGGAGGCCTTCCCACACTCAGCCCCCCTTTTCCTCAGTTTCCCCTCCCTTCCCCCTCTCCCCAATCCTCTCGCTTTTCTCTAACCCCCTCCCCACCCCACAGCACTTGTGTATATATGTACATATCTATAATTCTATTTATTTATACTAATGCCTGTTGACTTGTTTGGATGTCTATATATCTATAATTCTATTCGTTAATATTGATGCTATTGATGTCTTTTAACTTGTTTTGATGTTTATTGATGCCTTTTAACTTGTTATGATGTCTGTCTCCCCCCCTTCTAGACGGTAAACCCATTGTGAGCAGGGATTGTCTCTCTTCATTTCGGAATTGTTCTTTCCAAGCGCTTAGTCCAGTGTTCTGCACACAGTAAGTGCTCAATAAATATGAGTAAATGAATGAATGAATGAATGAACTTCTCTGGGCCTCAGTTCCCTCATCTGTAAAATGCGGATTAAGACCGCGAGCTCCGTGTGAGACAGAGACTATGTCCAACCTGTTTAACTTGTACCTACCTCAGATCTTAGAACAGCGCACATAGTGACCGTGTAACAAGTGCCATAACTTATTATTATTCTTATTCTTATTATTATTATTATTATTACCCCAGCCACACAGCATTTACGTGCATATCCTGACACTGGGCCCTACCTCAAGTTTTTTTTCTTAATACCTGCCCCTTCCCCTTGACTAGAAGCTACTGAAGGACAGGGATCATGTCTACCAACTCTATTGTACTCTACTCTTAGAAGCAGCGTGGCTCAGTGGAAAGGGCCCGGGCTTTGGAGTCAGAGGTCATGGGTTCAAATCCCAGCTCCACCAATTGTCCGCTGTGTGACTTTAGGCAAGTCACTTCACTTCTCTGGGCCTCAGTTACCTCATCTGTAAAAATGGGGATTAAGACTGTGAGCCCCCCCCTCCCCCCCCCCGAGGACAACCTGAACACCTTATTTTGGCATTTATTAAGCGCTTACTGTGTGTGAAGCACCATACTAAGCGCTGGGGAGGTTACAAGGTGATCAGGTTGTCCCACAGGGGGCTCACAGTCTTAATTCCCATTTTACAGATGAGGGAACTGAGGCACAGAGAAGTGAAGTGACTTGCCCAGAGTCACACAGCTGACAATTGGAGGAGCCGGGATTTGAACCCATGACCTCTGACTCCAAAGCCCGGGCTCTTTCCACTGAGCCACGCTGCTTCTCCTTGTAACCTCCTCAGCAATCAATCAATGATGATGATGATGGTATTTGTTAAGCGCTTACTATGTGCAAAGCACTGTTCTAAGCGCTGGGGGGGGATACAAGGTGATCAAGGTGTCCCACATGGGGCTCACAGTCTTCATCCCCATTTTACAGATAGGGGAACTGAGGCTCTGAGAATTTAAGTGACTTGCCCAAGGTCACACAGCAGACATGTGGTGGAGTCAGGATTCGAACCCATGACCTCTGACTCCAAAGCCCGTGCTCTTGTCACTGAGCCACGCTGCTTCTCTTGTATTTATTGAGCGCTTACTGTGTGCAGAGCACTGTACTACGCGCTTGGGAAGTACAAGTTGGCAACACATAGAGACAGTCCCTACCCAACAGTGGGCTCACAGCACTTAGAACAGTGCTTTGCACATAGTAAGCACTTAATAAATGCCATTATTATTATTATTATTATTATTCCAAGTGCTTAGCCCAGTGCTCTGCACACAGTAGAAGGAATACTTCATGAGGGCAGGGATTGTGTCCACTAACTCTTCCAAATGCTCAATCCAGTGCTCTACACAGAATTACTTGGAAATTTGAAGGCAGTGTGGCTCAGTGGAAAGAGCCCGGGCTTGGGAGTCAGGGGTCATGGGTTCTAATCCCGGCTCTGCCCCTTGTCTGCTGTGCGACCTTGGGCAAGTCACTTCACTTCTCTGGACCTCAGTTCCCTCACCTGGAAATGGGGATGAAGACTGTGAGCCCCACATGGGACAGTCCGAAGACCTTGTATCTACCCCAGCGCTTAGAACAGTGCTTGGCACATAGTAAGCGCTTAACAAATGGCATTATAATGATGAGCCCCTTCCTTCCTCTCCCCCTCGTCCCCCTCTCCATCCCCCCCTCCTTACCTCCTTCCCTTCCCCACAGCACCTGTATATATGGATATATGTTTGTACATATTTATTACTCTATTTATGTATTTATTTATTTATTTTACTTGTACATATCTATTCTATTTATTTTATTTTGTTAGTATGTTTGGTTTTGTTCTCTGTCTCCCCCTTTTAGACTGTGAGCCCACTGTTGGGTAGGGACTGTCTCTAGATGTTGCCAATTTGTACTTCCCAAGCGCTTAGTACAGTGCTCTGCACACAGTGAGCGCTCAATAAATAAGATTGATGATGATGATGATGATTATCACTAACTCTATTGTGATCTCCCAAGGGCTCAGTCCAGTGGTCTGCACGCAGTAAATTGTCGGCTCCTCGAGGCAGAGATCGTGTCTATCAACTGTACTGGACTCTCCCAAGCGCTTAGTCCAGGGTTCTGCACACAATAGCCTGTCAGCTCTTTGTAAACTCCTAGAGGACAGGGATCGTGTCTACTAAATCTAACGTCCTCTTCTCAAGCGCTCAGTCCAGTGCTCTGCCCACAGCAGGCACTCAATTAATCATCATCATCAATCGTATTTATTGAGCGCTTACTGTGTGCAGAGCACTGTACTAAGCACTTGGGAAGTACAAGTTGGCAACATACAGAGACGGTCCCTACCCAAGAGTGGGCAATTGATTGACTCATTCACTTGTACTTATTGAGCATTTACTGTGTGCAGAGCACTGTACTAAGTGCTTGGGAAGTATGTCAGCAACATATAGAGACACATAGAGTCACATATAGTAACTTTGGGCCAGTCACTTCACTTCTCTGGGCCTCAGTTCCCTCATCTGTAAAATGGGGATGAAGACTGTGAGCCCCGAGTGAGCCCACTGTTGGGTAGGGACCGTCTCTATATGTTGCCCACTTGTACTTCCCAAGCGCTTAGTCCAGTGCTCTGCACACAGTAAGCGCTCAATAAATACGATTGAATGAATGAATGACATCCTGATCACCTTGTATCCACCCCAGCACTTAGAACAGTGCTTGGCACATAGACTGTGAGCCCACTGTTGGGTAGGGACCGTCTCTATGTGTTGCCAACTTGTACTTCACAAGCGCTTAGTACAGTGCTCTGCACACAGTAAGCGCTCAATAAATACGATTGAATGAATGAATAGTAAGTGCTTAACAAATACCATCGTTATTGTGATTATTATTAGTGAGTACTTCCCACCCTCCACGATGCTTCTCTGATATATAATAATAATAATGATGGCATTTGTTAAGCGCTTACTATGTGCAAAGCACTGTTCTAAGCGCTGGGGAGGTTACAGGGTGATCAGGTTGTCCCATGGGGGGCTCACAGCCTTAATCCCCATTTTACAGATGAGGTAACTGAGGCCCAGGGAAGTTAAGTGACTTGCCCAAAGTCACACAGCTGGCAATTGGCGGAGCCGGGACTTGAACCCATGACCAAGAAAGTTCCCTTTCTAGCCTGTGAGCCTGTTGTTGGGTAGGGACCGTCTCTATATGTTGCCAACTTGTACTTCCCAAGCGCTTAGTCCAGTGCTCTGCACACAGTAAGCGCTCAATAAATAGGATTGAATGAATGAATAGTAAGTGCTCAACAAATACCATCGTTATTGTGATTATTATTAGTGAGTACTTCCCACCCTCCACGATGATTCTCTGATATCTGAAAGCCCCCCTTCTAGCCTGTGAGCCTGTTGTTGGGTAGGGACCGTCTCTATCTGTTGCCGAATTGTATTTCCCAAGCGCTTAGTCCAGTGCTCTGTACACAGTAAGCGCTCAATAAATACGATTGAATGAATGAATGAAAGGTAAAACCTGATTTCAGCTGTGGCCAAGGAAGGGAAGATACAGGGCATGCCACAATTAGAATCATTTGAGTCCATGGAGAGCCTCTCACAGAGCATTGGGCAGAACCTCCTGAGACCCAGGGTGGCCATGGCACCACTTGCTTTTGTTTTGAAAGAGCCCGGGCTTTGGAGTCGGAGGTCGTGGGTTCGAATCCCGGCTCCGCCGCTTGTCAGCCGGGTGACTTTGGGTAAGTCACTTCACTTCTCTGGGCCTCAGCTCCCCCATCTGGAAAATGGGGATGAAGACTGTGAGCCCCCCTTGGGACAACCTGATTGCTTTGTAACGTCCCCAGCACTTAGAACAGTGCTTTGCACATAGTAAAGTACCTCCCCCTCGTCCCCCTCTCCATCCCCCCATCTTACCTCCTTCCCTTCCCCACAGCACCTGTATATATGGATATATGTTTGTACAGATTTATTACTCTATTTATTTATTTATCTATTTTACTTGTACATATTTACTATTCTATTTATTTTATTTTTTTAGTATGTTTGGTTTTGTTCTCTGTCTCCCCCCTTTAGACTGTGAGCCCACTGTTGGGTAGGGACTGTCTCTATATGTTGCCAATTTGTACTTCCCAAGAGCTTAGTACAGTGCTCTGCACACAGTAAGCGCTCAATAAATACGATTGATGATAGTAAGTGCTTAACAAATGCCATTATCATTATTATTATTATTGAGCACTTACTGTGTGCAGAGCACTGTACTAAGCGCTTGGGAAGTACAAGTTGGCAACATATAGAGACGGTTTTGGTTACGCACTTAGAAGGACTAGAAGGCCTAGACTGAGCCTGCTCCTTCCTCTCCCCCTCCCCATCCTCCCCACCCTCCCTCCTTCCCCTCCCCACAGCACCTGTATAGGTGTTTGTACAGATTTATTACCCTATTTATTTTACTTGTACATATTTACTATTCTATTTATTTTATTTTGTTAATATGTTTTGTTTTGTTGTCTGTCTCCCCCTTCTAGACTGTGAGCCCGCTGTCGGGTAGCGACCGTCTCTATATGTTGCCAACTTGTACTTCCCAAGCACTTAGTCCAGTGCTCTGCACACAGTAAGCGCTCAATAAATACGATTGAATGAATGAATAAATACGATTGAATGAGTGAATGAATGACCTGGGTTCTAATCCCGGCTCCGCCACTTGTCTGCTGTGTGATCTTGGGTAAGTCACTTCACTTCTCTGGGCCTCAGTTCCCTCATCTGGAAAATGGGGAGGAAGACTGTGGGCCCCGTGTGGGACAAGGACTGTGTCCGACCTGATTCTCTTGTATCTCCCCCAGCGCTTAGAACATAGTAAGTGCTTAACAGATACCATCATCATCATCATGAGAAGCAGCGTGGCTCAGTGGAAAGAGCCCGGGCTTGGGAGTCAGAGGTCGTGGGTTCGAATCCTGGCTCCGCCACTTGTCAGATGTGTGACTTTGGGCAAGTCACTTCACTTCGCTGGGCCTCAGTTCCCTCATCTGGAAAATGGGGATGAAGACTGTGAGCCCCACATGGGACAGGGACTGTGTCCAACCTGATTACCTTGTTTCCACCCCAGCGCTTAGAACAGTGTTTGGCACATAGGACTTAGAGAAGCAGCGTGGCTCAGTGGAAAGAGCCCGGGCTTTGGAGTCAGAGGTCATGGGTTCAAACCCCGGCTCTGCCAATTGTCAGCTGTGTGACTTTGGGCAAATCACTTAACTTCTCTGAGTGGCAGTTACCTCATCTGTAAAATGGGGATTAAGACTGTGAGCCCCCTTTGGGACAACCTGATCACCTTGAACCCGCCCCCAGCGCTTAGAACACTGCTTTGCACATAGTAAGTGCTTAACAAATGCCATCATCATCATCATAGGGCTTAGTGGCAAGAGCTCGGGATTGGGGGTCAGAGGATGTGGGTTCTAATCCCGACTCTGTCACATGTCCGCTGTGTGACCTTGGGCAAGTCACTTCACTTCTCTGGGCCTCAGTGACCTCATCTGTAAAATTCATTCATTCATTCATTCAATCATATTTATTGAGCGCTAGAGTCAGGACCGTCTCTATCTGTTGCCAACTTGTACTTCCCAAGCGCTTAGTCCAGTGCTCTGCACACAGCAAGCGCTCAATAAATACGATTGAATGAATGAATTATTATTAATAATAAATACGATGGAATGACTAGACTGTGAGCCCACTGTTGGGTCGGGACCGTCTCTATATGTGGCCAACTTGTACTTCCCAGGCGCTTAGTCCAGTGCTCTGCACACGGTAAGCGCTCAATACGATTGATTGATTGATGGATTGAATGTACATATTTATTGTACATATATTGTATGTATGTACATATATTGTACATATTTATTACTCTATTTATTTTACTTGGACCTATTCATTCTATTTATTTTATTTATTTATTTTATTTTGTTAGTATGTTTGGTTTTGTCTCCCCCTTTTAGACTGTGAGCCCACTGTTGGGTAGGGACTGTCCCTATATGTTGCCAATTTGTACTTCCCAAGCGCTTAGTACAGTGCTCTGCACACAGTAAGCGCTCAATAAATACAACTGATGATGACTTAATTTATTTTGTTAATAAAATAACAATAATAAAATAGACTGTGAGCCCGCTCTTCTAGACCGTGAGCCCACTGTTGGGTAGGAACCGTCTTTATATGTTGCCAACTTGTACTTCCCAAGCGCTTAGCACAGTGCTCCGCACACCGTAAGCGCTCAATAAATACGATTGAATGAATGAATGAAGGAAGGAAGGGACGGCGCGCGCCCCCGCGCGGAGCTGGAGCACGTGCTCCGGCGGGGGGAGGGTCACGTGGCGGGGAGGGGGCGGGGTTCAGAGGCCGGCCGCCGCTGATTGGCCGAGAGGGAGAAGCCGGCCGGCTGGAGGGGGGCACACCCCTCTCCGGCGGCAGCCAATGGGCGGCGGTGGGCGGGGCTCGAGCGCGGATGGCGGCCGCCGATTGGCCGGGCGGGAGAAGCCGGCCGGCTCGGGCCTCCGGCGGCGGCCAATGGGCGTCGGGGGGCGGGGCCGAGCTTCTTCTCAATGGAACACATTGTTGCGCCCCCCACGTTTAGCGCCAGCGCAGCTCGCACGGTTTCGTCGCCAACTTGGGTCGCCTTCCCTCGTCCGCGGCTACTTACTGAGCGCTCACCGAGGGCAGGGCCGCTGTACTGGACGCCCGGAACCCCTAGTAGAGCGCCTCGTGGACTGTGCTGAGCGCCCGGAGGACCGTCCTGAGCTCCTGGAGCATCGTGCTCGGCTCCCCGAACGCTTTATTAAGCCCCCGGTGGACTGTGCTGAGCGCCTGGAGGACCGTACTAGGCTCCTAGACTACTGTACTAAGCGCCCTGAGGACCGTACTGAGGGCCCGGAACGCTGTATTGAGCCCCCGGTGGACTGTACTGAGCGGCCGGAGGACTACTAAGGGCCCGGAGGCCCGTGCTAGGCTCTTGGGGTACTGAACTAAGCGCCCCGAGGACTGTACAAAGCGCCCGGAACGCTGTATTAAGCCCCCGGTGGACTGTACTGAGCGCCCGGAGGACTACTGAGGGCCCGGAGGACTGTACTAGGCTCCCAGAGGACCATACTAGGCTCCCGGAGGGCTGTACTAGGCTCCTGGAGCACTGTCCTAAGCGCCCAGATTGGTGTAATAAACGTCCGGAGCACTGTATTAGGCCCTCAGAGCACTACCAGGCTCTCGGAGCACTGTATTAGGCTCTCGGAGCACTGTACCAGGCTGCCGGAGGACTGTATTAAGCGCCCGGAGGACTGCATTAAGCGCCCGGAGTTCTGCCAAGTGTCCGGAGGACCGTATTAAGCGGCCGCAGCGTTATAGTAGGCGTCCGAAGGACTGTAGTAAGCGTCCGGAGTTCTACCACGTGCCCAGAGGACTGTATTAAGCGTCCTGAGGATTGTATTAAGCGTCCGGAGGACTGGACTAAGCCGATTTCTGCCGGGGAAAGAGAGGAGGGGTTGTCTGGCCTCCCCGAGGGGGATTTGGAAGGCAAGGCCTCCGTCGCGCCCGCCCCTGCTCAGCGCTCCGCGCAGTGCTTAGCGCTCCCCGACTGTCCCCGGGAAGATGATCGCCTCCCACCTGCTGGCTTACTTCTTCACCGAGCTCAACCATGACCAAGTGCAGAAGGTACTGGGGGAGGCGCTTAGCACGCTCCCCCCTCCCCTGCCCCTCCAAGCCCTCTGAGAACCCTTATAATTCTGGTATATGATGGTGATGACATTTGTTAAGCGCTTACTATGTGCAGAGCACTGTTCTAAGCGCTGGGGGGGATACAACTTTTAGACTGTGAGCCCCCTGTTGGGTAGGGACTGTCTCTATATGTTGCCAATTTGGACTTCCCAAGCGCTTAGTACAGTGCTCTGCACACAGTAAGCGCTCAATAAATACGATTGGTGATGATACAAGGTGATCAGGTGGTCCCACGGGGGGCTCACAGTCTCAATCCCCATTTTACGGACGAGGGAACTGAGGCTCAGAGAAGCGAAGTGACTTGCCCAAGGTCACACAGCAGGCATGTGGTGGAGTCGGGATTCGAACCCATGACCTCTGACTCCAAAGCCCGGGCTCTTTCCACTGAGCCACGCTGCTGTATATCTGGTATAGAATAATGATGGCATTTATTAAGCGCTTACTATGTGCCAAGCACTGTTCTAAGCGCTGGGGGGGGGGGGGGGGGGGGTTTACAAGGTGATCAGGTTGTCCCACGTGGGGCTCACAGTCTTCATCCCCATTTTCCAGATGAGGGAACTGAGGCCTAGTGAAGTGATTTGCCCAAAGTCACACAGCTGAGAATTGGCAGAGCCGGGACTCGAACCCATGATCTCTGACTCCAAAGCCCGGGCTTTTTCCACTGAGCCACGACGTATCTCACTATATGATGATGATGATGATAATAATAATAATAATAATAATAATGATGGTATTTATTAAGCGTTTACTATGTTCCAATAACTGTTCTAAGCGCTGGTGGCGGGGGGGGTGGGGGGTTACAAGGTGATCAGGTTGTCCCACGGGGGGCTCACAGTCTTCACCCCCATTTTACAGATGAGGGAACTGAGGCCTAGTGAAGTGACTTGCCCAAAGTCACCCAGCTGACAATTGGCAGAGCCGGGATTTGAACCCACGATCTCTGACTCCAAAGCCCGAGCTTTTTCCACCGAGCCACGGCGTATCTCACTATATGATGATGATGATAATAATAATAATGATGGTATTTATTAAGCGTATACTATGTGCCAAGCACTGTTCTAAGCGCTGGGGGGGGGGTTTACAAGGTGATCAGGTTGTCCCACGGGGGGCTCACAGTCTTCATCCCCATTTTCCAGATGAGGGAACTGAGGCCCAGAGAAGTGAAGTGACTTGCCCAAAGTCACCCAGCTGACAATTGGCAGAGCCGGGATTTGAACCCACGACCTCTGACTCGAAAGCCCGGGCTCTTTCCTCTGAGCCACGGTGTATCTCACTATATGATGATGATGATGATAATAATAATAATAATGATGATGGCATTTATTAAGCACTTACTATGTGCCAAGCACTATTCTAAGCGCTGGGGAGGTTACAAGGTGATCAGGTTGTCCCACGGGGGGCTCACAGTCTTCATCACCATTTTACAGATGAGGTAACTGAGGCCCAGAGAAGTGAAGTGACTTGCCCAAAGTCACACAGCTAACAAGTGGCAGAGCTGGGATTTGAACCCACGACCTCTGACTCCAGAGCCCGGGCTTTTTCCACTGAGCCACGGTGTATCTCTGATGAGAAGAAGAGGATAGATTCATTCTTTCATTCAGTCATATGTACTGAGCGCTTACTGTGTGCAGAGCACTGTACTAAGCGCTTGGGAAGTAATAATAATGATGCAGTTACTACGTGCAAAGCCCTGGCTTAGTACAGAGAAGCATCGTGACTCAGTGGAAAGAGCCCGGGCTTTGGAGTCAGAGGTCATGGGTTCGAATTCCGACTGCCAATTGTCAGGCTGGGGTGACTTTGGGCAAGTCACTTCACTTCTCTGGGCCTCAGTTCCCTCATCTGTACAATGGGGATGAAGATTGAGCCTCCTGTGGGACAACCTGATCGCCTTGTAACCTCCCCAGCGCTTAGAACAGTGCTTGGCACATAGTAAGCGCTTAATAAGTGCCGTTATTATTATTAATAATGATGGTATTTGTTAAGCGCTTACCATGTGCAAAGCGCTGGCTAAGTACAGAGAAGCAGCGTGGCTCAGAGCCCGGGCTTGGGAGTCAGAGGTCATGGGTTCTAATCTCGGCTCCGCCCCTTGTCTGCTGTGTGACTTTGGGCAAGTCGCTTCACTTCTCTGGGCCTCAGTGACCTCATCTGGAAAATGGGGATGAAGACTGTGAGTCCCAAGTGGGACAACCTGATCACCTTGTATCCTCCCCAGTGCTTAGAACAGGGATTGGTACGTAGTAAGCGCTTAACAAATACCATCATTATTATTATTATTATTATGGTATTTGCCCAGCGCTTAAAACAGTGCTTGGCACAGAGTAGGCGCTTAACAAATACCATCATTATTATGTGCCAAGCACTGTCCTAAAGCGCTGGGGTAGATACAAGGTGATCAGGTTGTCCCCCGTGGGGCTCACAGCCTTCATCCCCATTTTACAGAGGAGGGAACTGAGGCCCAGAGAAGTCAAGTGTCTCGCCCAAAGCCCCACAGCAGATGTGTGGCAGAGGCAAAATTAGAACCCATGACCCTGGACCTCAGTTCCCTCCTCTGTAAAATGGGGATCGAGACTGTGAGCCCCACGTGGGACAGAGATTGGTTCCAATCTGGTCTGCTGGCATCCACCCCAGCGCTTAGTACAGTGTGTGGCACCTAGTAAGCGCTTAAAAATATTTATTATTATTATTATTATTATTATTATTATTATTATTATTATTATTATGGGGGATCCCGTGGGGGTGGATCGATGACAACCAGGCACTGAGTTCAGTCCCGATTGGTATTTCCCAAGTGCTTAGTACAGTGCTCTGCACACAGTAAGTGCTCAATAAGTGAGAAGCAGCGTGGTTCAGTGGAAAGAGCCCGGGTTTGGGAGTCCGAGGCCATGGGTTCGAATGCCGCTCTGCCCCTTCATTCATTCATTCATTCAATCGTATTTATTGAGCGCTTACTGTTTGTCAGCTGTGTGACTTTGGGCCAGTCACTTCACTTCTCTGGGCCTCAGTTCCCTCCTCTGTAAAATGGGGATGAAGACTGGGAGCCCCCCGTGGGACAACCTTGATTACCTTGTAATAATAATAATAATGATGGCATTTCTTAAGCGCTTACTATGTGTCAAGCACTGTTCTAAGCGCTGGGGAGGTTACAAGGTGATCAGGTTGTCCCACGGGTATTTTCCCCCCCCCCATTCATTCATTCATTCATTCATTTATTAAGCGCTTACTATGTGTCAAGCACTGTTCTAAGCACTGGGGAGGTTACAAGGTGATCAGGTTGTCCCACGGGTATTTCCCCCCCCCCATTCATTCATTCATTCAATCATATTTATTGAGCGCTTACTATGTGCAGAGCGCTGTACTAAGTGCTTGGGAAGGCCAAGTTGGCAACATGTAGAGACGGTCCCTACCCAACAGCGGGCTCCCAGTGTAGAAGGGGGAGACAGGCAACAAAACAAAACCTATTAACAAAAGAAAATCAATAGAATAAATATGGACAAATAAAATAAATAGAGTAATAAATACGTACATACATATATACAGGTGCTGTGGGGAGGGGAAGCGCTTAGAACAGTGCTTGGCACATAGTAAGCGCTTAAGAAATGCCAACATTATTATTATTATTATTATTATTATTACTATACGATTGAATGAATGAATGCTGTGCACAGAGTAAGCGCTCAATAAGTACCACTGATGGACTGCTTGATGGGTGGCGATCCATGGAGGAGCAGAGCCACGTCTGCAGGAGCAGGGGGATTTCCCCCTACTCCACTCCTCCCCTCTTCCACGCCCCCACTGCCCCTTTCTGTCGGCCTGTGGGGAGGTGATGCTGATGATGATGCTATTTATTAAGCGCTTACTACGTGCCAAGCACTGTTAATAATAATAATGGCATTTATTAAGCGCTTACTATGTGCAAAGCACTGTTCTAAGCGCCGGAGAGGTTACAAGGTGATTAGGTTGTCCCACGTGGGGCTCACAGTCTTCATCCCCATTTCACAGATGAGGGAACTGAGGCCCAGAGAAGTGAAGTGACCTGCCCAAAGTCACCCGGCTGACAATTGGTGGAGCCGGGATTTGAACCCAAGACCGTGACCGTTGTTCTAAGAGCTGAGCACCGGTCCCCTCAAGTGCGTACTCCAGCTCCAGTCTGGAGGTGGGGGACACCTGGGTCCTGCCCTGCCCTGTAGTAGCAGTAGTAGTAATAATAATAATTAATAATAATAATAATAATAATAATAATGATGGTATTTGTTAAGCGCTTACTATGTGCCAAGCACCGTTTTAAGTTTAGTTTTGTTGTCTGTCTCCCCCTTCTAGCCTGTGAGCCCGCTGTTGGGTAGGGACTGTCTCTAGATGTTGCCAACTTGGACCTCCCAAGCGCTCAGTACAGTGCTCTGCACATAGTAAGCGCTCAATAAATACGATTGAATGAATGAATAGTAATAATAATAATGATGATGATGATGGTGGTATTTGTTAAGCGCTTACTATGTGCCAAGCACCGTTTTAAGCGCTGAGCATTGATCCCTTCAAGTGCGTACGCCAGCTCCGGTCTGGAGGTGGGGGATGCCTGGGTCCTGCCCTGCCCTGTAGTAGCAGTAGTAGTAATAATAACAATTAATAATAATAATAATAATAATGATGATGGTATTTGTTAAGTGCTTACTACGTGCCAAGCACTGTTCTAAGCACTGAGCACCGGTCCCCTCAAGCGCGTACTCCAGCTCCGGTCTGGAGGCGGGGTACGCCTGGGTCCTGCCGTGCCCTGTAGTAGCAGTAGTAGTAGTAGTAGTAGTAATAATAATAATAATTAATAATGATAATTATTAAGCGCTTAGAAGCACTGGACTAAGCGCTTGGGAAGTCCAAGTCAGCAGCATATAGAGACGGTCCCTACCCAACAACGGGCTCACAGTCTAGAAGGTTCCCTCATCTGTCAAATGGGGGCTGAGACTGGGAGCCCCCCGTGGGACAACCTGATCACCTTGTAACCTCCTCAGCGCTTAGAACAGTTCTGGGCACATAGGAAGCGCTTAATAAGTGCCATCATTATTACTATTATTATTCTCTGGGCCTCAGTTCCCTCATCTGGAAAATGGGGATGAAGACTGTGAGCCCCCCGTGAGACAACCCGATCACCCTTGTAACCTCCCCAGCACTTAGAACGGTGCTCTGCGCATCGTAAGCGCTGAACAAATACCATCATCATCATTATTATTATTGTTGTTTCCAGTGATGAGGCCCAGAGATGTGATGCGACCTGCCCAAGGTCACACAGCAGAGGGTTTGGGAGCTTGGGGGAGGGGTTGCTCTTCATAGCCCGGTCTATTCCTGGGCCGAAGTTGGGGAAAATGAGTCGGGGGGAGGGCAGGGAAGAGTTGCCCAAGTTGCCCCCGGCCCATGGGGGGAGGCCTTCCCACACTGAGCCCCCTCCTTCCTCTCCCCCTCGTCCCCCCTCCATCCCCCCCATCTTACCTCCTTCCCTTCCGCACAGCACCTGGATATAGGGATATATGATTGTACATATTTATTACTCTATTTTACTTGTACATATCTATTTTATTTATTTTATTTTGTTAGTATGTTTGGTTTTGTTGTCTGTCTCCCCCTTCTAGACTGTGAGCCCACTGTTGGGTAGGGACCATCTCTGTATGTTGCCAACTTGGACTTCCCAAGCGCTTAGTACAGTGCTCTGCACACAGTAAGCGCTCAATAAATACGATTGATCGATTGATTGATTGAGGGTGGTCCCTTGCCCTGAGCGTGGGCAAAGCCGGGGCCTTCTCCCTGTCGGGTGCCAAGCCGGGCTCAGAGCTCCAGAGGAACCCCAAACTTTCCTGAGGGGTTTGACCCACTCATGCCTTCTCTTCGTCAATCACTGGCATTTATTATTATTATTAATTAGTATTAAAATGGTAATATATTATATTTAATATTATATTATATTTTTATATATTATATTTAATATATAATATTATATATTTACTATGAGCAAAGCACTGTTCTAAGCACTGGGGAGGTTACAAGGTGATCAGGTTGTCCCACAGTGGGGTTCACAGTCATAATCCCCATTAAACAGATGAGGTCACTGAGGCATGAGAAACAGCGTGGCTCAGTGGAAAGAGCCCCGGCTTGGGTTCAAATCCCGGCTCCGCCGCCTGTCAGCTGTGTGACCTTGGGCAAGTCACTTCACTTCTCTGGGCCTCAGTGACCTCATCTGGGAAATGGGGATGAAGACTGGGAGCCCCAGGTGGGACAACCTGATCACCTTGTATCCTCTCCAGTGCTTAGAACAATGCTTTGCATTCATTCATTCATTCAATCGTATTTATTGAGCGCTTACTGTGTGCAGAGCACCGTACCAAGCGCTTGGGAAGTACAAGTTGGCAACATATAGAGACGGTCCCTACCCAACAGCGGGCTTAACAAATGCCATCATCATCATCATCAAGGGACTTGCCCAAAGTCACACAGCTGATAAGTGGCAGAGCCGGGATTTGAACCCATGACTTCTGACGACTTGACACCCGTCCACATGTTTTGTTTTGTTCTCTGTCTCCCTGTTGTTCGGTTGGGACCGTCTCTAGATGTTGCCGACTTGGACTTCCCAAGCGCTTAGTCCAGTGCTCTGCACACAGTAAGCGCTCAATAAATACGATTGATTGATTGATTGGCCCCCCCTCCCACAAGGAGCTGACAGTCTAGAGAGGGAGACAGGCATTAATGGAAATTCCAGGCAGCATGGCATAGTGGCTACAGCTCGGGAGTCAGGCGGTCCTGGGTTCTAATCCTGCTCCTCCACTTGTCTGCTGTGTGGCCTTGGGCAACTCACTTCTCTGGGCGTCAGTTCCCTCATCTGGAAAATGGGGATAGAGGCCGTGAGCCCCTTGGAACAGGGACTGTGTCTAACCCGATTTGCTTGTATCCACCCCAGCGCTTCGTACAGTGCCTGGCACATAGTGAGCGCTTAACAAATGCCACCATTATTATTATTAGAACATGATATGTAAATAATAATAATGATGATGGTATTTGTTAAGCGCTTACTATGTGCAAAGCACTGTTCTAATCGCTGGCGGGGGGATACAAGGCGATCAGGTTGTCCCACGTGGGGCTCACAGTCTTCATCCCCATTTTCCAGATGAGGGAACTGAGGCTCAGAGAAGTGAAGTGACTTGCCCAAGGTCACACAGCAGACATGTGGCGGAGCCGGGATTCGAACCCGTGATCTCTGACTCCAAAGCCTGGGCTCTTTCCACTGAGCCACACTGTTTCAAGAAGCAGTACTAGAGAAGCGGCGTGGCTCAGTGGAAAGAGCCCGGGTTTGGGAGCCAGAGGTCATGGGTTCGAATCCCGGCTCTGCCAATTAGCTGTGGGACAAGGACGGTGCCCAGCCCGGTTTGCTTGCATCCACCCTGGCACTTAGTACAGAGCCTGGCACATTGTAAGCGCTTAACAAATATCACAATTTTTAGCAGACATGATCCCTGCCTTCAGGAAGCTTAAAGTCTAGCATGGGCAGAGCACTGTACAGAGCAGTTGGGAGGCTACAATACAACAGAGTTGTATTCAAGCGCTTAGTCCAGTGCTCTGCACACAGTAAGTGCTCAATAAATACGATTGAATGAACAGAGTTGGTAGGCAAGTTACCTGCCCATCAGGAGCGTACAGTCTAGAGGGGGAGACAGGCAAAACAAATCGTGAAAATGTACTTACGTACATCTTCGTTAAACTGTAAACTCCTCTGGTGTTTTCCGAAGTGCTCAGAACAGTGCTCTGCACACAGCAGACTGTAAGTTCCCGAGGGCAAGGAATGTGAGCCCTTTGTGAGCAGGGATTGTCCCTATTTCTTGCTGAATTGTACTTCCCAAGCGCTTAGTCCAGTGCTCTGCACACAGTAAGCGCTCAATAAATACGATTGAACAAAGGAGTGTATCTGTTAACTCTATTGTGCTCTCCCAAGTGCTCAGTGCAATGCTGTGAGCACCGGAGACTGTAAACTCCTTGAGGGTAGGGATTTTGTAGCTTCTGATTCTGTTGTATTCTCCCAAGCGCTCAGTACAGTGTTCTGCATACAAAAGACTGCAAGCTCCTTGAGGGCAGGGATTGTGAATACTTACTCTGTTATACTCTCCCATGAGTTCAGTACAGTGCTCTTCATAATAATAATAATAATGGTGGTATTTAAGCGCTTACTATGTGCGAAGCTCTGTTCTAAGCGGGGATACAAGGTGATCAGGTTGTCCCACGGGGAGCTCACAGTCTTCATCCCCATTTTGCAGATGAGGTAACAGAGGCCCAGAGAATAATAATAATAATAATGATGGTATTTGTTAAGCGCTTACTATGTGCAAAGCACTGTTCTAAGCGCTGGGGAGGCTACAAGGTGATCAGGTTGTCCCACGTGGGGCTCACAGCCTTAATCCCCATTTTGCAGATGAAGTAACAGAGGCCCAGAGAATAATAATAATAATAATAATAATAATAATAATAATGATGGCATTTGTTAAGCGCTTACTATGTGCAAAACACTGTTCTAAGCACTGGGGAGGCTACAAGGTGATCAGGTTGTCCCACATGGGGCTCACAGTCTTTATCCCCATTTTGCAGATGAGGTAACAGAGGCCCAGATAATAATAATAATAGTAATAATAATAATAATAATAATAATAATAATAGTATTAAGCGCTTACTATGTGCAAAGCACTGTTCTAAGCCCTGGGGAGGCTACAAGGTGATCAGGTTGTCCCACGGGGGGCTCACAGTTTTAATCCCCATTTTCCAGATGAGGTAACTGAGGCCCAGAGAAGTGAAGTGACTTGCCCAAGGTCACACAGCTGACGAGTGGCGGAGCCGGGTTTCGAACCCATGACCTCCGACTCCCAAGCCCGGGCTCTTTCCACTGAGCCAAGGCTGCTTCCCCTAAGCAGCATGCAATATACTTTAAACTCCTTGAGGGCAGGGATCCCGAATACTGTATTGTATTCATTCATTCAATCATATTTATTGAGCGCTTACTGTGTGCAGAGCACTGGACTAAGCGCTTGGGAAGGACAAGTCGGCAAAGAGTAGGGATCTGGAAAGCAGGACACCTGGATTCTGGTCCCAGCTCTGCTTCCCACAATTATGTGGGAAAGAGGGTGATTCCCGGCGTCAGGACGCCTGGCTTCTAGTCCTGGCACTGCCCACCATTCATTCATTCATTCATTCATTCAATCGTATCTATTGAGCGCTTACTGTGTGCAGAGCACTGGACTAAGCGCTTGGGAAGTCCAAGTCGGCAACCACAGTCCGGAGGAAAGAACCCGGCTCTGGGAGTTTGGGACGCCTGGATTCTAGCCCTGGCAGTGTCTCTCCCCACTTCAGTCTATATTGCACTGAAGCAGCGTGGCTCAGTGGAAAGAGCCCGGGCTTTGGAGTCAGAAGTCACGGGTTCAAATCCCGGCTCTGCCACTTACCTCATCTGTGAAATGGGGATGAAGACTGTGAGCCCCCCGTGGGACAACCTGATAACCTGGTAACCTCCCCAGCGCTTGGAACAGTGCTTTGCACAGAGTAAGCGCTTAATAAATGTTATTATTATTATTATTATTATTATTATTATTATTCACTCTGCTGCCCGGATCATCTTTGTGCAGAAACGCTCTGGGCATGTTACTCCCCTCCTCAAAAATCTCCAGTGGCTGCCTGCCAACCTACGCATCAAGCAAAAACTCCTCACCCTGGGCTTCCAGGCTGTCCATCCATCCATCAATCAATCAATCAATCAATCGTATTTATTGAGCGCTTACTATGTGCAGAGCACTGTACTAAGCGCTTGGGAAGTACAAATTGGCAACACATAGAGACAGTCCCTACCCAACAGTGGGCCCTGGCCCCCTCCTCCCTCCCCTCCCTTCTGTCCTTGTCCAGCCCAGCCCGCACCCTCCGCTCCTCTGCCACCACTCACCTCCTCACTGGGCCTATTTCTTTCTTTATTTTATTTGTACATATTCTATTTATTTTCTTTTGTTAATATGTTTTGTTTTGTCGTCTGTCTCCCCCTTCTAGACTGTGAGCCCACTGTTGGGTAGGGACCGTCTCTATATGTTGCCAACTTGGACTTCCCAAGCGCTTAGTCCAGTGCTCTGCACACAGTAAGCGCTCAATAAATGCGACTGAATGAATGAATGAATGAATGGGCCTCGTTCTCGCCCGTCCCACCATCGACCCCCAGCCCACGTCCTTCCGGAATGGCCTCCCTCCGCACATCTTCCAAGCTAGCTCTCTTCCTCCCTTCAAAGCCCTACTGAGAGCTCACCTCTTCCAGGAGGCTGTGAGCCCACTGTTGGGTAGGGACCGTCTCTATATGTTGCCAACTTGTACTTCCCAAGCGCTTAGTCCAGTGCTCTGCACACAGTAAGTGCTCAATAAATACGATTGAATGAATGAATGAAAAAGTAGGCCTTCCCAAGCTGAGCCCCCTTTTTCCTCTCCTCCTCCCCATCCCCCCCGCCCTACCTCCTTCCCCTCCCCACGGCACCTGTATATATTTGTACAGATTTATTACTCTATTTAGTTTACTTGCACATATTTACTATTCCATTAATTTTGTTAATGATGTGCACATAGCTTTAATTCTATTTGTTCTGACGATTTTGACACCTGTCTACGCGTTTTGGTTTTTTTTTTTTTAATGTTGGTATTTGTTAAGCGCTTACTATGTGCCAAGCACTGTTCTAAGCGCTGGGGTAGATACAAGGTAATCAGATTGTCCCATGTGGGGCTCACAGTCTTCATCCCCATTTTACAGATGAGGGAACTGAGGCCCGGAGAAGTGAAGTGACTTTTTGTTGTCTGTCTCCCCTTTCTAGACTGTGAGCCCATTGTCGGGTAGGGACCGTCTCTAGATGTTGCCGACTTGTACTTCCCAAGCGCTTAGTACAGTGCTCTGCACACAGTAAGCGCTCAGTAAATATGTTTGAATGAATGAATGGAGCCAGTTGAGGTGGGCAAAGAGCTCACGGGCCGCCCCCGTCCACCTCCAGGCTCGTAACGCCCGGTGCCCAGCGGGAACAGGCCAGGCCGGGACGAAAGAACAGTTATTTGTTAAGCGCTTACTATGTGCGAAGCACTGTTCTAAGCTCTGGGGAGGATACAGAGAAGCAGCGTGGCTCAATGGAAAGAGCACAGGCTTGGGATTCAGAGGTCATCATCAATCGTATTTATTGAGCGCTTACTGTGTGCAGAGCACTGTACTAAGCACTTAATAATAATGATGACGATGGCATTTATTAAGTGCTTACTATGTACAAAGCACTGTTCTAAGCGCTAGGGAGGTTAGAAGGTGATCAGGTTGTCCCACGTTGGGCTCACAGTCTCAATCCCCATTTTACAGATGAGGTATATGTTGCCAATTTGTACTTCCCAAGCGCTTAGTACAGTGCTCTGCTCACAGTAAGTGCTCAATAAATACGATTGGATGAACGAATGAAAAGGTAACTGAGACCCAGAGAAGTGAAGTGACTTGCCCAAAGTCACCCAGCTGACAATTGGCAGAGTCAGGATTTGAACCCATGACCTCCGACTCCAAAGCCCGGGCTCATTCCACCCAGGTCATGGGTTCTAATCCCGTTTCCGCCACTTATCAGCCGTGTGACTTTGGGCAAGGCACTTAGCTTCTCTGTGCCTCAGTTCCCTCATCTGGAAAATGGGGATTAAGACTGTGAGCCCCAAGTGGGACAACCTGATTACCTTGTGTCTCCCCCCCCAGCGCTTAGAACAGTGCTTGGCACATAGTAAGCGTTTAACAAATACCAAAATTATTATTATCATTATTATTATTTACAAGGTGATCAGGTTGTCCCACGTGGGGCTCACAGTCTTCACCCCCAATTTACAGATGGGGGAACTGAGGCCCAGAGAAGTGAAGTGACTTGCACAAAGTCACACAGAAGACAAGTGGTGGAGCCGGGATTAGAACCCGTGACCTCCGACTCCCAAGCCCGGGCTCTTTCCACTGAGCCACGCTGTTTCTCTACGAATACAGATGAATGAATGAACAGCGCTTAGAACAGCCCCTAACAAATACCATAAGAATTATTATTCCCAGGTCAGGGGTCTAGCCACTAGTCCACACTGCTTCTCTACTTGCCAAATGTTTCTCTACTTGCCAGTGGCAATTCCCCCAGCTGTAGAGACGAGGCGTTTTGGCAGCCTTTACCATTTGCTGGATTTTTGGTCGCTGACAGTCATGGTAGGATCTTAGCAGAGTGGAATGAGGGTAGAGTTCGTCAACATTATATAATAATATATATTATATTGAGAAGCAGCGTTGCTTAGTGGAAAGAGCCCGGGCTTGGGAGTCAGAGGTCATGGGTTCGAATCCCCGCTCTGCCACATACCTGCTGTGTGACCTTGGGCAAGTCACTTAACTTCTCTGAGCCTCAGTTCCCTCATCTGTAAAATGGGGATAAAGACTGTGAGCCCCACGTGGGACAACCTGATCACCTTGTATCCCCCCAGCGCTTAGAACAGTGCTTTGCACATAGTAAGCGCTTAACAAATGCCATTATTACATTACATTACATTATAATAATAATAATAATAATAACAATAATGGTATTTGTCAAGTGTTTACTCTGTGCCAGGATTTGTACTAAGCGCCGGGGAAGGGAAAGCAGTGTGGCTCAGTGGAAAGAGCCCGGGCTTTGGAGTCAAAGGTCATGGGTTCAAATCCTGGCTCTGCTCTGTGTGACTTTGAGCAAGTCACTTCACTTCTCTGGGCCTCAGTTATTCATTCATTCATCCAGTTGTATTTATTGAGCGCTTACTGTGTGCAGAGCACTGGACTAAGTGCTTGGGAAGTACAAGTTGGCAACATCTAGAGACGGTCCCTACCCAACAGCGGGCTCACAGTCTAGAAGGGGGAGACGGACAACAAAATAAAATAAATAGAATAAATATGTACAAGTAAAATAAATAAATAGAGTAATAAATATGTACAAACATATACACGTATATACTGACATTGTGGGGAGGGGAAGGAGGTAAGGCAGGGGGGATGAGGAGGGGAAGGAGGGGGCTCAGTCTGGGAAGGCCTCTGATCTAACAGATGAGGCACCCAAAAATTACTGGCAAATGGGGCAAGCCAGAGGAAAAACAAGGTTATATCAGAAATTAATACAATCAATCAGTCAATCAATCACATTTCTTTCATTCATTCATTCAGTCGTATTTATTGAGAGCTTACTGCATGCAGAGCACTGTACTAAGCGCTTGGGAAGTACAAGTTGGCAACATATTGAGACGGTCCCTACCCAATAATATGGGGATGAAGACTGTGAGCCCCCCGTGGGACAACCTGATCACCTTGTAACCTCCCCAGCGCTTAGAACAGTGCTTTGCACATAGTAAGTGCTTAATAAATACCATCATTAAATAAAATCAGATAGAAGCTAATGAGGTTGTATACAATCCCTGTCCCACATGGGACTCACATTCTTCATCCCCATTTTATAGATGAGGGAACTGAGGCCCAGAGAAGTGAAGTGACTCGCCCAAGGTCCCGCAGCAGACAAGTGGAGTGGGAATTAGAACCCAGGTCCTTTGAACTCCCAGGCCTGGGCTTTAGCCATTAGGCTACACTGCATCTCAGTGCTCCATGCCCACAGCCCCGTGCTCTGCCTGTAGTAAGTGCCCCATAATCATTCATTCATTCATTCAATTGTATTTATTGAGCGCTTACTGCATGCAGAGCACCATGCTAAGCGCTTGGGAAGTCCAGTTCAGCAACAAAGAGAGACAATCCTGGCCCACAGCGGGCTCACAGTCTAGAAGGGGGGAGACAGACATCAATAGAAGCAGAGTGGCTCCGTGGAAAGAGCCCAGGCTTGGGAGTCAGAGGTCATGGGTTCAAATCCCGGCTCCGCCAAAGTCAGCTGTGTGACTTTGGACAAGTCACTTCTCTGGGCCTCAGTGACCTCATCTGGAAAATGGAGATGAAGACTGTGAGCCCCATGTGGGACAACCTGGTCACCTTGTATCCTCCCCAGTGCTTAGGACAGTGCTTTGCACATAGTAAGCGCTTAACAAATGCCATTATTATTAATACAAATAAATAAAATCAATCAATCAATTGTATTGAGCACTTACTGAGTGCAGAGCACTGTACTAAGCGCTTGGGAAGTACAAGTTGGCAACATATAATGACATAAATGACACATCCACTAGTTCTCATTGCTTCTTGTGTGCAAAACAACCTACTGAGCGTCTGGGAGAGTCCATTACTCATCCATTCATTCATTCAATCATATTTATTGAGCACCTACTGTGTGCAGAGCCCTGGACTAAGCGCTTGGGAAGTCCAAGTCGGCAGTGTCTAGAGACGGTCCCTACCCAGCAACAGGCTCACAGTCTAGAAGGGGGAGACAGACAGCAAAACAAAACACGTGGACAGGGGTCAAAATCGTCAGAATAAATAGAATTATATCTAGATGCACATCATTAACCAAATAGTCGGGAGGATGGAGGGATTTATTAAGCGCCTCCCTTCCGTCTGTTTCCCCTGCCACGTCTCAGCTGGCAGGGAGACTGGAAGTGATGGTTTGTGGATTTAACAGACTCTGTTTGCTTGGGCTTTTTTGTCAGTCGTGAAATTCACAGTGAAATCACCCACACTGGTGTAGGTGTCACATTCTACTGAAGCCCAAGGACTCAATCAATCAATCAATCGTATTTATTGAGCGCTTACTGTGTGCAGAGCACTGTACTAAGCGCTTGGGAAGTCCAAGTTGGCAACATATAGAGACAGTCCCTACCCAACAGTGGGCTCACAGTCTGGAAGCAGTGGGGCTCATTCATTCATTGTCGTATTTATTGAGCGCTTACTGTTCAGAGCACTGCAGCGTGGCTTAGTAATAATAATAATAATAATAATGATGGCATTTATTAAGCGCTTACTATGTGCAAAGCACTGTTCTAAGCGCTGGGGAGATTACAAGGTGATCAGGTTGTCCCACGTGGGGCTCACAGTCTCAATCCCCATTTTCCAGATGAGGTAACTGAGGCCCAGAGAAGTTAAGTGACTTGCCCAAAGTCACACAGCTGACAATTGGCGGAGCCGGGATTTGAACCCATGACCTCTGACTCCAAAGCCCGGGCTCTTCTCTACTGAGCCACGCTGCTTCTCTTAGACTGTGTGAGCCCACTGTTGGGTAGGGACTGTCCCTATGTGTTGCCAATTTGTACTTCCCAAGCGCTTAGTACAGTGCTCTGCACATAGTAAGCGCTCAATAAATACGATTGATTGATTGATTGATTAGTGGAAAGAGCCCAGGCTTGGGAGTCAGAGGATGTGGGTTCTAATCCCGGCTCTGCCACGTGACTTTGGGCAAGTCATTTCTCTGGGCCTCAGTTACCTCATCCGGAAAATGGGGATGAAGACAAGTAAAGCAAAGATGAAAAATGAAGAGCAGATGACACAGAACTGGGAGTCAGGAAGTCTCACGTCCTCCCCCTGGCCTGGAATGCCCGCCCTCCGCACATTTTATTTTGTTCACATGTTTGGTTTTGTTGTCTGTCTCCCCCTTCTAGACTGTGAGCCCGCTGTTGGGTAGGGACCGTCTCTATATGTTGCCAACTTGGACTTCCCAAGCGCTTAGTACAGTGCTCTGCACACAGTAAGCGCTCAATAAATACGATTGAATAAATGAATGACTGTGAGCCCCCCGTGGGACAAACTGATCACCTTGTAACCTCCCCAGCGCTTAGAACAGTGCTTTGCACATAGTAAGTGCTTAATAAATGCCATCATCATTATTACTATTATAATTATGTCTGCTGTGTGACTTTGGGCAAGTCACATCACTTCCCCGGGCCTCAGTTACCTCATCTGTAAAATGGTAATTAAAAGTGTGAGCCCCATGTGGGACAACCTGATTACCCTGTGTCTGCTGACTTTGGGCGAGTCACTTCACTTCATTGTGCCTCAGTTACCTCATCTGTAAAATGGGGAGTAAAGACTGAGCCCCACATGGGACAACCTGATTACCTTGTATCTCCCCCAGCGCTTAGAACAGTGCTTGGCACATAGTAAGCGCTTAACAAATATAGTCATTATTGTTATTACTCCAGTGCTTAGAACAGTGCTTGGCACATAGTTAGCACTTAACAAATACCATCGTTATTATTATTATTGTTACTATTATTATTACTAAGCGGTTGGGAAGTATAAATCGGCATGGCTAAGAGCCCGGGCCTAGGAGTTAGAAGGACCTGGGTTCTAATCCTAGCTCTGCCATTTGTCTGCTGGGTGACCTTGGGCAAGTCACTTCTCTTCTCTGGGCCTCAGTTCCCTCAACTGTAAAATGGGGATTAAGACTGTGAGCCCCATGTGGGACAACCTGATTACCTTGTATCACCCCCAGTGCTTAGAACAGTGCTTTGTACATAGTAAGTGCTTAACAAATACAATCATTATTATTATTACTCAAGTGCCTAGTCAGTGTTTGGCACATAATAAGCACTTAACAAATACCATCATTATTATTATTATTATTACTGAGTGCTTGGGAAGTATAAATCAGAGAAGCAGCGTGGCTCAGTGGAAAGAGCCTGGGCTTTGGAGTCAGGGGTCATGGGTTCAAATCCCGGCTCCGCCAATTGTCAGCTGTGTGACTTTGGGCAGGTCACTTAACTTCTCTGTGCCTCAGTTACCTCATCTGTAAAATGGGGATTAAGACTGTGAGCCCCACAAGGGACAACCTGATCACCTTGTAGCTTCCCCAGCGCTTAGAACAGTGCTTTGCACATAGTAAGTGCTTAATAAATGCTATTATTATTATTATTATTATTATCATTATTATTATTATTATTATTTTATCAGCATGGCTAAGAGCCTGGGCCTAGCAGTTAGAAGGACTTGGGTTCTAATCCTAGCACCACCACTTGTCTGCTGGGTGACCTTGGGCAAGTCACTTCACTTCTCTGGGCCTCAGTCCCTCATCTGGAAAATGGGGATTAAGACTGTGAGCCCCGTGTGGGACAGGGACTGTGTCCAACCAGCTTAATTTACACCTACCCCAGCGCTTAGAACAGTGCTTGGCACATAGTAAGCATTTAGCAATACCATTATTATTATTAATTAATTTTAATTAGAACAGTGCTCTAGCGCTTAGAACAGTGCCTTGCACATAGTAAGCTCTTAATAAATGCCATCATTTCTTTTTATTATTAATATCTGTGCATGTAGGAGCACTTACTGTGTGCAGAGCACTGGAGTAAGCGCTTGGAAAATACAAATCAAATACATCTAGAGACGGTCCCTACCCAACAGCGGGCTAACAGTCTAGAAGGGGGAGACATACAACAAAACAAAACAAGTAGACGGGTGTCAATACCATCAGAATAGATAAATAGAATTATAGCTATAAACACATCATTAATAAGCGCTTAGTACAGTGCAAGTGCTTAGTACAGTGCTCTGCACATAGTAAGCGCTCAATAAATTCGACTGATGTTAATAAAATAATCTATACAAATCAGCGTGGCTCAGTGGAAAGAGCCCAGGCTTTGGAGTCCGAGGTCAGGGGTTCAAATCCTGGCTCTGCCAATTGTCAGCTGTGTGACTTTGGGTAGGTCACTTAACTTCTCTGGGCCTCAGTTACCTCATCTGGAAAATGGGGATGAAGACTGTGAGCCCCCCGTGGGACAACCTGATCACCTTGTAAGCTCCCCAGTGCTTAGAACAGTGCTTTGCACATAGTAAGTGCTTAATAAGTGCCATTATTATTTTTATTATTATTACTCTGATGCTGTGGGGTGGGGAAGGGGGTAGGGAGCTATAGGGAGGGGAGGAGGAGCAGAGGAAAGGTGGGGCTCAGTCTCTGTAAAATGGGGATTAAGAGTTTTAGCCCCATGTGAGACAGGGACTGTGTCCAACCTGATTAACTTGTATTCACTCCAGTGCTTTAAACAGTGCTTGGCACCTACTAAGTGCTTAATAATAATAATTATTATTATTATTATTATGGTGGTATTTGGTAAGTGCTTACTAGGTGCCAAGCACCGTTCTAAGGTCTGGGGTGGATACAAGGTAATCGGGTTGTCCCACGTGGGGCTCCCAGTCTTCACCCCCATTTTCCAGATGAGGCCACTGAGGCCCAGAGAAGTGAAGTGACTTGGCCAAGGTCACGCAGCTGACAAGTGGCACAGCTGGGATTAGAACCCACGACCTCTGACTCCCAAACCCGGGATCTTTCCACTAAGCCATGCTGCTTAACAAGTATTATTATTATTTAACTTAAAAAAAATAATCTCACAAGAGAAATCAGTGGGTGGGTGGGAGTGTGGAGGAGAGGGGGAACTGGAGATATTGATGATATTAAAAGTTCCACCCACCTGGAATCTTTTTCCTGCTCCATCCCCCCCATCTTACCTCCTTCCCTTCCCCACAGCACCTGTATATATGTATATATGTTTGTACATATTTATTACTCTATTTTATTTGTACATATCTAGTCTATTTATTTTATTTTGTTAGTATGTTTGGTTTTGTTCTCTGTCTCCCCCTTTTAGACTGTGAGCCCACTGTTGGGTAGGGACTGTCTCTATATGTTGCCAACTCGTACTTCCCAAGCGCTTAGTACAGTGCTCTGCACACCGTAAGCGCTCAATAAATACGATTGATTGATTGATTGATTCAATCAATAGTCAGTGGCATTGATCCAACACCCTTTGGAGAGTACCATCATGTGCCCTTAAGGTAGTTAGAATAATAATGGAATTAATTAAGCGCTTACTATGTGGCAAGTACTGTGCTAAATGCTGGGTAAACACAAGATTGTCAGGTCAGGTACAGTCCCTGTCCCACCAGGGGCTCAAAGTTTAAGTGGAAGGGACAATACGTTGCCCAGTGGCTAGAGCCCGGGCCTGCAGGTCAAAATGACCTGGGGGGATGATAATAATAATAATAATAATAATAATAATAATAATAATAATAACGGTATTTGAGAAGCAGCGTGGCTCAGTGGAAAGAGCCCGGGCTTTGGAGTCAGAGGTCAGGGGTTCAAATCCCGGCTCCACCAATTGTCAGCTGTGTGACTTTGGGCAAGTCACTTCATCATCATCATCATCAACATCAATCGTATTTATTGAGCGCTTACTGTATGCAGAGCACTGTACTAAGCACTTGGGAAGTACAAATTGGCAACATATAGAGACAGTCCCTACCCAACAGTGGGCTCACAGTCTAAAATGGGGAGACAGAGAACAGAACCAAACATACTAACAAAATAAAATAAATAGAATAGATATGTACAAGTAAAATAAATAAATAGAGTAATAAATATGTACAAACATATATTCACTTCTCTGTGCCTCAGTTACCTCATCTGTAAAATGGGGATGAAGACTGTGAGCCCCCCGTGGGGCAACCTGATCACCTTGTAACCCCCCCAGAGCTTAGAACAGTTCTTTGAACATAGTAAGCGCTTAATAAATGCCATTATTATTATTATTGTTGGGAGAGGTCAGCAGAGCAATATTCATTCATTTTAATTCAGTCGTATTTATTGAGTGCTTACTGGGTGCAGAGCACTGGACAACCTGGGACAACCTGATCACCTTGGATCTGCCCCAGCTCTTAGAACAGTGCGTGGCACATAGTAAGCGCTTAACAAATACCATAGTTGTTGTTGTTGACTAAGCAGCGTGGCTCAGTGGAAAGAGCCCGGGCTTTGGAGTCAGAGGTCATGGGTTCAAATTCCGGCTCCGCCAATTGTCAGCTGTGTGACTTTGGCTAAATCACTTAACTTCTCTGGGCCTCAGTTCCCTCATCTGTAAAATGGGGATTAAGACTGTGATCCCCCCGTGGGACAACCTGATCACCTTGTAACCTCCCCAGTGCTTAGAACAGTGCTTTGCACATAGTAAGTGCTTAATAAATGCCATTATTATTATTATTATTATTATTATTATTCTCTGGGCCTCAGTTCCCTCATCTGTAAAATGGGGATTAAGACTGTGAGCCCCCCGTGGGACAACCTGATCACCTTGTAACCTCCCCAGTGCTTAGAACAGTGCTTTGCATATAGTAAGTGCTTAATAAATGCCGTCATTATTATTATTATTCTCTGGGCCTCAGTTACCTCATCTGGAAAATGTGGATTAAGACTGTGAGCCCCCCGTGGGACAATCTGATCACCTTGTAACCTCCCCAGCGCTTAGAACAGTGCTTTGCACATAGCAAGCGCGTAATAAATGAAACTGTGAGCCCCTTGTTGGGTAGGGACCGTTTCTATATGTTGCCAACTTGTACTTCACGAGTGCTTAATACAGTGCTCTGCACACAGTAAGTGCTCAATAAATACGATTGAATTAATTAATTAATTAATTATAAAAAAAGTGCTCGGGAAAGTCTTATAGAACAATAAACAGTCACATCCCCTGCCCACGACGAGCTGACAGTCCAGAGGGGAAGACGGACACACCTGTCTCCCCTTTCTAGACTGTGAGCCCGTTGTTGGGTAGGGACCATCCCTGTTGCCGAATTATACTTTCAAAGCGCTTAGTACAGTGATCTGCGCACTTTAAACGCTCAATAAATACGATTGAATGAATGAATTATAAAAAAAAGTGCTCAGGAAAGTCTAATAGAGCATAAACAGTCACATCCCCTGCCCATGACAAGCTGACAGTCCAGAGGGGAAGACGGACGCACCTGTCTCCCCTTTCTAGACTGTGAGCCCGTAGTTGGGTGGGGACCATCCCTGTTGCCGAATTGTACTTTCAAAGCGCTTATTACCGTGATCTGCGCACAGTAAACGCTCAATAAATACGATTGAATGAATGAATGAATTAATTAATTATAAAAAAAAGTGCTCCAGAAAGTCTAATAGAGCAATAAACAGTCACATCCCCTGCCCACGACGAGCTGACAGTCCAGAGGGGAAGACAGACACACCTGTCTCCCCCTTCTAGACTGTGAGCCCGTTGTTGGGTAGGGACCGTCCCTGTTACCGAATTATACTTTCAAAGCGCTTAGTACAGTGTTCTGCGCACTTTAAACGCTCAATAAATACGATTGAATGAATGAATTATAAAAAAAAGTGCTCGGAAAAGTCTAATAGAGCAATAAACAGTCACATCCCCTGCCCATGACGAGCTGACAGTCCAGTGGGGAAGACGGACCCACCTGTCTCCCCTTTCTAGACTGTGAGCCTGGTGTTGGGTGGGGACCGTCCCTGTTGCTGAATTATACTTTCAAAGCGCTTAGTACAGTGACCTGCGCACAGGAAGCACTCAATAAATACGATTGAATGAATGAATTATTAATAAAAGTGCTCGGGAAAGTCTAATAGAGCAATAAACAGTCACATCCCCTGCCCATGATGAGCTGACAGTCCAGAGGGGAAGACAGACACACCTGTCTCCCCTTTGTAGACTGTGAGCCTGTTGTTGGGTAGGGACTGTCCCTGTTGCCGAATTATACTTTCAAAGCGCTTAGTACAGTGATCTGCGCACAGTAAGCGCTCAATAAATACGATTGAATGAATGAATTAATTAATTATAAAAAAAGTGCTCCAGAAAGTGTAATAGAGCAATAAACAGTCACATCCCCTGCCCACGACGAGCTGACAGTCCAGAAGGGAAGACAGACACACCTGTCTCCCCTTTCTAGACTGAGAGCCCGGTGTTGGGTAGGGACCGTCCCTGTTGCCAAATTATACTTTCAAAGCGCTTAGTACAATGATCTGCACACTTTAAACACTCAATAAATACAATTGAATGAATGAATTATAAAAAAAAGTGCTCGGGAAAGTCTAATAGAGCAATAAACAGTCACATGCCCTGCCCACACTAACTGACAGTCCAGAGGGGAAGACGGACACACCTGTCTTCCCTTTCTAGACTGTGAGCCTGGTGTTGGGTAGGGACCGTCCCTGTTGCCGAATTATACTTTCAAAGCGCTTAGTACAGTGATCTGCACAAAGTAAGCGCTCAATAAGTACGATTGAATGAATGAATTAATTAATTATTAATAAAAAGTGCTCGGGAAAGTGTAATAGAGCAATAAACAGTCACATCCCCTGCCCACGACGAGCTGACAGTCCAGAGGGGAAGACAGACACACCTGTCTCCCCTTTCTAGACTGTGAGCCCGTTCTTGGGTAGGGACCATCCCTGTTGCCGAATTATACTTTCAAAGCGCTTAGTACAGTGACCTGCGCACAGTAAGCGCTCAGTAAATAGCATTGAATGAATGAGCGCTCAGCGCCAGCCCGGGCCGGACCTCGGTGCGGGTTGGGAGTGTGCGGAATGGCTTAGTCACCAGTACTGTTGCACCATCTCTTCGCACTCCGTGCAATTTCCACCCGACTCCGCGTCTGACGCATCCGTGGACATCGAGTCACAGGGGCAGGGCGTCCCGGGGAGGGGCCGGGTGGGACGTGGGGGGATCTGAGGTGGTTTTCTACGGAGAGACCTCCCCATTCGTTCATTCAGTCGTATTTATGAGAAGCAGGGTGGCTCAGTGGAGAGAGCACGGGCTTGGGAGCCAGGTCATGGGTTCAAATTCCGGCTGCACCGCTTGTCAGCTGTGTGACTTTGGGCAAGTCAGTTCACTTCTCTGGGCCTCAGTTCCCTCACCTGTAAAATGAGGATGAAGACTGTGAGCCCCCTGTGGGACAACCTGATCACCTTGTGTTCCCCCCAGCGCTTAGAACAGTGCTTTGCACATAGTAAGTGCTTAATCAATCAATCAATCAATCAATCGATCGTATTTATTGAGCGCTTACTGTGTGCAAAGCACTGTACTAAGCGCTTGGGAGGTACAAGTTAGCAACATATAGAGACAGTCCCTACCCAACAGTGGGCTCACAGTCTAAATTGGGGAGACAGACAACAAAACCAAACATACTAACAAAATAAAATAAATAGAATAGATATGTACAAGTAAAATAGAGTAATAAATATGTACAAACATATATGCAGGTGCTGTGGGGAAGGGAAGGAGGTAAGATGGGGGGCTTACTGAGCGCTTACGGATATGCCATTATTATTATCATTCCCTCATCTGTAAAATGGGGATTAAGACTGCGAACCCCACGTGGCACAACATGATCACCTTGAATTCTCCCCAGTGCTTAGAACAGTGCTTTGTGCATAGTAAGCGCTTAACAAATGCCATCATTATTATTATTCTTATTATTTATTGAGCACTTACTGTGTGCAGAGCACTGGACTAAGTGCTCAGGAGAGGACAATGCAACAATTATCAAGACACATTTCCTGCCCACAATGAGCTTACCATCTAGGAGGGGGGAGACAGACATTAATAGAAATAAATCAATGACAAATATGGTCCTAATAATAAGAGTGATGGTATTTAATCGCTTACTATGTGCCAAGCGCTTGTATCTAAGCATTGGGGTAGATACAAGGTGATCAGGTTGTCCCACATGGGGCTCACAGTCTTAATCCCCATTTTACAGATGTGGGAACTGAGGCTCAGAGAAGTGAAGTGACTTGCCCAAAGTCACACAGCTGGTCAGTGGCGGGGCCGGGATTAGAACTCACGACCTCTGACTCCCAAACCCGGGCTCTTTCCACTGAGCCACGCTGCTTCTCTGTGTATAATAATAATAATAATGGTGGTATTTGTTAAGTGCTCACTAAGTGCAAAGCACTGTTCTAAGCGCTGGGGGGATACAAGGTGATCAGGTTGTCCCATGGGGTGCTCACAGTCTTAATCCCCATTTTCCAGATGAGGTCACTGAGGCATAGTGAAGTGGCTTGCCCAAGGTCACACAGCTGACAAGTGGTTGCGCTGGTATGACTAAAGCAGGATGGCTTAGTGGATAGAGCCTGGGGGTCAGAAGGCCCTGGCTTCTCATCCTGACTCTGCCACATGTCTGTTGCGCTTAGTACAGTGCTCTGCACACAGTAAGCGCTCAATAAATATGATTGAATGAATGCCGCGTTACCTCAGGCAAGTCACTTCACTTCTCTGCAGCAGCAGAAGCAGCGTGGCTCAGTGGAAAGAGCCCGGGCTTTGGAGTCAGAGTTCCTGGGTTCAAATCCTGGCTCTGCCAATTGTCAGCTGTGTAACTTTGGGCAAGTCACTTCACTTCTCTGGACCTCAGTTCCCTCATCTGGAAAATGGGGGTTAAGACTGTGAGCCCCACGTGAGGCAACCTGATCACCTTGTAACCTCCCCAGCGCTTAGAATAGTGCTTTGCACATAGTAAGCGCTTAATAAATGCTATTATTATTATTCTCTGGGCCTCAGTTCCCTCATCTGTAAAATGGGGATTAGGACCGTGAACCTCATTCATTCAGGCGTATTTATCGAGCGCTTACTCTGTGCCGACGTCTGTGCCAAGCTCTGGGGAAAGTACATTACCACAAAAGATGTGAACCCCTTTCACAAGGAACTGACAGTCTACAGGGGACGAGAGGCAATTGTTCATTCACTCGATCATTTGTTGAGTGGTTACTGTGTGCACAACGCTGTACTAAGCGCTGGGGAAAGTAGGTTGCAACAAAAAGATGTGAGCCCCACTCAGTAGGAGCGGACGGTCTACAGGGGAAGAGAGGCAGTCATTCGTTTAATCGTATTTATTGAGCGCTTACTGTGTGCAGAGCACTGGACTAAGCGCTTGGGAAAGTCCATTACCTGTATATATGTATATACCTGTATATATGTTTGTACATATTTATTACTCTATTTATTTGTTTATTTTACTTGTACATATCTATTCTATTTATTTTATTTTGTTGGTATGTTTGGTTTTGTTCTGTGTCTCCCCCTTTTAGACTGTGAGCCCACTGTTGGGTAGGGACTGTCTCTGTATGTTGCCAACTTGTACTTCCCAAGCGCTTAGTCCAGTGCTCTGCACACAGTAAGCGCTCAATAAATACGATTGATTGATTACAACAGAAGATTTGATTCGTGTTCACCGATAGCTGACATTCTACAGCGGAAGACAGGCATTCATTCATTCATTTAATCATATTTAATAATAATAATGACATTTTTAAGTGCTTACTATGTGCAGAGCACTGTTCTAAGCTCTGGAGAGGTTACAAGGCGATCCGATTGTCCCACAGGGGGCTCACAGTCTTAATCCCCATTTTACAGATGAGGTCACTGAGGCACAGAGAAGTGAAGTGACTTGCCCAAAGTCATAAAACTGACAATTGGCAGAGCTGGGATTTGAACCCATGACCTCTCACTCCAAAACCCGGGCTCTTTCCACTGAGCCACGCTGCTTCTTGAGCGCTTACCGTGTGCAGAGCACTGGACTAAGCGCTTGGGAGAGTCCAGTACAACAGAAGTTGTGATTCCTGTTCACCAATAGCTGACATTCTGCAGTGGAAGACAGGCATTCATTCATTCATTTAATCATATTTAATAGTAATAATGATGGAATATATTAAGCGCTTGCTATGTACAGAGAACTGTTCTAAACGCTGGGGAGGTTACAAGGCAATCAGGTTGTCCCACAGGGGGCTCACAATCTTAATCCCCATTTTACATATGAGGTCACTGAGGCCCAGAGAAGTGAAGTGACTTGCCCAAAGTCACACAGCTGACAAGTGGCAGAGCTGGGATTTGAACCCACAACCTCTGACTCCAAAGCCCGGGCTCTTTCCAGTGAGCCACGCTGCTTCTCAAGCGCTTACCATGTGCAGAGCACTGGACTAAGCGCTTGGGAGAGTCCAGTACAACAGAAGAGGTGATTCCTATTCATCAGTAGCTGATTCATGCATTCATTCAATTGTATTTATTGAGCGCTTACTGTGTGCAGAGCACTGTACTAAGCGCTTGGGAAGTACAAGTTGGCAACATATAGAGACAGTCCCTTCCCAACAGTGGGCTCACAGTCTAGAAGCTGATGTTCTACAGCGGAAGACAGGCATTCATTCGTTCATTTAGTCATATTTATTGAGCGCCTACCGTGTGCAGAGCACTGGACTAAGCTCTTGGGAGAGTCCAATACATCAATCGACACATTCCCTGCCCACAATGAGCTGTCTGAGGTAACTGGGGTGGGTGTGGGGGGTGAGGAGTAGCCGACCCCTCTATGCTGTTGCACTGGGCCCAGGCTAGCGATGAGAGGGACATTCATTCAGCGCTAACTCTGTACCAAACGCTGGGGTAGATGATAATAATAATAATAAATAATAATAATAATGATAATAATAATAATAATAATAATAATGGCATTTATTAAGCGCTATGTGCAAAGCACTGTTCTAAGCGCTGGGGAGGTTACAAGGTGATCAGGTTGTCCCACAGAGGGCTTACAGTCTTAATCCCCATTTTACAGTTGAGGGAACCGAGGCCCAGAGAAGTGAAGTGACTTGCCCAAAGTCACCCAGCTGACAGTTGGCGGAGCCGGGATTTGAACCCATGACCTCGGACTCCCAAGCCCGGGCTCGTTCCGCTGAGCCACGCTGATTGAAGACAGTCAGGGTGACACCGTCCCTGCCCCACATGGGGCTCCCAGCCTGAGCCAGCTGAGGAAACTGAGGCTCGGAAGGTTAAGGGAAGCGGCATGTCTCAGTGGAAAGAGCGCGGGCTTGGGTGTCAGAGGTCACGAGTTCGAATCCCGGCTCAGCCACTTGTCCGCTGTGTGACCTTGGGCAAGCCACTTCTCTGTGCCTCAGTTCCCTCATCTGTAAAATGGGGATGAAGCAGTGTGGCTCAGTGGAAAAGAGCCCGGGCTTTGGAGTCGGAGGTCATGGGTTCAAATCCCGGCTCTGCCAATTGTCAGCCGTGTGACTTTGGGCAAGTCACTTCACTTCTCTGGGCCTCAGTTACCTCATCTGGAAAATGGGGATCAATCAATCGTATTTATTGAGCGCTTACTGTGTGCAGAGCACTGGACTAAGCGCTTGGGAAGTACAAGTTGGCAACATATAGAGACGGTCCCTACCCAACAGTGGGCTCACAGTCTAGAAGGGGTTAGAAGGATGAAGATTGTGAGCCCCCCGTGGGACAACCTGATCACGTTGTAACCTCCCCAGCCCTTAGAACAGTGCTTTGCACATAGTAAGTGCTTAATAAATGCCATTATTATTATTATGATGATGATGATGAAGACTATGAGCCCCCTGTGGGACAACCTGATCACGTTGTAACCTCCCCAGCGCTTAGAACAGTGCTTTGCACGTAATAAGCGCTTAATAAATGCCATTATTATGATGATGATGATGATGATGATGAAGACTATGAGCCCCCCCCGTGGGACAACCTGATCACGTTGTAACCTCCCCAGCGCTTAGAACCGTGCTTTGCACATAGTAAGCACTTAATAAATGCCATTATTATTATTATTATTATTATGAAGACTGTGAGCCTGTATATGTGCACCTGTATATATGTTTATATGTTTGTACATATTTATTACTCTATTTATTTTACTTGTACATATCTATTCTATTTATTTTATTTTGTTAGTATGTTTGGTTTCGTTCTCTGTCTCCCCCTTTTAGACTGTGAGCCCACTGTTGGGTAGGGGCTGTCTCTATATGTTGCCAACTTGGACTTCCCAAGCGCTTAGTCCAGTGCTCTGCACACAGTAAGCGCTCAATAAATATGATTGATTGATTGATTGAGTCCCATGGGGGACAACCTGATCACCTTTCATCCCCTCCCAGCGCTTAGAACAGTGCTTTACACAGAGTAAGTGCTTAACAAATACCATCATTATTATTATTATTATTATTACTCAGTCTGTTGTCTGTGTTATTAAGTGACTTGCCCAAGGTGACTCCGAGTCGGAGCGGGGACCCTGGTCCCCTGATCCCAGCCCCGTGGTCTTCCCTTCTCTTCTGGGGGTCGCTCGCCTCGAGCTCCCGGTGGCCGGGCCTGCGGAGGTGGCGTCTTCCCCATCACCACCATCCCCCGGGGTTGTAGGCCGCACATCCGGGAAAACCGACCGCATTCCAGGGAGCGAGAGCTGGAATGACAGGAAACGGGGTGAGTCACCCCCCGACTGTCGTAATCGGATCCCTGGGAGTGGCGGCCGATCCCAGCCGATCCCGGCCGATCCCGTCCACGCCTCACCCCCTTTCCCTTCCTCGCCCCCGGCCTGGCGGAGCCGAGTTCGAGCTTGGGGTTGGCCACGGCGCGGATGAGCGAGGGGGTGGACGGCTGTGGTCGGATGGATGGACACGGGGTTCAGGGACTCTGCTTAATAATAATAATAATAATGATGGCATTTATTAAGCGCTTACTATGTGCAAAGCACTGTTCTAAGCGCTGGAGAGGATACAAGGTGATCAGGTTGTCCCACGGGGGACTCACAGTCTTCCTCCCCATTTTACAGATGAGTGAACTGAGGCCCAGAGAAGTGAAGTGACTTGCCCCAAGTCACACAGCTGACAGTTGGCGGAGCCGAGATTTGAACCCGTGACCTCCGACTCCAAAGCCCGGGCTCTTTCCACCGAGCCACGCTGCTTCTCCAATGCTTAATTCATTCATTCATTCATTCATTCAATCGTATTTATTGAGCGCTTAGGGTTCAGCTGTGGTCCAATGGACGGACACGGGGTTCAGAGACTCTGCTTAATAATAATAATAATAATGATGGCATTTATTAAGCGCTTACTATGTGCAAAGCACTGTTCTAAGCGCTGGGGAGGATACAAGGTGATCAGGTTGTCCCACGGGGGACTCACAGTCTTCCTCCCCATTTTACAGATGAGTGAACTGAGGCCCAGAGAAGTGAAGTGACTTGCCCCAAGTCACACAGCTGACAGTTGGTGGAGCCGAGATTTGAACCCGTGACCTCTGACTCCGAAGCCCGGGCTCTTTCCACTGAGCCATGCTGCTTCTCTAGTAATGATGATGATGATGATAATAATAATTGTGTTTGTTAATAATAATATAATGATGATGGCATTTGTTAAGCGCTTACTATGTGCTAAGCACTGTTAAGCACTTACTACATGCCAGGCACTGCTCTAAGCGCTACGGTGGATACAAGCTAATCAGGTTGGAACCAGTCCCCGTCATTCCTTCATTCAATCATATTTATTAAGCACTTACTGTGTGCAAGAGCACTGTATTAGCAAAGCACTGTAAAGTAGTGTGGCCCAGTGGAAAGAGCCCGGGCTTTGGAGTCAGAGGTCATGGGTTCAAATCCCAGCTCCTCCTATTGTCAGCTGTGTGACCTTGAGCAAGTCACTTCACTTCTCTGGGCCTCAGTTACCTCAACTGTAAAATGGGGATTAATATTGTGAGCCCTCTGTGGGACAACCTGATCACCTTGTAACCTCCCCAGTGCTTAGAACAGTGCTTTGCACGTAGTAAGCGCTTAATAAATGCCACCATTATTATTATTATTCTTATTCTCTGGGCCTCAGTTACCTCATCTCTAAAATGGGGATTAAGACTGGAAGCCCCATAGAGAAGCAGCGTGGCTTAGTGGAAAGAGCCCGGGTTTGGGAGTCAGAGGTCGTGGGTTCTAATCCTGGCTCTGCCTCTTGTCGGCCGTGTGACTTTGGGCAAGTTGCTTCACTTCTCTGGGCCTCAGTGACCTCATCTGGAAAATGGGGATTAAGACTATGAGCCCCCCGTGGGACAACCTGATCACCTTGTAACCTCCCCAGCGCTTAGAACAGTGCTTGGCACATAGTAAGCGCTTAATACGTGCCATTATTATTATTATGACTATGAGGTGCCAAGGGGTTGGGGGGCAGGGGGAAGATGGAGGAGCAGCGAGGCTCAGTGGAAAGAGGCCGGGCTTGGGAGTCAGAGGTCATGGGTTTGAATCCCGGCTCTACCAATTGTCAGCCGTGTGACTCTGGGCAAGTCACTTATCTATGCCTCAGTTTCCTCATCTGTAAAATGGGGATTAAGACTGTGAGCCCCATGTGGGACAATTTGACTACCTTGTATTCATTCATTCATTCAATCATATTTATTGAGCGCTTACTGTGTGCAGAGCACTGTACTAAGCGCTTGGGAAGTCCAAGTTGGCAACATATAGAGACAGTCCCTGCCCAACAGTGGGCTCAATCTACCCCATGCTTAGAACAGTGCTTTGCACATAGTATGCGCTTAATAAATGCCATCATTATTATCATCACCTTGTATCCTCCTCAGCGCTTAGAACAGTGCTTTGCACATAGTATGCGCTTAATAAATGCTATCATTATTATTATTATCACCTTGTATCCTCCCCAGCGCTTAGAACAGTGCTTTGCACATAGTAAGCGCTTAATAAATGCCATCATTATTATCATCACCTTGTATCCTCCTCAGCGCTTAGAACAGTGCTTTGCACATAGTATGTGCTTAATAAATGCCATCGTTATTATTATTATTATCATCACCTTGTATCCTCCCCAGCGCTTAGAACAGTGCTTTGCACATAGTATGCGCTTAATAAATGCCATCATTATTATTATTATCTCCTTGTATCCTCCCCAGCGCTGAGAACAGTGCTTTGCACATAGGAAGCGCTTAATAAATGCCATCATTATTATCATCACCTTGTATCCTCCCCAGCGCTTAGAACAGTGCTTTGCACATAGTAAGCGCGTAATAAATGCCATCATTATTATCATCACCTTGTATCCTCCCCAGCGCTTAGAACAGTGCTTTGCACATAGTAAGTGCTTAATAAATGCCATCATTATTATCATCACCTTGTATCCTCCCCAGCGCTTAGAACAGTGCTTTGCACATAGTAAGCGCTTAATAAATGCCATCATTACTATCATCACCTTGTATCCTCCCCAGAGCTTAGAACAGTGCTTTGCACATAGTATGCGCTTACTAAATGCCATCATTATTATTATTACCATCACCTTGTATCCTCCCCAGCGCTTAGAACAGTGCTTTGCGCATAGTAAGCGCTTACCACATGCCATCATTATTATATAATAGGAGGGAGCAGGTCGGGCTGCGCTGGGGAGTGGAGCCGAAGCGGAAACCAGGCGGAAGTTGCCCAAGGAGGAAGTTCACCCTCAGTTGTCAACATGTTTCATCGAAACTGTCTTATGAGGCGGCTTGGGGCTTCCGCCAGGCTCCCCAACGCGGCCCCTCCCCGCCCGGGGTCACGGGGTCTCAATCAATCAATCAATCAATCGTATTTATTGAGCGCTTACTGTGTGCAGAGCACTGGACTAAAGCGCTTGGGAAGTCCAAGTTGGCAACATATGGAGACGGTCCCCACCCAACAGCGGGCTCACAGTCTAGAAGGGGGAGACAGACAACAAAACAAAATTAACAAAATAATATAAATAGAATAAATATGCACCAATAAAATAGAGGACTAAATTCATACAAACGTCTATACATATATACAGGTGCCCACAGTAAGCGCTCAATAAATACGATCGAATGAATGAACGGGCACGGACAGAAACGCTCTGGGGTGATTAAGGGGTGCAAATCGATGTGAAAGGACAATGCAGAAGGGATTGGGAGAATAATAATAATAATGGCATTTGTTAATCAATCAGTCAATCAATCGTATTTATCGAGCGCTTACTGTGTGCAGAGCACTGTACTAAGCACTTGGGAAGTCCAAGTTGGCAACATGTGGAGACGGTCCCCACCCTACAGCGGGCTCACAGTCTAGAAGGGGGAGACAGAGAACAAAACCAAACATATTAACAAAAGAATATAAATAGAATAAATATGCACCAATAAAATAGAGGACTAAATTCATACAAACGTCTATACATATATGCAGGTGCCCACAGTAAGCGCTCAATAAATACGATCGAATGAATGAACGGGCATGGACAGAAATGCTCTGGGGTGATTAAGGGGTGCAAATCATCAATCATCATCAATCATATTTATTGAGCGCTTACTGTGTGCAGAGCACTGGACTAAGCGCTTGGGAAGGACAAGTTGGCAACATATAGAGACGGTCCCTACCCAACAGTGGGCACGAAAGGACAATGCAGAAGGGAGTGGGAGAATAATAATAATAATGGCATTTATTAATCAATCAATCAATCATATTTATTGACACTTACTGTGTGCAGAGCACTGTACTAAGCGCTTGGGAAGTACAAGTTGGCAACATATAGAGACAGTCCCTACCCAACAGTCTAGAAGGGGGAGACAGACAACAAAATGAAACATATTGACAAAATAAAATCAATAGAATAGATATGTACTAGTAAAATAAATAAATAGAGTAAATAAATAAATAGAGTAAGTCTCGGGGTCTGTCCTGGGGTCCGGGGTCTGCATCAGGGTCAGCGGGCCGGCTCCCTCGGGTTATCGCCCTACTGAGAGCTCACCTCCTCCAAGAGGCCTTCCCAGACTGAGCCCCCTCCTTCCCCTCCCCACAGCACCTGTATAGATGTTTGAACAGATTTATTACTCTATTGATTTGACTTGTACAGATTTACTCTTCTATTTATTCTGTTAATGATGTGCATTTCGCTTTAATTCTGTTTGTTCTTGCGACTTGACACCTGTCCACGTGTTTTGTTCTGTCGTCCGTCTCCCCCTTCTAGACTGTGAGCCCGTTGTTGGGTAGGGACCGGCTCTAGATGTTGCCGACTTGTACTTCTCAAGCGCTTAGTACAGTTCTCCGCACACAATAAGCACTCAATAAATATGATTGAATTAATGAATGAATATATGTTGCCAACTTGTACTTCTCAAGCACTTAGTACAGTTCTCCGCACACAGTAAGCGCTCAATAAATGCAATTGAATGAATGAATATATGTTGCCAACTTGTACTTCTCAAGCGCTTAGTACAGTTCTCCGCACATAGTAAGCACTCAATAAATACGAATGAATGAATGAATGAATATATGTTGCCAACTTGTACTCCTCAAGTGCTTAGTACAGTTCTCCGCACACAGTAAGTGCTCAATAAATACGATTGAATGAATGAATATATGTTGCCAACTTGTACTTCTCAAGCACTTAGTACAGTTCTCTGCACACAGTAAGCACTCAATAAATACGATTGAATGAATGAATATATGTTGCCAACTTGTACTTCTCAAGTGCTTAGTACAGTTCTCTGCACACAGTAAGTGCTCAATAAATACGATTGAATGAATGAATGAGGAAGGACTTTAGTACAGTCCAGTGCTCTGCACACGGTAAGCACCCGATTCCTTCAATCGAATTTAATAATAACAATAATAATAATGATGATATAGGTTAAGCGCTTATTATATGCCGAGCACTATTCTAAGCGCTGGGGTAGATACAAGGTCATCAGGTTGCTGCATGTGGGGCTCAGTCTTCATCCCCATTTTCCAGATTCATTCATTCATTCAATCGTATTGAGCGCTTACTGTGTGCAGAGCACTGTACTAAGCGCTTGGGAAGTACAAGTTGGCAACATATAGAGACGGTCCCTACCCAACAGTGGGCCCACAGCCCAGAAGGGGGGAGACAGAGAACAAAACAAAACATATTAACAAAAGAAAATAAATAGAATAAATATGTCCAAATAAAATAAATAAATAATTCCCAGCTCTGCCATATGTCAGCTGTGTGACCTTGGGCAAGTCACTTAACTTCTCTGTGCCTCAGTTCCCTCATCCGTAAAACGGGGATGAAGACTGTGAGCCCCCCGTGGGACAACCTGATCACCTTGTGTCCCCCTCAGCGCTTAGAGCAGTACTTGGCACCTAGTAGGCGCTTAACAAATACCATAAAAAAAAGATGAGGCAGGAATCATGTCTTCTACAGTTATTAAGTGCTCTTAGTACAGCGCTCAGCCTAATCATCATCAATCGTATTTATTGAGCGCTTACTGTGTGCAGAGCACCGTACTAAGCGCTTGGGAAGTACAAGTTGGTAACATCTAGAGACAGTCCCTACCCAGCAGTGGGCTCACAGTCTAAAAATGTAGTTGCAAAATCTATTCTGGTGGTAAGGCCCAGAGAAGGGAATGAATGAATGAATCGCCCTTTCCCGTCTCCCGGGACGCAAGCTCTGGGGCAAGGAATCGGGGAAATCAAGGTCAATTGGTCTATCTACTGAGCGAAGCATCTCGGCCTACTGGCTAGAGCCCAGGCCTGGGTCCCAGAAGGACCTGGGTTCTAATCCTGGCTAGGCCCCTTGTCGTCTAGGTGATCTTGGGCGAGTCACTTCACTGACCTGGGCCTCAGTTACCTTACCCATAAAAATAATAATAATAATAATGGTATTTGCTAAGTGCTTACTGTGTGCCAAGCACTGGACTAAGCACTGGGGTGGATACAAGCAAACTGAGTTGGACGCTGTCCCTGTCCCCTGTGGGGCTCACAGTCTCCATCCCCATTTTACAGATGAGGGAACTGAGGGTTAGAGAAGTGAAGTGATTTACCCAAGGCCCTACAGCAGATAAGTGGTGGAGCAGGGACTAGAACCCATGACCTTCTGACTCCCAACCCCGTGTGCTATCCACTCACTATGCTGTGCTGTTTTTAATAATAATAATAATATTAAGTGCTTACTATGTGCACTGTTAAGCACTGGGGGTAGATACAAGGTAATCAGGTTGTCCCACATGAGGCTCACAGTCTTAATCCCCGTTTTCCAGATGAGATAACTGAGGCCCAGAGAAAATAATAATAAATAATAATGGCATTTATTAAGCGCTCACTATGTGCAAAGCACTGTTCTAAGCGCTGGGGAGGTTACAAGGTGATCAGGTTGTCCCACATGGGGCTCCCAGTCTTAACCCCCATTTTACAGATGAGGGAACTGAGGCACAGGGAAGTGAAGTGACTTGCCCAAAGTCACACAGCTGACAATTGGCAGAGTCGGGATTTGAACCCATGACCTCTGACTCCAAAGCCCGGGCTCCTTTCACTGAGCCACGCTGAAGTGACTCGGCCAAAGTCACGCAGCCGACAAGTGGCAGAGGAAGGATTAGGACCCCCCCATCGTCCCCCTCTCCATCCCCCCATCTTACCTCCTTCCCTTCCCCACAGCACCTGTATATATGTATATATGTTTGTACATATTTATTATTCTATTTATTTATTTATTTTACTTGTCCATATCTATTCTATTTATTTTATTTTGTTAGTATGTTTGGTTTTGTTCTCTGTCTCCCCCTTTTAGACTGTGAGCCCACTGTTGGGTAGGGACTGTCTCTATATGTTGCCAACTTGGACTTCCCAAGCGCTTAGTCCAGTGCTCTGCACACAGTAAGCGCTCAATAAATACGATTGATTGATTGATTGATTGATTGGTCCTCTGACTCCCAACCCCGGGCCCTTTCCACTAAGCCATGCTGCTTCATGGCGATTATAATGCTGTGAGGCCCATGTGGGTCGTGGACTTTGTCCAACCTGATTAGCTTGAATCTACCCCAGCGCTTAGAACAATGCTTGACACATAGTACGTGCTTAAGTTACCATTATTATTATTATTATTTTTCAGCAATTATTATTTTTCAGCATCAGCCTATCATATTTGAGCGCTTACTCTGTGCAGAGCACCGTACTAAGCTCTTGGGAGAGGGCAACAGAACCATACCCAGACGCATTCCCTGCCCACAACGAGTTTACAGTCTAATAATAATAATAATGATGGTATTTGTTCACTCATTCATTCAGTCATATTTATTGAGCGCTTACTGCGTGCAGAGGACTGGACTGGGCGCTTGGGAAGTACAAATCGGCAACATCTGGAGACGGTCCCTACCCAACGACGGGCTTACAGTCTAGAAGGAGGGCTAAGTGTTTTAAGCGCTTACTACGTGTCAAGCACTGTTCTAAGCACTGAGGGAGATACAGGGTTACCAGGTTGTCCCACGTGGGACTCACAGTCTTTAATCCCCATTTTACAGAGGAAGTAACTGAGGCCCAGTGAAGTGACTCGCCCAAAGTCACACAGCTGACAAGCGGCGGAGCCGGAATTAGAACCCACGACCTCTGACTCCTAAGCCCGGGCTCTTTCCACTGAGCCACGCTGCTTCTCTAGAGGATGAAGAGGACTGTACTGAGCACCTCCCGTGTGCTCTTTCCATGGGAGCTGGACTGGTCTTGGTGTTTTCTCATGGTCCAAGCGAGAAGTTGCTGAACGGCAGGAGGGCTGGCAAAATAGTTAATAGTTCATTGTAATGGTATTTGTTAAGCGCTTACTATGTGCAAAGCACTGTTCTAAGCGCTGGGAGGGGATACAAGGTGATGAGGTTGTCCCATGTCGGGCTCTCAGTCTTAATCCCCATTTTACAGAAGAGGTAACTGAGGCTCAGAGAAGTGAAGTGATTTGCCCAAGGTCACACAGCAGACATTTGGCAGAGCCGGAATTAGAACCCACGACCTCTGACTCCAAAGCCCGGGCTCTTTCCACTGAGCCACGCTGCTTCCCTGGGACTTGGGAGTCAATCAATCAATCAATCAATCGTATTTATTGAACGCTTACTGTGTGCAGAGCACTGTACTAAGTGCTTGGGAAGTACAAGTTGGCAACATATGGAGACGGTGCCTACCCAACAGTGGGCTCACAGTCTAAAAGGGGGAGACAGAGAACAAAACCAAACATACTAACAAAATAAAATAAATAGAATAGATATGTACAAGTAAAATAAATAGAGTAATAAATATGTACAAATATATATACATATATATATATACATATATGAGTCCTGGGACGGAGGCTTTTGCTGTTTGTTGCAAGAGCAGTTGCTTCACCTCTCTGAACTTCAGTGTTTCCAAGGCAAAAGTTCCCTTCAGACTTCTGGAGATGAATAAATGTCTCCCCTGTCAGACTGTGAGCACCTCGAGGAGAAGGCGTCTTGGCTGAGCGTGGCTCAGTGGAAAGAGCCCGGGCTTTGGAGTCAGAGGTCATGGGTTCAAATCCCGGCTCCGCCAATTGTCGGCTGTGTGACTTTGGGCAAGTCACTTCACTTCTCTGGGCCTCAGTTCCCTCATCTGTAAAATGGGGATTAAGACTGGGAGGCCCCCGTGGGACAACCTGATCACCTTGTAACCTGCCCAGCGCCTAGAACAGTGTTTTGCACATAGTAAGCGCTTAATAAATGCCATCATTATTATTCATTCAATCGTATTTATTGAGCACTTACTGTTTGCAGAGCACTGTACTAAGCGCCTGGGAAGTACAGTTGGCAACATGTAGGGACGGTCCCTACCCAACAACGGGCTCACAGTCTAGAAGCAGCGTGGCTCAGTGGAAAGAGCCGGGGTTTGGGAGTCAGAGGTCATGGGTTCTAATTCCGGCTCTGCCACTTTCCAGCTGTGTGACTTTGGGCAAGTCACTTCACTTCTCTGTGCTCCAGTTCCCTCATCTGTAAAATGGGGATGAAGACTGTGAGCCCCACGTGGGACAACCTGATTACCTTGTATCCCCCCCCAGCGCTTAGAACAGTGCTTGACACATAGTAAGCGCTTAACAAATGCCATCATTATTATTGTTATTGTCTACTACAGGAAATGCTCAACAAAGACTTGCTTTGTGTTGAATTTAAAATCCTGCTCTGAGTGCTTGCTGATAGGCTGGAGAAGTGGATTGTCACTTGCTTTGCACATAGTAAGCGCTTAATAAATGCCATCATTATTATTATTATTATTATTCATTCATTCAATCATATTTATTGAGTGCTTGCTGTGTGCAGAGCACTGGACTAAGCGCTTGGAAAGTACAATTCAGCAACAAAGAGAGAAAATCCCTGCCCACACCAGGCTCACAGTCTAGAAGCAGTGTGGCTCAGTGGAAAGAACCCGGGCTTGGGAGTCAGAGGTCATGGGTTCTAATCCCGGCTCCGCCACTTATCAGCTGTGTGACTTGGGCAAGTCACTTGACTTCTCTGTGCCTCAGTTCCCTCATCTGCAAAATGGGGATTAAGACTGTGAGCCCCACGTGGGACAACCTGATTACCTTGCATCTATCCCAGCGCTTAGAGCAGTGCTCAGCACATAGTAAGCGCTTAACAAATACCATCATTATTATTATTATTATTAGAAGGGGGGAGACAGACATCAAAACAAGTAAACAGTCATCAATAGCATCATTATACATAAATAGAATTATAGATCTATACACATCAAAACAGGTAAACAGGCATTAATGTAAATAAATAGAATTATAGATATGTGCACATAGTAAGCGCTTAATAAATGCCATTATTATTATTATTATTATTACTATTATGTACAAGGGCTGTGGGGCGGGGAAGGGGGGATAGATCAGACAATCACCCGATTGATGAAGGGTATTTATTGAGCATCCTTGCCCTGCAGAAACATGGTCTTCAATTTCGTGGCCTAGCAGAAAGAGCTCAGCTCTGGGAGTCAGGGGACCTGGGTTCTATTTAGTGCTCCAGTGCTTCGCATTCATTCATTCATTCATTCATTCATTCATTCATTCGTATTTATTGAGCGCTTACTGTGTGCAGAGCACTGTACTAAGCGCTTGGGCAGTCCAAGTTGGCAACATATAGAGACGGTCCCTACCCAACAGCGGGCTCACAGTCTAGAAGGGGGAGACAGACAAAACAAAACATATTAACAAAATTAAATATGTACAAATAAATAGGGCGTGGCACATAGCAAGCGCTTAACAAATACCATAATTATTATTATTCTAATCCCAGCTCCTCTGCATGACTGCTGTGTGACCTTGGATAAGTCACTTCACTGGGCCTCAGTTTCCTCATCTGTAGAATGGGGGTTAAGGCTGGGAGCCCCACGTGGGATGGGGACTATGTCCAATTCAATTATCTTGTATCTACCCCAGTGCTTCTCCTACTGCCTGGCATGTAGTAAGCGCTTAACAAATACCACAGTTACTATTACCCTACTCCTTCATTAGGAGAAGCAGCATGGCACAATGGAAGAGCCGGGAGTCAGAAAGTCATGGGTTCTAATCCCGTTCTGCCACTTGTCTGCTGTGTGACCACAGGCAAGTCACTTCTCTGTGCCTCAGTTCCCTCATCTGTAAACTGGGGATTGAGGCTGGGAGCCCCACATGGAACAGGGATTGTGTCCAACTTGACTTGCTTGTATCCACCTCGGCGCTTAATACAGTGCCTTTGTTGTCTGTCTCCCCGTTCTAGACTGTGAGCCCGTAGTTGGGTAAGGACCGTCTCTAGATGTTGCCAACCTGCACTTCCCAAGCGCTTAGTACAGTGCTCTGCACACAGTAAGCGCTCAATAAATACGATTGAATGAATGGCACATAGTAAAGCACTTAACAGATACCGTCATTATTATTTCCCCTACTTCTCCTTTCTGTGTCGTCTGTCAACTTGGATTTGTGCTCTTTATTCTCTGCCCCCTTAGCCCATGTCTACCATTTATTTATCTATCAATCATTCAGTGGTATTGATTGAGTGCTTACTGTGTGCAGAGACTGAACTAAGCGCTTGGGCGAGTACAGTGGAACAGTATAACAGATTTAGGAGACACATTCCCTACCAATTAACGTCTGTCTTTCCGCTTTTCTCCCTATAATAATAATTAGGGTTATCATACATATCGGGTTAATAATAATAATGGTATTTGTTAAACACAGTGCCAGGCACTGTGCTAAGCCCTGGGGTAGATACAACAAATCAAGTTGGACACAGTCCCTGTCCCACATGGGGCTCCCAGTCTTCATCTTCTAGGCGTCTAGACTGTGAGCCCACTGTTGGGTAGGGACTGTCTCTATGTGTTGCCAACTTGGACTTCCCAAGCGCTTAGTACAGTGCTCTGCACACAGGAAGCGCTCAATAAATACGATTGATTGATTGATTCATCCCAGAAGCAGCGTGGCTCAGTGGAAAGAGCCCGGGCTTTGGAGTCAGAGGTCATAGGTTCAAATCCCGGCTCAGCCACTTGTCAGCTATGTGACTTTGGGCAAGTCACGAAGACCGAGCCCCACGTGGGACAACCGGATCAACTTGTATCCTCCCCAGCGCTTAGAACAGTGCTTTGCACATAGTAAGCGCTTAATAAATGCCATCATTATTATTATTATTATTACGGTGGTCTGCACACACTAAGCGCTCAGTATATAACACGGATTGTTTGATACCCACAGCTCAGCAGTCTGGGAGTGAAAGTAAACAGTAGCAGAGAGGCTGTCTGACTTCCTGTTTTGGGGTGGAGGAAAGTGTCTGTTAGCGCGGCCTCATGGATAGAGCCCGGGCTTGGGAATTGGAAGGTCATGGGTTCTAATTCCGGCTTTGTCACTTGTCTGCTGTGAGACCTTGGGCAAGTCACTTCATTTCTCTGGGCCTCAGTTACCTCATCTGCAAAAAATGGGGATTAAGAGTGTGAGTCCTAAGTGGGACAGGGTCTGTTTCCAACTTGATTAACTTGTACTGCCCCAGTGCTTAGAACAGTGCTTGGCACATAGTAAGCGCTTAATAAGTACCATTATTATTACTAGCCTGGCTGCATCACTTGCCTGCATTTATTAAGTGCTTACTATGTGCCAAGCACTATTCTAAGCTCTGGGGAGGTTACAAGGTGATCAGGTTGTCCCACGGGAAACTCGCAGTCTTAATCCCCATTTTACAGATGAGGTCACTGAGGCCCAGAGAAGTTAAGTGACTTGCCCAAGGTCACACAGCTGACAATTGGAGGAGCCGGGATTTGAACCCATGACCTCTGACTCCAAAGCCCGGGCTCTTTCCACTGAGCCACGCTGCTTTGTGCAAGTCACTTTGCTTCTTAGTGCCACAGTCACCTCAACTGCAAAATGAGGATTCAGTACCTGTTCTCCCTCCTACATTATGATAATAATAATGATGGCATTTGTTAAGCGCTTACTATGTGCACTGCTAGAGAAGAAGCGTGGCTCAGTGGAAAGAGCCCGGGCTTTGGAGTCAGTGGTCATGGGTTCAAATCCCGGCTCCACCAATTGTCAAGCTGTGTGACTTTGGGCAAGTCACTTCACTTCTCTGCGCCTCAGTTCCCTCATCTGTAAAATGAGGATTGACTGTGAGCCCCCTGTGGGACACCCCGATCACCCTGTAACCTCCCCAGCGCTTAGAACAGTGCTTTGCATATAGTAAGCGCTTAATAAATGCCATCATTATTCCCCCCCACCCGTTCTAGACTCCCCTTCTAGACTGTGAGCCCACTGTTGGGTAGGGACTGTCTCTATATGTTTCCAACTTGTACTTCCCAAGCGCTTAGTACAGTGCTCTGCACACAGTAAGCGCTTAATAAATACGGTTGATTGATTGATTGATCATTATTATTATTATTATTCTGAGCTCCTACATTGTGAGCCCTGTGTGGGACAGGGACTGTATCCTAACTGATTAGCTTGTATCTACGCGTCTGTGCTTAGAACAGCGCTTGGCACATAATAAGCGCTTAACAAATGCCATTATTATTACTATTAACAAAGATCATTTAAAAACCAAAAAAAAAAAAAAGGGATTGTGGTGAGCGAGATGGGTGGCTAGCAGGAAATAGGATGTGGCTCCTTTCCCCTTTCGCCCGCTGTGGCTTTGTCAAGGGTGTGTACGTGGGCTGACCTTTTCACCGGGCCTCAATCTCGCCAGGCTTGTCCCTTGCCCCCGTCCTGCCTCTGTCCTGGAATGCCCTCCCTCCTCAAATCCCCCACACAATTACTCTCCCCCCCCATCTCCTCCAAGAGGCCTTCCCAGACTAAGCCCCACTTTTCCTCATCTCCCTCTCCCTTCTGCGTCGCCCCGACTCCTTCCCTCTGTTCTTCCCCCAATTCCAGCCCCAATCAATCAATCAATCATATTTATTGAGCGCTTCCTGTGTGCAGAGCACTGTACTAAGCGCTTGGGAAGTACAAGCTAAGTACAAGTTAAGCCCCACACCACTTACGTCCATATGTCTCTTTTTTCTATTAATGTCTAGTCTCTCTAGACTGGAAGTAATAAATACTCTATTTTACTTGAGGGAACAGAGGCCCAGAGAAGTGAAGTGACTTGCCCAGAGTCACACAGCTGACAGTTGGCGGAGTGGGATTAGAACCCACGCCCTCTGACTCTCAAACCTGTGCTCTTGCCACTGAACCCCGCTGCTTCGGGGCTCTAGTGGGTAGAGCCCGGGCCTGGCTTCTCATCGCGTCTGCTGTGGGAGTTTAGTCTGAGCACTTGGGAGAGGACATCATCATCATCATCAATCGTATTTATTGCGGACGTGAATCAGGAGATTCGATCCCCGCCCTCTGGGATTTTATGGCAGGCCCCCTTCCGCACACATACACACAGGAATCATGAGGAAACTCAAGAGCAAACACGTTCAAAGGGAAATGGGTCGGCTTTCTGGGAAAAAAAATAAATATGGTATTTGTTAAGCATTTAACTATGTGTCAGGCACTGTACTAAGTGCTGGGGTGGATACCTGTATATATGTATATATGTTTGTACGTATTTATTACTCTATTTTACTTGTACATATCTATCCATTTTATTTTGTTAGTATGTTTGGTTTTGTTCTCTGTCTCCCCCTTTTAGACTGTGAGCCCACTGTTGGGTAGGGACTGTCTCTATATGTTGCCAATTTGTACTTCCCAAGCGCTTAGTACGGTGCTCTGCACATAATAAGTGCTCAATAAATACGATTGATGATGATGATGATGATGCGAGCAGGTCAGGTTGGACACAACCCCTGGGGAAAATGAACGCCCCATTTGAGGCTCACAATCTCGATCCCCATTTTACAGATGAGGTCACTGAGGCCCGGAGAAGTGAAGTCACATGCCCAAGGTCACACGGCAGACAGGTGGGAGTCAGAGGTCATGGGTTCAGATCCCAGCTCCTCCAGTTGTCAGCTGTGTGACTTTGGGAAAGTCACTTCACTTCTCCACGCCTCAGTTACTTTGTCTGTAAAGTGGGGATGAAGACTGTGAGCCCCAGGTGGGACAACCTGATCACCTTGTATCCTACCCAGCGCTTAGAACAGTGCTTTGCACGTAGTAAGCGCTTAACAAATGCCACTAAAACAAAAAGTGGCGGAGATGGTATTAGAACTCAGGACCTTCTGAATCCCAGGTCCGGGCTCTAGCCACAACGCCACGCTGGTTCTCATAAAGCCGCCGGGAAGCACAGAGAGGTGTGGCTTCTGACTTTGGAGTCAGAGGGCATGGGTTCAAATCCCGGCTCCGCCGATTATCAGCTGGGTGACTTTGGGCAAGTCACTTCACTTCTCTGCGCCTCAGTTACCTCATCTGTGAGGTAACTCACAGGTCCTCATCCAGCGCTTAGAACAGTGCTTTGCACATAGTAAGTGCTTAATAAATGCCATCGTTATTCTTATTATTATCTGTAAAATGGGGATGAGGACTGTGAGCCCCCCGTGGGACAACCTGGTCACTTTGTTACCTCCCCAGCGCTTAGAGTGGTGCTTGGCACATAGTAAGCGCTTAATAAATGCCATCATCATTATTATTATTATTATTCACATTCAGCTCTCGGTCACCCTTGTCTCCCTCACGGCCCCTAAGCCCCGCGACCCCCTAGCCCCCCCGGCTCCCAGCCCCGAAGTCTCTAGCCGTCGCCGCCTTACCGTCCATCCGTCTCTTCTCGTCTCCCCAGGTGGATCAATACCTGTACCATATGCGTCTCTCGGACGAAAACCTGCAGGAGATCTCGGAGCGGTTCCGGAAGGAGATGGAGAAGGGGCTGGCGGCCGACACTCACCCCACGGCCTCCGTCAAGATGCTGCCCACCTTCGTGCGGTCCACGCCGGATGGGACGGGTAAGAAGAAGAATAATAATGATGGTATTTGTTTCAGCGCTTAGAACGGTGCTTTGCCCATAGTAAGCGCTTAATAAATGCCATCATCATCATCATTATTATTATTATTACTACGTGCCAAGCGCTGGACCGCCACAGCGCCCACGAGGGCAGGCCGCGGAGGGCCGCGGGTGGGGACGGCTGGGCACAGCCACCCGGTGGGGCGTTCATTTTCCCCCACCTCTGGCGGCTGACAGTCAGAAGGGCCTGGGTTCTAATCCCGACTCTGCTACGTGTCTGCTGTGTGACCTTGAGCAAGTCACTGCGCTTCTCTGGGCCTCAGTTCCCTCATCTGTCAAACGGGGATTGAGACTGTGAGCCCCATGAGGGACAGGAAGTGTGTCCAAACCCGATTAGCTTGTATTCATTCGTTCAGTCAGTCGTATTTATTGGGCGCTTACTGTGTGCAGGGCACTGGACTAAGCGCTTGGGAAGTACAGATCAGCAACAGAGACGGTCCCCACCCGACAACGGGCTCACAGTCTAGAAGGGGGAGACGGACAACAAAACAAAACAAGTAGACAGGTGTCAATACCATCAGAATAAATAGAATTATTGCTATATACACATCATTAATAAAATAGAGTAATAAATCTGTATAAACATATATACAGGTGCTGTGGGGAGGGGAAGGAGGTAGGGCCGGGGGTGAGAGGAAAGAGGGGGCTCAGTGTGGGAAGGCCTCCTGGAGGAGGTGAGCTCTCAGTAGGGCTTTGAAGGGAGGAAGAGAGCTAGCTTGGCGGATGTGTGGAGCTCCAGGGGGTCGCGTAACTAGTTTGTACCCCCGCGTTTAGTACAGTGCCTGTCACATAGTAGGCACTTAGCAAAGACCATAGAAACCAAACAAAACCCCCCAAAAAACCCTTGGTGCTTTTTGAAAGAGGCAGATTGCACTGGAAGCCAAGTAATGATGCCTGAGAAGACTCCCCTTCCCTTTTTTTTCAATCCATCACCCAATTGTATTCACTGAGTACCAACTCTGTGCGGAGCACTGGACGATAATAATAATAATTGGAGTATTTGTTAAGCGCTTACTATGTGCCAGTCACTGTACTAAGGTCTGGGGCGAAAACAAGCAAATCGGCTTGGACACAGTCCCTGTCATCATCATCCCACGTGGGGTCCCAGTCTCAATCCCGGTTTGACAGATGAGGGAACTGAGGCCCAGTGAAGCGAAGTGACTCGCTCAAGGTCACTCGTCAGGCAAGTGGCGGAGCCGGAATTAGAACCCATGACCTTCTTACTCCAGGCCTGGGCTCTATTCGCTGGCCACGTTGCTTCCACGGGTGCCAACTGTGTGCAGGTCACATTAGGAGAAGCAGCGTGGCTCAGTGGAAAGAGCCCGGGCTTTGGAGTCAGAGGTCATGGGTTCAAATCTTAGCTCCTCCACTTGTCAGCTGTGGGACTTTGGGCAAGTCACTTCACTTCTCTGGGCCTCAGTTACCTCATCTGTAAAATGGGGATTAAGTCTGTGAGCCCCACATGGGACAACTTGATTTACCTTGTTTCTACCCCAGCGCTTAGAACAGTGCTTTGCATATAGTAAGCGCTTAATAAATACCATTATTATTATTATTATTATACTGTGCATTTGGGAGAGGACAGGAAGATAACAATAATAATAATAATAATGACATTTATTAAGCGCTTACTGTGTGCAAAGCGCTGTTCTAAGTGCTGGAGAGGTTACAAGGTGATCAGGTTGTCCCATGGGGGGCTCACAGTCTTCATCCCCATTTTCCACATGAGGGAACTGAGGCCCAGATTTGAAGAGTTGTTAGATACTGCCATCCCCCAACCCCAGGCGGAGTTGGTAGACACTTCCCTGTCTGCAGCCAGCTCACAGTCGGGAGGAGGAGACAGACATCCATATAGATAACAATAATAATGACGGTATTTAGTAAGCGCTTACTATGTGCAAAGCACTGTTCTAAGCGCTGGGGAGGTTACAAGGTGATCAGATTGTCCCACGGGGGGCTCACAGTCTTCATCCCCATTTTCCAGATGAGGGAACTGAGGCCCAGAGAAGTGAAGTGACTTGCCCAAAGTCGCACAGCTGACAGTTGGCGGAGCCGGGATTTGAACCCCTGAACTCTGACTCCAAAGCCCGGGCTCTTTCCACTGAGCCACTCTGCTTCATTATTAGAGATGAATAAATGACGGCTATGGACGTAAGTGCCGTCCGGCTGATGGGGAAGTGAATAAAGGGTACAAATCCAACTGCAAGGGTGACAGGATAGAGCCCAGGCCTTGAGAGTCAGAAGGTCATGAGCTCTAATCCTGGCTCTGCCCCTTGTCTGCTGTGTGACCTTGGGCAAGTCACTTCACTCGTCCGCGCCTCAGTTCCCTCATCTGTAAAATGGGGATTGAGTCAGTGAGCCCCACGGGGGCCAGGGACTGTGTCCAACCCTGTTTGCTTGTATCCACCCCAGCACTTAGTACAGCGCCTGGCACATAGTAACTGCTTAACAAATGCCCCTTCTAGACTGTGAGCCCGTTGTTGGGTAGGGACCGTCTCTGTATGTTGCCAACTTGTACTCCCCATGCGCTTAGTACAGTGATCTCCACACAGTAAGGGCTCAATAAATGCGGTTGAATGAATGAAATGCGCAGAGCACTGGACTAAGTGCTTAGAAATGCCGTGCTTTATTAAATGAGATCGGGCAAGGTTTGTTGTCAGGGCTAATCAATCAATCAGCTCTGATCCTTATCGCCCTCTAAATACAACTGACCTAAATCCACTTTTAAGAATTCCCTCCTTCTACCAGCGACCTTTCCGGCCCGATGAGCGCTTCAGGCCTCATCTTTGCTCTAATCCCTGCTCCACCACTTGTCTGCTGTGTGACCTTGGGCAAGTCTCCTCCTCCCCATCCCCCCCACCCTACCTCCTTCCCCTCCCCACAGCACCTGTATATATGTTTGTACAGATTTATTACTCTATTTATTTTACTTGTACATATTTACTATTCTATTTATTTTGTTAATGATGTGCATTTAGCTATAATTCTATTTGTTCTGACGATTCGACACCCGTCTGCCTGTTTTGTTTCGTTGTCTGTCTCCTCCTTCTAGACTGTGAGCCCATTGTTGGGTAGGGACTGTCTTTATATGTTGCCAACTTGTACTTCCCAAGCGCTTAGTACAGTGCTCTGCACATATTAAGCGCTCAATAAATATGAATGAATGAATGAAATGCCATGATTATTATTATTAGAAAGGAAACGAGGGCTTAGTAGGAAAGGCCTCTTGGAGAAGTGCTTTTATTAAGGCTTTGAACCGGGGCGGGGGGCGGGCGGGAAGTGATGATCCATTATGAAGCGGGAAGGTGTGCCAGGAATCCAGCTTGCTTGGAAGAGATCTTCCCATTTGACATTTGGCAGTATTCGCGTCCACACTGCCCTCCTCCTGGCGGGTCACCGTGTTCTGCTCCTCCTTTTTCCCCTGCCAGTCCCCGCTCTAGCCTAATCCGGAGTGTCACTGCCCGGCCCCTCCTCTCCATCCACACTGCCCGTCCCTGGGAGAACTAAGAGTCGGCTCTATGGGTCCTAGCCAGCTCCACCCCCTGTGGGATTCCATCTCGGATCGTTTTCCTCTCGCCACCCCTGACTATCCCCTCCAGCTAATTGTTCTGGGGGAGTCCAGCTTATTCGGCAGAGATCTTCCCGTGTGACGTCTGTCCGTACCGGGGTCCGCCGCTGCCGTCCTCCTCCTCCTGAAGTCACCGTGGTCAGCCGGTCACCACTGCTTCTCTTCCCTCTGCCACTGGAACTCCCCCTGATCCTGCTCTAGCCTAATCCAGGGTCATTCCCCGTTCACCCTGCCTGTCCCAGGGAGAGCTAAGGGTTGGCTCTAGAGATCTCAGCCCTCTCTGGCCCCATCTTGGATTCATCTTCCTCTTGCCACCCCCTTCTCCTTCCAGCTAATTGTTCCGGGGGAGTACCAGCTTATTCGGCAGAGATCTTCCCATCCGACATCTGGCAGTACTGGGGTCCACCGCTGCTGCCCGTCTCCTCCTGATGAGTTACCTGCTCCACCGGTCAGCGTTGCTCGTCTTCCCTCTGCCACTGGCACTCCCCCATTCCCTGGCCTAGCCTAATCTGGGGGTCAGTGCCCGGCCCCTCCTCCCAATCCGCACTGCTCGGCCCTGGGAGAGCTAAGGTTCAGCTCTATGGGTCCTAGCCAGCTCCGCCCCTGTGGGATTCCATCTCCGATCGTTTTCCTCTCGCCACCTCCGACTACTCCTTCCAGCTAATTGTTCCAGGGGAGTCCGTCTTATAAGGCCGAGATCTTCCTGTGTGACGTCTGTCAGTACTGGGGTCCGCCGCTGCCGCCCTCCTCCTCCTGAAGTCTCCATGCTCTGCTGGTCCCCGCTGCTCCTCTTCCCTCTGCCACTGGAACTCCCCCAGTCCCCTAATCCAGGGAGAGCTAAGAGTTGGCTCTGTGGGCCCCGGCCCTCTCCGCCCCCAGGGGATTCCCTCCTGGGGTCACCTTTCCTTTGCCCCCTCCTTCCACCTGTGTCTGATGGTTCCGGGGAAGTCCAGCTTCCTCGGCAGAGATCTTCCTGTCTGACATATCTTGGGGTCCACCGCTGCGGTCCTCCTCCTCTTCCTCCTCCTGACGAGTTGCATTTCGGCGTCGCTCGGCTCCGTGTCCTCTCCGAAGGGCTGTAGGGTTGGGTTGGTCCGCTACTTCTCTTCTTCCTGCTGCCCATTGGGCACCATCGCAGTGGACCAGGCACTGCCCATCCCCTCCGACCCTTCCACCCCGTATCGTCACCGAGCTAAGGCCTGGGTCCGTGATTCCCGCCATCTGTGAGGCTCCAGCCTTCCCTGGCTCCCTCCCCCATGGCTCCAGCCCCCCGCCCCTGGATGGATCTCCTCATCCTCATCCCCCTCCCCAGCCCCAGCTCCAGGACGTGGCCCACGGATCCCAGGTCTACCCGCTTACCTCCTCCGGGGCTGGGCCTCGCCTCCTGAAGCACTTCCTCTGGCTGGCACCCTGCGAGTGGCTCCTCCTGCTTGAGCCATGTCTACTTATACTCTAGGCCCTCTGTGATGTCATTTTCTGTCTCCATCGGGCCTTGTTCAGCCTCCGCCATCCCCAAGTAGGAGCAGGGCCGCTCTTGGCCTCCTGTCCCTCTCTGAGGCGGTTCACCCTCCTGCCTGAATGGTCTCTAGTTATGCCCCAGGCCCTCTGTGATGCCATTTCCTGTCTCCATCTGGCCTTGTTCAACACCCCCTCCCCACTCCCACCCCCCTCAGCAATAATTGTGATATTTGTTACGCACTTACTATGTGCGAGGCACTGTACTGAGCGCTGGTGTGGACAGAAAAAATCAGGTTGGATGGTCCCAACCCACATGGGGCCCACAGCTTCAATCCCGGAGAAGTGGAGTGACTTGCCCAAGGTCACACAGCAGACAGGTGGCAGAGCCGGGATTAGAACCCTTCTAGATTGTGAGCCCGTTGTTGGGTAGGGACTGTCTCTATATGTTAACGAATTGTACTTTCCAAGCGCTCAGTCCAGTGCTCTGCACACAGGAAGCGCTCAATAAATACGATGGATGAATGATGATGAATGATAATGAATGCCCTTCTGATTTCCACTATCACTCCATCCACTGCGCCACGCCGTTTCCTTCCTCGCAGGCCCGCTCCTGGCCTCCTGTCCCTTCCAGAGACTTTTCCTCTTGGTGGTTCCTCTCGTTCAGCGCATAGTAAGCATTTAATCAATCAATCAATCAATCAATCAATCACATTTATTGAGTGCTTACTATGTGCAGAGCACTGTACTAAGCGCTTGGGAAGTACAAATTGGCAACACATAGAGACAGTCCCTACCCAACAGTGGGCTCACAGTCTAAAAGGGGGAGACAGAGAACAGAACCAAACATACCAACAAAATAAAATAAATAGGATAGAAATGTACAAGTAAAATAAATAAATAAATAAATAGAGTAATAAATATGTACAACCATATATACATATATACAGGTGCTGTGGGGAAGGGAAGGAGGTAAGATGGGGGGATGGAGGGGGACGAGGGGGAGAGGAAGGAAGGGGCTCAGTCTGGGAAGGCTTCCTGGAGGAGGTGAGCTCTCAGCAGGGCCTTGAAGGGAGGAAGAGTGCTAGCTTGGCGGAGGGGCAGAGGGAGGGCATTCCAGGCCCGGGGGATGACGTGGGCCAGGGGTCGACGGCGGGACAGGCGAGAACGAGGTACAGTGAGGAGATTAGTGGTGGAGGAGCGGAGGGTGCGGGCTGGGCAGTAGAAGGAGAGAAGGGAGGTGAGGTAGGAGGGGACGAGGTGATGGACAGCCTTGAAGCCCAGGGTGAGGAGTTTCTGCCTGATGCGCAGATTGATTGGTAGCCACTGGAGATTTTTGAGGAGGGGAGTAATATGCCCACAGCGTTTCTGGACAAAGATAATCTGGGCAGCAGCATGAAGTATGGATTGAAGTGGAGAGAGACACGAGGATGGGAGATCAGAGAGAAGGCTGGTGCAGTAGTCCAGACGGGATAGGATGAGAGCTTGAATGAGCAGGGTAGCAGTTTGGATGGAGAGGAAAGGGCGGATCTTGGCAATGTTGCGGAGCTGAGACCGGCAGGTTTTGGTGACGGCTTGGATGTGAGGGGTGAATGAGAGAGCGGAGTCGAGGATGACACCAAGGTTGCGGGCTTGTGAGACGGGAAGGATGGTAGTGCCGTCAACAGAGATGGGAAAGTCAGGGAGAGGACAAGGTTTGGGAGGGAAGACAAGGAGCTCAGTCTTCGACATGTTGAGCTTTAGGTGGCGGGCGGACATCCAGATGGAGATGTCCTGAAGGCAGGAGGAGATGCGAGCCTGGAGGGAGGGGGAGAGAGCAGGGGCAGAGATGGAGATCTGGGTGTCATCAGCGTAGAGATGATAGTTGAAGCCGTGGGAGCGAATGAGGTCACCAAGGGAGTGAGTGTAGATTGAGAACAGAAGGGGACCAAGCACTGAACCTTGGGGAACCCCCACAGTAAGAGGATGGGAGGGGGAGGAGGAGCCTGCAAAAGAGACTGAGAAAGAACGACCAGCGAGATAAGAGGAGAACCAGGAGAGGACGGAGTCTGTGAAGCCAAGGTCAGATAACGTGTTGAGGAGAAGGGGGTGGTCCACAGTGTCAAAGGCAGCTGAGAGGTCGAGGAGGATTAGGACAGAATATGAGCCGTTGGATTTGGCAAGCAGGAGGTCATTGGTGACCTTTGAGAGGGCATTTAACAAATGCCATCATTTATTTATTTTTAGCGCCCTCCGATCGGTGCATGCTGCCTGAGCCATCTGGTCTTCTGTGATGTCATTTCCTGTCTCCATCGGGTCTTGCTCAGCCACGCTGAACAAGGCCCGATGGAGACTGAGTTCGGTCTAGTTATTCCTTCGGCCCTCTGTGATGTCATTTTCTGTCTCCAGTGGGCCTTGTTCAGCCAACCCAGTGCTCAATAAATATGATGGAATGAATGATGATGAATGATAATGAATGTCCTTCTGATTTCCACTATCACTCTATCTCACAGTTTCAATCCCGGAGAAGTGGAGTGATTTGCCCAAGGTCACACAGCAGACAAGTGGTGGAGCCGGGATTAGAACCCATCTAGATTGTGAGCCCGTTGTTGGGTTGGGACTGTCTCTATATGTTAACGAATTGTACTTTCCAAGCGCTCAGTCCAGTGCTCTGCACACAGGAAGCGCTCAATAAATACGATGGAATGAATGATGATGAATGATATTGACTGCCCTTCTGATTTCCACTATCACTCCATCCACTGCGCCACGCCGTTTCCCTCCTCGCAGGCCTGCTCCTGGCCTCCTGTCCCTCCCAGAGACTTTTCCTCTTGGTGGTTCCTCTCGTTCAGCGCATAGTAAGCGTTTAACAAATGCCATCATTTATTTATTTTTAGCGCCCTCCGATCGGTGCATGCTGCCTGAGCCATCTCGTCTTCTGTGATGTCATTTCCTGTCTCCATCGGGTCTTGCTCAGCCACGCTGAACAAGGCCCGATGGAGACTGAGTTCGGTCTAGTTATTCCTTCGGCCCTCTGTGATGTCATTTTCTGTCTCCAGTGGGCCTTGTTCAGCCAACCCAGCGCTCAGTAAATATGATGGAATGAATGATGATGAATGATAATGAATGTCCTTCTGATTTCCACTATCACTCTATCTCACAGTTTCAATCCCGGAGAAGTGGATTGATTTGCCCAAGGTCACACAGCAGACAAGTGGTGGAGCCGGGATTAGAACCCATCTAGATTGTGAGCCCGTTGTTGGGTTGGGACTGTCTCTATATGTTAACGAATTGTACTTTCCAAGCGCCCAGTCCAGTGCTCTGCACACAGGAAGCGCTCAATAAATATGATGGAATGAATAATGATGAATGATAATGAATGCCATTCTGATTTCCACTGTCACTCTATCTACATGGGGCTCACAGTTTCAATCCCAGAGAAGTGGAGTGACTTGCCCAAGGTCACACAGCAGACAAGTGGCGGAGCCGGGATTAGAACCCTTCTAGATTGTGAGCCCATTGTTGGGTTGGGACTGTCTCTATATGTTAACGAATTGTACTTTCCAAGCGCTCAGTCCAGTGCTTTGCACACAGTAAGCGCTCAATAAATACGATGGAATGAATGATGATGAATGATAATGAATGCCATTCTGATTTCCACTATCACTCCATCCACTGCGCCACGCGGTTTCCCTCCTCGCAGGCCCGCTCCTGGCGTCCTGTCCCTCCCTGAGACTTTTCCTCTTGGTAGTTCCTCTCGTTCAGCGCATAGTAAGCGTTTAACAAATGCCATCATTTATTTTTTTTTTTAGCGTCCTCCGATCGGTGCATGCTGCCTGAGCCATCTCGCCTTCTGTGATGTCATTTCCTGTCTTCATCGGGTCTTGCTCAGCCACACTGAACAAGGCCTGATGGAGACTGGGTTCGGTCTAGTTATTCCTTCGGCCCTCTGTGATGTCATTTTCTGTCTCCCGTGGGCCTTGTTCAGCCAACCCCCCACCCCCAAACCAAGAATAAAATGGCTGGACCTGGTCTCAGTCAATCAATCAATCAATCAATCAATCCATCAATCGTATTTATTGAGCGCTTACTGTGTGCAGAGCACTGTACTAAGCGCTTGGGAAGTACAAGTTGGCAACATGTAGAAACAGTCCCTACCCAACAGTGGGCTCACAGTTTAGAAGGGGGTATCCCTCCCTGAGGCTTTTCCTCTCCCTGACGCCCTACAGTTAGTACGTTTCTCCTGAGCCATCTCTAGTTAGCCTCTAGTCAATCAATCAATCAATCAATCGTATTTATTGAGCTCTTACTGTGTGCAGAGCACTGTACTAAGCGCTTGGGAAGTACAAGTTGGCAACACATAGAGACAGTCCCTACCCAACAGTGGGCTCGCAGTCTAGAAGGGGGAGACAGAGAACAAAGCAAAACATATTAACAAAATAAAATAAGTAGAATAGATACGTATGAGTAAAATAAATAAATTTAATATTAAGTATCAAAGCTGTCTTCACAAAGTTAAATCTTTGCTTAAAAAAGTGTGAGGACACACAGTTAGATAGCACAGTAAGGTGATGCAGGTAAATTTGAATCTTCAGAATTTAAAAATAACATAAAAATGAATCGTCCCCTTTTCTAGTTAGACCGATTAGGTCATTCCAAAATCAAAAGCCCAGTTGCATATTGTATATATTACAATAATTACAATAATATATATTATTTGTATATTACACAAAGTACTGAGCAAAAGCGCGAGGAAATAAACCCTAATTTTACTGTTCCTAATAATTATTTCAATAACAGGATGGAACTAGTCTTACATAAGGGGGGAATATTGCTACAGATCAGGTTCAGATTAAATTCGGAAGAACTGCCAATGTTCAGATCAGATACCTTTTTCTAGATCCTTTCAGAACGTGAAACTACTGAAAAGCTAATGTCCCCCCTTGATGTCTCTGCCCATCTCCATTGGGGATTTGTTCAGCCCAGTTTGTGGCATGATCCTTTAATTTTTTAGGCGATAATAGGGAAATGGTTTCGGCCCAGTGGAAAGGGCACAGGCGTAGGAGTCAGAGGACCCGGGTTTCTAATCCTGGCTCCGCCACATGTCTGTTGCGTGACCTTGGACAAGTCCCTTAACTTCTGCGCCTCACCTTCCTCATCATTCGATCACTTGTATTTATTTACTGTGTGTGAAGTCACTTAACTTCTCTGTGCCTCATCTGTAAAATGGGGATGAATAATAATAATAATAATGATGGTATTTGTTAAGCGCTTACTCTGTGCAAAGCACTGTTCTAAGCGCTGGGGAGGTTACAAGGTGATCAGGTTGTCCCACGGGGGGCTCACAGTTTTAATCCCCATTTTACAGGTGAGGGAACTGAGGCACAGAGAAGTGAAGTGACTTGCCCAAAGTCACACAGCTGACAGTTGGCAGAGCCGGGATTTGAACCCATGACCTCTGACTCCAAAGCCCGGGCTCTTTCCCACTGAGCCACGCTGCTTCTGATGAAGACTGAGAGCCCGCCGTGGGACAACCTGATCACCTTGTAACCTCCCCAGCGCTTAGAACGGTGCTTTGCACATAGTAAGCACTTAATAAATGCCATTATTAATTTTTTTAGCGCTTAATAAATGCCATTATTATTATTGGGGGAATACAAATACAATAGAATTGGTAGACATGTTTCCTGCCCACAGGGAGCTTACAGTCTAGAAGGGGAGATGGACATTAAAAGAAAATATCCAAACAAAATTAATTATGGATAGGTAGGGAAGCAGTATGGCTCAGTGGCAAGAGCCCGGGCTTGGGAGCCCAAGGTCATGGGTTCGAATCCCAGCTCCGCCGCTCATCAGCTGTGTGACTTTAGGCAAGACACTTAACATCCCTAGGCCTCAGTTCCCTCACCTGTAAAATGGGGATGAAGACTGTGAGGTCCACGTGGGACAATCTGATCATCTTGTATCTACTCCAGCGCTTAGAACAGTGCTTGGCATATAGTAAGCGCTTAGCAAATACCAACATTGTTATTATTATAGGTACATAAGTCTGTGGGGCTGAGGGTGGGCGTGAATAGTGCGTGGCATAATGGATAGAGCATAGGCCTGGGAATCAGAAGGTCATGAGTTCTGATGAAGGCTTAGTTTGGGAAGGCCTCTTGGAGTTGTGATTTTTAGTAGGATTTTGAAGGTGGGAATAATAATAATGAGGGCATTTATTAAGCGCTTACTATGTGCAAAGCACTGTTCTAAGCGCTGGGGGGATACAAGGTGATCAGGTTGTCCCACGGGGGGCTCACAGTCAATCCCCATTTTACAGATGAGGTCACTGAGGCCCAGAGAAGTTAAGTGACTTACCCAAGGTCACACAGCTGACAATTGGTGGAGGGGAATTCCAGGCCAGAAGGAGGTTAAAGAGTACCCCCCAGCCCCCCAGCCCTTGGGAATACAAGGAAATCTGGTTGGACATGGTCCCTGTCCTACAATGGGGCTCATAGTCTTAGTCCCCATTTTCCAGATGAGGTAGCTGAGACGTAGAGAAGTGAAGTGACTTGCCCGAGGTCGCTCAGCAGGCAAAGTGGTAGAGCTGGGATTCGAACCCAGGTCCTCCTAACTCCCAGGCGCTAGCCATCGGGCCACCTGTTGTCCCTTCCACTTGAGAAGCAGCGGGGCTCAGTGGAAAGAACCTGGGCTTGGGAGTCAGAGGTCGTGGGATAATAATAATAATAATAATAATAATGGTATTTGTTAAGCACTTACTATGTGCAAAGCGCTGTTCTAAGCACTGGGGAGATACAAGGTGATCAGGTTGTCCCACATGGGGTTCACAGTCTTAATCCCCATTTTACAGATGAGGGAACTGTGGCACAGAGAAGTTAAGTGACTTGCCCAAAGTCACACAGCTGACAGTTGGCGGAGCCGGGATTTGAACCCATGACCTCTGACTCCAAAGCCCATGCTCTTTCCACTGAGTTGGTTAAGTGCTTAGTACAGTGCTCTGCACACAGTAAGCACTCGATAAATACGATAGAATAAATGGGTTCGAATCCCAGCTCTGCCTCATGTCTGCTGTGTGCCCTTGGGCAAGTCACTTAACTTCTCTGTGCCTCAGTCACCTCATCTGTAAAATGGGGATTAAGATTGTGAGCCCCACGTGGGACAACCTGATAACCTTGTATCCCCCAGTGCTTAGAACAGTGCTTTGCACACAGTAAGCGCTTAACAAATGCCATCATTATTATTCCACTTAAACTTTGGAGCCCCTTGTGGGACAGGGACGGTGTCTGACCTGATTATCTTGTGTTTACCCCAGCATTTAGCCCAGTGCTTGCCACATAGTAAGCGCTTAATACATTCCATTATTATTCTGATGACCTCAGTGGCACTTAATGGTACTCCCCTAAAGCAGCGTGCTCAGTGGAAAGAGCCCGGGCTTTGGAGTCAGAGGTCATGGGTTCAAATCCCAGCTCCGCCACTTGTCAGCTGTGTGACTTTGGGCAAGTCACTTCACTTCTCTGGGCCTCAGTTCCCTCATCTGTAAAATGGGGATTAATACTATGAGCCCCATGTGGGACACCCTGATCACCTTGTATCCCCCCCAGCGCTTAGAACAGTGCTTTGCACATAGTAAGCGCTTAATAAATGCCATTGTTATTATTATTATTATTTAGGAGAGTTCAATTCATTCATTCATTCATTCATTCATTCATTCAGTTGTAGTCAATCAATGCCACTGACTACTGATTGATTGAAAAAGACTCCAGGTGGGTGGAACGATTAATGTCATTAATATCTCCAGTCCTCCCTTCCCCTGACACACTTGCCCACCCACCCACTGTTGGGTAGGGACTGTCTCTATATGTTGCCAATTTGTACTTCCCAAGCACTTAGTACAGTGCTCTGCACATAGTAAGAGCTCAATAAATACGATTGATGATGATGATTTCACTTATGAGATTTTAAAAAGTTAAATAATATAATAATAGTAATGAGTGCTTACCATGTGCCAAGTACTGTTTCAAGCACCGGGGTAGACGCAAGTCGATCAGGTTGGACACAGGCCCTGCCCCACAAGAGGCCCCCACTCCCAGTCGCTTACTATGTGCCGGGCACTGTACTAAGCGCTGGGGTGGGTACAAGCAAATCAGGTTAGACGCAGTCCCTGTCCCACACGGGGCTCACAGTCTCAATCTCCATTTTACAGATGAGATAACTGAGGCCCAGAGAAGTGAAGTGCCTTGCCCAAGGCCACACAGCAGATAAGAAGCAGCGTAGCTCAGTGGAAAGAACCCGGGCTTTGGAGTCAGAGGTCATGGGTTCAAACCCCGGCTCTGCCAATTGTCAGCTGTGTGACTTTGGGCAAGTCACTTCACTTCCCTGGGCCTCAGTGACCTCATCTGGAAAATGGGGATTAAGACTGTGAGCCCCCTGAGGGACAACCTGATCGCCTTGTAACCTTAGAACAGTGCTTTGCACATAGTAAGCGCTTAATAAATGCCATCGTTATTATTATTACTATTATAAGTGGAGGAGCTGGTATTAGAATTCCTGACTTTTTGATATGTTTATACATATTTGTTACTCTATTTATTTATTTATTTTACTTGTACATGTCTATTCTATTTATTTTATTTTGTTAGTATGTTTGGTTTTGTTCTCTGTCTCCCCCTTTTAGACTGTGAGCCCACTGTTGGGTAGGGACTGTCTCTATATGTTGCCAACTTGTACTTCCCAAGCGCTTAGTCCAGTGCTCTGCACACAGTAAGCGCTCAATAAATATGATTGATGATGATGATGATGATTCCCAGGCCCAGGCTCCATCCACTACGCCGTGCCGCTTCTCAGCAGGGGTAACGTAGGAAAGGAGCTTTGTAGAGAACGAACCCCTCTTTCCCATTCATTCATTCAGTCGTATTTCTTGAGCGCTCACTGTGTGCAGGGCACTGGACTAAGCGCTTGGGAAGTACAAGTTGGCGACGTATAGAGACGGTCTCTACAGACTCCCACTCTTCCAGATCAATCCAGAGGAAGGACCCTTCCCAAATTGAGTTGGGTGACCTGGTTCCCTGGCCTGTAGCTTGGATCCATTCTTCAGGCAGACTCTCACTTTCGACGTACAATAATAATAATAATAATAATAATGTTGGTATTTGTTAAGCGCTGCAATACCTGTTCCCCCTCACGCTTCATTGCCATCATCGTCACTGGTATTTATTGAGCACTTATTGGGGTGCAGAGCGCTGTATTAATCGCTTGGGAGAGAACCATACAATATAGGTGTGTCACCCGTTGTCCAGGGAAGGTTTGTTCGGGAATTGGGAAGGAGGGTGGGAAGAAGGGAAAGAGAGGGAAAGAGAGACACACACACACCGGCTCCAGAAAGCCTGAGTTGTATACACATTTTTTTCCTCAAGACAAACTGACTTATTTGATGATTTTGGACGCGGCAAATTGAACTTCCCTTTTGGGACTAAGATGATTATTTCATTCATTCAATCGTTTTTATTGAGCGCTTATAGTGTGCAGAGCACTGGACTAAGCGCTTGGGAAGTTCAAGTTGGCAACCTAGAGAGACGGTCCCTGCCCAACAACGGGCTCACAGTCTAGAAGGGGGAGACAGAAGACAAAACAAAACATGGAGATAGGTGTCATAGTCGTCAGAACAAAGAGAATTATAGCTATATATTATAAATAATAGCATATATTGTATGCTATATATGTATGCATATATTATATGCTATTATTTATAATAATGGTATTTGTTAATACATTTGTTAATACATGGTATTATATATAATATATATAATATATAATACATGGTATTCTATATAATATATATAATACATTATATATTATATATATGTGCTGTTATATATTATGTATAATATATATGTTATTAAGAGTATTATTATTATTATTATTAAGATAATTATACATTATTAAGGGAAGCAGCGTGGCACAGTGGAAAGAGCTCTGGCTTTGGAGTCAGAGGTCATGGGTTCAAATCCCGGCTCCACCAGTTGTCAACTGTGTGACTTTGGGCAAGTCACTTCACTTCTCTGGGCCTCAGTTACCGCATCTGTAAAATGGGGATTAAGATTGTGAGCCCCACGTGGGACAACCTGATCCCCTTGTATCCCCTCAGTGCTTAGAACGGTGCTTTGAACATAGTAAGTGCTTAATCAATCAATCAATCAATCAATCGTATTTATTGAGCGCTTACTATGTGCAGAGCACTGTACTAAGCGCTTGGGAAATACAAATTGGCATCACATAGAGACAGTCCCTACCCAACAGTGGGCTCACAGTCTAAAAGGGGGAGACAGAGAACAGAACCAAACATACCAACAAAATAAAATAAGTAGGATAGAAATGTACAAGTAAAATAAATAAATAAATAGATAAATAGAGTAATAAATATGTACAACCATATATACATATATACAGGTGCTGTGGGGAAGGGAAGGAGGTAAGACGGGGGGATGGAGAGGGGGACGAGGGGGAGAGGAAAGAAGGGGCTCAGTCTGGGAAGGCTTAACAAATACCATTATTATTATTATTATTGATTGATTGATTGACAGAGCTGTAGGACAGAGGTTAGCTGAGAGTGTTAGCCTGCTGTCCTGATTAGGTGGCACTTATTCCTTTTCCCTGGAGATAATGAGAATTCTGGGCCTTAATTGCTCAATCTTCCTCCCCTCTGGTGCTCGCACCTTGGAAACACCTTGGAGTTTATCTAATCTGGAGACGGCTGAAATGCTGGCGATATGATAAATGTCCCAGTTGGAGATAAAGGGGAAAAGTGAACAGGAAGTAACTGCCCCTAAAAATACATTCCTCTTGTGACCGGCCTCCTGTCAGGGTGGGACTGGAGGGCCTCTCGAAATTCGCTTTTCAAACAACGGCCAGTCGGTCAGTCAGCTGTATTTATTGAGCGCTTACTGTGTGCACAGCACTGGACTAAGCGCTTGGAAGAGAACAGTAGAACAATGAACACACACATTTCCTGCCCACAATGAGCTTAAGTTACTACAGAAGCAGCGTGGCTCAGTGGAAAGAGCACAGGCTTGAGAGTCAGAGGTCATGGGTTCAAATCCAGGCTCAGCCGCTTGTCAGCTGGGTGACTTTGGGCAAGTCACTTCACTTCTCTGTGCCTCAGTTACCTCATCTGTAAAATGGAGAGGAAGACTGCCCCACGTGGGACAACCTGATCACCTTGTATCCTCCCCAGCACTTAGAACGGTGTTTTGCACATAGTAAGCACTTAACCAATGCCATAGAGAAGCAGCGTGGGTCAGTGGAAAGAGCCCAGGCTTTGGAGTCAGAGGTCAGGTGTTCAAATCCCGGCTCCACCAATTGTCAGCTGTGTGACTTTGGGCTAGTCAGTTAACTTCTCTGTGCCTCAGTTACCTCATCTGTAAAATGGGGATTAAGACCGTGAGCCCCCTGTGGGACAACCTGATCACCTTGTAACCTCCCCAGCGCTTAGGACAGTGCTGTGCACATAGTAAGCACTTAACAAATGCCATTATTATTATTATTGTTAGAGGGGTAGACAAACATTAATAGAAATAAATAAATTACAGATATGTGCAGAAGTGCTGTGGGGCACTGTATTTGAGCACTTACTGTATGCAGAGCACTGTGCTAAGCACTTGGGAGAGGACAATAGAACAATAAACAAGACACAGTCCCTGCCCACATGAGCTTACAGTCTACAGGGGGAGACTGCCATTAATAGAAGTAAATAAATTATTATAAATATGTTAATAATAATAATGATGTTATTTGTTAAGCGCATATGTGTGCCAAGCACTGTTCTAAGCGCTGGGGGAGATACAAAGTAATCAGGTTGTCCCGCGTGGGGCTCACAGTCTTCATCCTATTTTCCAGATGAGGAAATTAGTGGAAGGCACTGTGATTAGTGCTGGGGAGAGATGAGATCATCAGATCTCACATGGGGCTCCCAGTCTAAGGGGAGAGAGAACACCATGGCTCAGTGGAAAGAGCCCAGGCTTTGGAGTCAGAGGTCATGGGTTCGAATCCTGGCCCTGCCAACTGTCAGCTGTGTGACTTTGGGCAAGTCACTTAACTTCTCTGGGCTTCAGCTCCCCCATCTGTAAAATGGGGATGAAGACTGTGACCCCCCACGGGACAACCTGATCACCTTGAAACCTCCCCAGCACTTAGAACAGTGCTTTGCACGTAGTAAGTGCTTAACAAATACCATCATCATCAACTCACTGAGTTGCCATTGAATTCCCATTTAAAGATTAGAAAACTGAAGCGACTTCCCCAAGGTCACACAGTGTAGACCAGTGCAGCATGGCCTAATGGATAGAACACGGAATCAGAAGGATCTGCAATCTAGTCCCGGCTTGCCATTTGTCTGCTGGGTGACCTTGGGCCGGGCACTTCACTTCTCTGTGCCTCAGTGATTTCACCTGCAAAATGGGGTTGAATAGTAATGACGATGGCATTTGTTAAGCGCTTACTATGTGCAAAGCACTGTTCTAAGTGCTGGGTTGAAGAGTGTGAGCCCCATTTGGGGCAGGGACTGTCTTCAACCTGATTACCATGTATCTACCCCAGGTCTTAGAACAGTGTCTGGCACACAGTAAACACATAACGAATGCCATAAAAAAACCCTAAAAATATAAAACCAAAGGAAGAGCTGGGACAAGAACCCAGGAACCCGGAATTTCAGCCCCATGCTCTCTTTTCAAGGACCCGTGGCTGCTTTTGCTTTGCCCAAGGTCGGTGTGGGGGGAGAATCAGTTCTGAAAGAAAAGGGTTGTCAAGGCCGAAGCTTTCTCCACTGGTTCCAGAGCAGAATTTATTCATTCAGTCGTATTTATTGAGCGCTTACTGTGTACAGAGCACTGTACTAAGGTCTTGGGAGAGTAAAAATAATAATAATAATGGCATTTGTTAAGCGCTTACTATGTGCAAATCACTGTTCTAAGCGCTGGGGGGGAATACAAGGTGATCAGGTTGTCCCACTTGGGGCTCACAGTCTTAATCCCCATTTTCTAGATGAGGTACGTGAGGCCCAGAGAAGTGAAGTGACTTGCCCAAGGTGACACAGCTGACAAGTGGGGGAGCCGGGATTAGAACCCATGACCTCTGACTCCCAAGCCCGGGCCCTTTCCACCGAGCCACGCTGCTACTCTCAATACAACAAAAAGCAGATACATTCTCTGCCCACAATGTGAATAAATGACAATTCTGTACATAAGCGGTGTGGGCTGGGAAGGGGGATGAATAAAGGGAGCAAGTCAGGGTGATACAGAAGGGAGTGGGAGGTGAGGAAAAGTGGGGCTTAGTCTGGGAAGGCCTCTTGGAGGAGGTGGGCCTTCAATAAGGCTTTGAAGTTGGGGAGAGTCATTATCTGTGGGATATGAGGAGGGAGGACATTTCAGGACAGAGGCAGGACATGGGCCAGTCGGTGGAGAGATAGAGGAGATAATAATAATAATGGCATTTATTAAGCACTTCCTATGTGCAAAGCACTGTTCTAAGCTCTGGGGAGGTTACAAGGTGATCAGGTTGTCCCTCGTGGGGCTCACAGATTTAATCCCCATTTTCCAGATGAGGTAACTGAGGCACAGGAAAGTTACGTGACTTGCGCAAAGGCACACAGCTGACAACTGGCGGAGCTGGGATTTGAACCCATGACCTCTGACTCCAAAGCCCGGGCTCTTTCCTGTTGAGCCACGCTGCTTCTCTAGGAGATCACAGTGAGAATCAATCACTTTGTTAATCGCGGTATTTATCGAGCACTGGACTAAGCGCTTGGGAGAGGACAATAAATTGGAATTCATTCATTCATTCAATCGTATTTATTGAGCGCTTACTGTGAGCAGAGCACTGTACTAAGCGCTTGGGAAGTCCAAGTTGGCAACATCTAGAGACGGTCCCTACCCAACAGTGGGCTCACAGTCTAGAAGGGGGAGACAGAGAACAAAACCAAACATATTAACAGAATAAAATAAATAGAATAAATATGTACGAGTAAAATAAATCAATAAATAGAGTAATAAATATGTACAAACATATATATGTAGACACATTCCCTGCCCCCAGCGAGCTTACATCTGTCCTGAGGAGAGGGGCCCCGACCAGCCAGAACTGGCAAACTCCTTATACACCCTGGAGACAGCAGGCCAGAACCAGGGACCACCTTTCATTCAATCCTATTTATTGAGCGCTTACTGTGTGCAGAGCACAGTACTGAGCTCTTGGGAGAGTGCAGTAGAATAATAAGAAGACACATTCCCTGCCCATAATGAGCACGTTACCGGAGGAGTTGGGGATGGAGGCTCGGGTCTGAAACCGGTCCAACTACCAGCATGGCTCAGTGGAAAGAGCCCTGGCTTTGGAGTCAGAGGTCATGGGTTCAAGTCCTGACTCCACCAATTGCCAGCTGTGTGACTTTGGGCAAGTCACTTCACTTCTCTGGGCCTCAGTTCCCTAATCTGTCAAATGGGGATTAAGTCTGTGAGCCCCCCGTGGCTCAACCTGATCACCTTGTAACCTCCCCAGCGCTTAGAACGGTGCTTTGTACGTAGTAAGTGCTTAATAAATGCCATCATTATTATTATTATTATTACCAGTGCTTTGCACATAGTAAGTGCTTAACAAATACCATCATTATTATTACCCATCCCACCTGCCCCCTCGGCGGCGGAGAGCGCAGATCCTTAAAGACTGTCGGCATCCCCGCCTTTACCAAGCCAGGAGCTCCGCAGTCAGAGCCGAAATTCATTCATTTGATCATATTTATTGAGCGCTCACTGTGTGCAGATCCCTGTACTAAGCACTTGGGAGAGGACAATGGAACAATAAACAGACGCATTCCCCGCCCACAACGTTTTGACAGTCTAGAAGGGGGACACAGACATCAATATAAATGAATAAAGGACAGCTACGGCCATAAGTAGCAGTTTGACTCAATGGGAAGAGCACGGGCTTTGGAGTCAGAAGTCATGGGTTCGAATTCTGACTCTGCCAATTGTCAGCTGTGTGACTTAACTTCTCTGGGTGTCAGTTACCTCATCTGTAAAATGGGGATTAAGACTGTGAGCCCCACATGGGACAACCTGATCACCTTGTAACCTCCCCGGCGCTTAGAACAGTGCTTTGCACATAGTAAGAGCTTAATAATTGCTATTATTATTATTATTCACTGCATCCCCTGATTTCTTTGAATGTTTATACAATTTATAGGCTCAGTTCTGGGTCCCCTTCTATTCTCCATCTACACTGCTCCCTCCCAGTATATTTGTACATATTTATTACTCTACTTATTTTATTAATGATGTATATATATCTATAATTCTATTCATCTATTTTGATGATATTGACACCTGTCTACTTGTAGTAAGCGCTTAATAAATGCCATTATTATTATTATTATTATAAGTGATGTGGGCTGGGAGGGGGGAAGAAGAGAGAGAGCAAGTCGGGGGATGCAGAAGGGGGTGGGAGAAGAGGAAGGTGGGGGCTTAGTCTGGGAAGGCCTCTTGGAGGAGATGGGCCTTTGATAAGGCTTTGAAGCAGGGGAGAATCATTGTCAGATTTGAGGATTTGGAGCTGCAGAGGGCTGGGACTAGGGACTGTGTGGAGGCCAGGAGGCTGGGAGGTCATGAAGCCAGCAGCCCAAGGCTCCTACAGTGCTGGCCGAATCCCTAAACCAGCTCCATTTAACCTGAAACCGCCCTATCTTTCCCACCTCGCCTGTCCGATAAGAGGACCGAAGGAGGGAAATTCAGGATTACAAATGGGAACATTCAGTCTTCCAGAGATAAGAATTTCCCTTTTCACAGCCCCAATCCCCACCCAGCCCCGTCCCCTGTCTTTCCCTGGACCCTTGCCCACCTGATTCTGGTTCTGCCGAGACCCGCCCACCTCTCTGCCCACCTCTGTTCCTGCTCAACGGGCCGTCAGAATTCAATTCAGTCGTATTTATTGAGCGCTCACTGCGTGCAGAGCACTGGACTAAGCGCTTGGGACGTCCAAGGCGGCAACAGATAGAGACGGTCCCGACCCAATGACGGGCTCACAGGCTAGAAGGGGGAGACAGGCAACAAAACAAAACATGTAGACAGGTGTCAAGTCGTCAGAACAAATAGAATTAAAGCTCTGTGCACATCATTAACAAGATGAGTAGTAAATACGTACAATCAATCAGTCATCCTCCTCCTCATCAATCGTATTTTTTGAGCGCTTACTGTGTGCAGAGCACTGTACTAAGCGCTTGGGAAGTACAAGTTGGCAACATATAGAGACAGTCCCTACCCAACAGTGGGCTCACAGTCTAAAAGGGGGAGACAGAGAACAAAACCAAACATACAACAAAATAAAATAAATTGAATAGATAGGTACAGGTAAAATAAAAAAATAAATAGAGTAATAAATATGTACAAACATGTATACATATATACAGGTGCTGTGGCGAAGGGAAGGCGGTAAGATGGGGGGATGGAGAGGGGGACAAGGGGGAGAGGAGGGAAAAAAAGAGTAATAAATCTGTACAAATATACAAGTGCTGTGGGGTGGAGAAGGAGGTAGGGCGGGGTGGGATGGGGAGGAGGAGAGGAAAAAGGGGGCTCAGTCCGGGAAGGGCTCCTGGAGGAGGTGAGCTCTCAGTAGGGCTTTGAAGGGAGGAAGAGAGCTAGCTGGGCGGATGTGAGGAGGGAGGGCATTCCAGGCCCGGGGGAGGACGTGGGCCGGGGGTCGATGGCGGGACAGGCGAGAACGAGGCCTAACGGTGAGGAGATTAGCGGCGGAGGAGCGGAGGGGGCGGGCTGGGATGGACAAGGACAGAAGGGAGGGGAGGGAGGAGGGGGCCAGGGGATGGATGGATGGATGGATGGATGGATGGACAGCCTGGAAGCCCAGGGTGAGGAGTTTTTGCTTGATACGGAAGCCGTAGGGAGAGAGCGCTCTCGCCAGGATCAATCGATAGATGCTTGCTCTGTGTGGAACACTGTACTGAGGAAAATACAGTACGGTAGGCACGATATCTGCCTCATGGAGTTTACGAGAAGCAGCGTGGCTCAGTGGAAAGAGCCCGGGCTTTGGAGTCAGAGGTCATGGGTTCAAATCCCGGCTCCGCCACTTGTCAGCTGTGTGACTTTGGGCAAGTCACTTCACTTCTCTGGGCCTCAGTGACCTCATCTGGAAAATGGGGGTTAAGACTGTGAGCCCCCCGTGGGACAACCTGATCACCTTGTAACCTCCCCAGCGCTTAGAACAGTGCTTTGCACATAGTAAGTGCTTAATAAATGCTATTATTATTATTATTACAGTCTCCTGGGTAGGACTCAATCCCCTTGCCCTCTCCTACCTCACCTGGCTACTCTCCAATCATTCATTCATTCATTCGTATTTATTGAGCGCTTACTGTGTGCAGAGCACTGGACTAAGTGCTTGGGAAGTACAAGTTGACCACATATAAAGACGGTCCCTGCCCAACAGCGGGCTCACAATCCAACCCAGCCCGCATCCTTCGCTCCTGTAAGGCCAACTTCCCACCGTGCCTCCATCTCATCTAGCTTGATAATAATAATGATGTCATTTGTTAAGCGCTTACTATGTGCCAAGCATTGTTCTAAGCGCTGGGGGAGATACAGGGTGATCAGATTGTCCCACGTGGGGCTCACAGTCCTCATCCCCATTTTCCAGGTGAGGGAACTGAGGCCCAGAGAAGTTTAAGTGACTCGCCCAAAGTCCCACAGCTGACAAGTGGCGCAGCCAGGATTAGAACCCACGTCCTCTGATTCCCAAGTCCAGGCTCTTGCCACTGAGCCACGCTGCTTAAGCGCTTAGTACAGTGCTTTGCACACAGTAAGTGTTCAGTATATACAGTTGAATGAATGAATAAATATCTCACCGCCAACCTCTCACCCATGTCCTGCCTCCGGCCTGGAATTCATTCATTCAATTGTATTTATTGAACGCTTACTGTGTGCAGAGCACTGTACTAAGCGCTTGGGAAGTACGAGTTGGCAACATGTAGAGACGGTCCCTACCCAACAACGGGCTCACAGTCTGGAAGAGGCAGTGTGGCTCAGTGGAAAAGAGCCCGGGCTTTGCAGTCAGAGGTCATGGGTTCAAATCCTAGCTCCGTCAATTGTCAGCTGGGTGACTTTGGGCAAGTCACTTCACTTCTCTGTGCCTCAGTTACCTCATCTGTAAAATGGGGATTAAGATTGTGAGCCCCCCGTGGGACAACCTGATCACCTTGTAACCTCCCCAAGCACTTAGAACAGTGCTTTGCACATAGTAAGTGCTTTATAAATGCCATTATTATTATTATTATTATTAGAAGACGGGCTCACAGTCTAGAAGATTGCGCTCCCAGAGAAGCAGCATGGCTCAGTGGAAAGAGCCCGGGCTTCGGAGTCAGAGGTCATGGGTTCAAATCCCAGCTCCGCCACTTGTCAGCTGTGTGACTTTGGGCAAGTCACTTCACTTCTCTGGGCCTCAGTTACCTCATCTGTAAAATGGGGATGAAGACCGTGAGCCCCACGTGGGACAACCTGATCACCTTGTATCCCCCCAGCACTTAGAACAGTGCTTTGCACATAGTAAGCGTTTAACAAATACTATTATTATTATTATTATTATTACCCCACAGGCGTTGCCTCTCCCCGCCTTCAAAGCCCGGCACATCCTCCCCATCCCCGCCGCCCTCCCTCCTTCCCCTCCCCACAGCACCTGTATATATGTTTGTACAGATTTATTACTCTATTTTACTTGTACATATTTACTATTCAATTTATTGTGTTAATGATGTGCATCTAGCTTTATTTCTATTCTGATGACTTGACACCCGTCCACATGTTTCGTTTTGTTGTCTGTCTCCCCCTTCTAGCCTGTGAGCCCGTTGTTGGGTAGGGACCGTCTCTAGATGGTGCCGACTTGTCCTTCCCAAGCGCTTAGTACAGTGCTCTGCACACAGTGAGCGCTCAATAAATACGATTGAATGAATGAATGAATCTCCTCCACGAGGGCTTCCCTAAGTCTTCCCACTCCCTGCTGTGTGTCACCCTGCCTTGTTCCCTTTTATCATCCCCCCCATCCCAGGCTTCCAGCATTTACATCCGTATCCGTAATTTTATTCATTCATCAGCATGGCTCAGTGGAGAAGCAGTGTGGCTTAGTGGAAATCAATCAATCAATCAATCAATTGTATTTATTGAGCGCTTACTGTGTGCAGAGCACTGTATTAAGCACTTGGGAAGTACAAGTTGGCAACATCTAGAGACGGTCCCTACCCAACAGTGGGCTCACAGTCTAGAAAGGGAAAGAGCCCAGGCTTGGGAGTCAGAGGTCATGGGTTCTAATCCCGGCCACGCAACTTGTCAGCAGTGTGACTTGGGGCAAGTCACTTCACTTCTCTGAGCCTCAGTTCTCTCATCTGTAAAATGGAGATGAAGACTGTGAGCTCCCCGTGGGACAACCTGATCGCCTTGTAACCGCCCCAGCACTTAGAACAGTGTTTTGCACATAGTAAGCGCTTAATAAATGCCATTATTATTAGTAGTAGTATTAGTATTATTATTATTATTAGTAGTATTATTATTAGTATTATTAAAGATCCCGAGCTTGGGAATCAGAGGTTGTAGGTTCTAATCCCAGCTCTGCCGCTTGTCAGCTGTATGATTTTGGGCAAGTCACAACTTCTCTGTGCCTCAGTTACCTCATCTGTAAAATGGGGATTAAGACTGTGAGGCCCACTTGGGATAACCTGATCCCCTTGTATCCCCCCCAGTGCTTAGAACAGTGCTTTGCATATAGTAAGTGCTTAACAAATCCAATAATAATAGTAGATACTATTGATTGATTGATTGATTGATGAAAGGCCTGGCTTCATCTCCCCTCTGCTGGACCAGGTTGTCATCATCATCATCATCATCAATCGTATTTATTGAGCGCTTACTGTGTGCAGAGCACTGTACTAAGTGCTTGGGAAGTCCAAGTTGGTAACATCTAGAGACAGTCCCTACCCAGCAGTGGGCTCACAGTCTAAAAGGGGGAGACAGAGAACAAAATCAAGCATACTAACAAAATAAAATAAATGGAATAGACATGTACAAGTAGAATAAATAAATAAATAGAGTAATAAATATGTACAAACATATATACATATATACAGGTGCTGTGGGGAAGGGAAGGAGGTAAGATGGGGGGATGGAGAGGGGGACGGAGTCCCCGTCCTTTGTCCCTCCCCTGCCCTCCCACCACAGCCCAGCAGGAAAGAGGGGTGCTCTCTAAAGCAGCTGGGGGCTCAGTTTACGGTCTCCCACCCCTGGGTGACTTTTTTAAAGGTATTTATTAAGCACTAACTATGTGCCAAGCACTGTTCTAAGCACTGGGGTAGATACAAGGTCATCAGGTCGGACACAGTCCCCGTCTCACGTGGGGCTCACACTCTTAATGGGTTTAGTGAGAGAAGCAGCGTGGCTCAGTGGAAAGAAACCGGGCTTTGGAGACAGAGGTCATGGGTTGAAATCCCCGCTCCGCCACTTGACAGCTGTGTGCCTTTGGGCAAGTCACCTCTCTGTGCCTCAATTTCCTCATCTGTAAAATGGGGATTTAGAGTGTGAGTCCCACGTGGGACAACCTGATCACCTTGTATCTACCCCAGCGCTTAGAAGCGCTCAGTCCCAGACTGAGCCCCCTCTTTCCTCTCCCCCTCCTCCCCCTTCCCATCCCCCCCACCTTACCTCCTTCCCTTCCCCACAGCACCTGTATATATGTAGAGATGTTTGTATGCATTTATTACTCCATTCATTTTACTTGTACATATTTATTCTATTTATTTTATTTTGTTAATATGTTTGGTTTTGTTCTCTGTCTCCCCCTTCTAGACTGTGAGCCCGCTGTTGGGTCGGGACCGTCTCTATAAGTTGCCAACTTGTACTTCCCAAGTGCTTAGTCCAGTGCTCTGCACGCAGTAAGCGCTCAGTAAATACGATAGAATGAATGAATGAACAGTGTTTTGCACATAGTAAGTGCTTAATAAATGCCATAATAATAATTATTATTATTATTAGTGGAATGAACCCGGGCTTGGGAGTCAGAGGATGTGGGTTCTAAACCCGGTTCCACCACTAGTCTGCTGTGTGACCTTGGGCAAGCCGCTTAACTTCTCTGTGCTTCGATTTACCTCATCTGTAAAATGGGGATGAAGACTGTGAGCCCCTCTGGGACAGGGACTGTGTTCAACTTGTATCCACCCTAGTGCTTAATATGTGCCTTGTACATAGTAAGCGCTTAGCAAGCGCTTTTGGACTGTGAGCCCATTGTTGGGTAGGGACTTTCTCTATATGTTGCCAACTTGTACTTTCCAAGTGCTTAGTACAGTGCTCTGCACACTAAGCGCTCAATAAATACGATTGATTGATTGATGGATTAACAAATACCATTATCATTACTATTATTATTATTATTATTATTACAAGTGGGATAATGGAGGCTGAGAGAAGGGAAGTGATTCGCTCCTCCGCATCCCCCCCACCCTACCTCCTTCCCCACAGCACCTGTATATATATTTGTACAGATTTATTACTCTATTGATTTTACTTGTACATCTTTACTATTTATTTTGCCAATGATGTGCATATAGCTTTAATTCTACTTGTTCTGACAATTTTGACACCTATCTACGTGTTTTGTTTTGTTGTCTTGTCTCCCTCTTCTAGACTGTTAGCCCGTTGTTGGGTAGGGACCGTCTCTATGTGTTGCCGACATGCACTTCCCAAGCGCTTAGTACAGTGCCCTGCACACTGTAAGTGCTCAATAAATACGATTGAATGAATGAATGGATGACCCAGCAGCCAAGTGGCCGAACGGGGATTCGAACTCAGGTCCTGGGGTTTTTCCACTAGGCCGTGCTGCTTCTGAGAACCTCCGAGGGCGCGGGGGTGCTCATTGTGGTGCCAACCCTTGTTCGCCTCCTCCTTTGTGCCCGGGCCTCGTGCTCTGACCTTCTCGTGCCCGGAAGGGCGCTCCCGGGAAAAGGCAAATTCCAAGGACGGCTCCTGGACCCCCGCCTTCCGTCTCCCACCTCTTCTCCAGCTCCTCCCGGCCTCCTCCCCTGTGCCTCAGTTCCCTCATCTGTTAAATGGGGGTTAAGAAGTAAGGTGGCCTACTGGAAAGAGCCCGGGCCTGGAAATCAGAGGACCAGATTCTAATCCCGGCTCTGCCACACGTCCGCTGTGTGACCTTGGGACGTAATTCTATTATAATTCTATTTAGCATTCTGTTTATTTATGTTGACGCCATTGGTGGCTCAGTGGAAAGAGCCCGGGCTTTGGAGTCAGAGATCATGGGTTCAAATCCCGGCTCCGCCATTTGTTAGCTGTGTGACTTTGGGCAAGTCACGTCACTTCTCTGGGCCTCATTACCTCTTCTGTAAAATGGGGATTCATTCATTCAACGGTGTTTATTGAGCGCTCACTGTGTGCAGAGCACTGTACAAGTTGGCAACATAACTGATGAAGACTGTGAGCCCCCCGTGGGACAACCTGATCACCTTGTAACCTCCCCAGCTCTGAAAACAGTGCTTTGCACATAGTAAGTGCTTAATAAATGCCATCATTATTATTGATGCCTGTTTACTTGTTTTGATGTCTGTCTTCCCCCTTCTAGACTGTGAGCCCGTTGTGGGCAGGGATGGTCTCTCTTCGTTGCTGAATTGTACTTTCCAAGCGCTTATACAGTGCTCTGCGCAGTAAGCGCTCAATAAATAACGACTGAATGAATTAATTGAATGAAGGAATGAGTGACTTGTCTCCCTGGGAGATTCTGACCCTGCTCCCAGGCTGGAAATAGAGAGGGATTGGAGCTTTCCAGATGGACAAGGATTGACTTATCTCTGGACGTCTGCATCCCTGATGCTCTGCCTCCCTGCCTCCCATGACTCTTCTGCTGCTCTTGGGCCCTAGAGCTCTCCCTCCCTTTAATAATAATGATAATAATAATAATAATGATGATGATGATGATAATAATGGTATTTGTTGAGCGCTTATTATGTGCCAGACAATGTAATAATAATAATGGTATTTGTTAAGCGCTTACTATGTGCCAGGCTCTACAACAGTGCTTTGCACATAGTAAGCACTTAATAAATGCCATTATTAGAGAAGCAGCGTAGCTCAGTGGAAAGAACCCGGGCTTTGGAGTCGGAGGTCATGGGTTCAAATCCCGGCTCCGACAATTGTCAGCTGTGGGACTTTGGGCCAGTCACTTCACTCCTCTCCCCCTCGTCCCCCTCTCCATCCCCCCCAAATTACCTCCTTCCCTTCCCCACAGCACCTGTATATATGGATATATGTTTGCACATATTTATTACTCTATTTACTTATTTATTTATTTTACTTGTACATATCCAGCACTTAGAACAGTGCTTTGCACATAGTAAGTGCTTAACAAATGCCATTATTCTTATTCTTATTATTATTATCTATTCTATTTATTTTATTTTGTTAGTATGCTTGGTTTTGTTCTCTGTCTCCCCCTTTTAGACTGTGAGCCCACTGTTGGGTAGGGACTGTCTCTAGATGTTGCCAACTTGTACTTCCCAAGCGCTTAGTACAGTGCTCTGCACACAGTAAGCGCTCAATAAATGCGATTGATTGATTGATTGATTCTCTGGGCCTCAGTTACCTCATCTGTAAAATGGGGATTAAGGCTGTGAGCCCCCCGTGGGACAACCTGATCAACTTGTAACCTCCCCAGCGCTTAGAACAGTGCTTTGCACATAGTAAGCGCTTAATAAATGCCATTTTAAATAAAAAAATGCCATTATTATTAGTAGTAATACTGATGGTATTTGTTAAGCGCTCACTATGCTCCAGTCACTGTAGTAATAATGATAATGACGGTATTTTTTAAGCGCTTATTATGTGCCGGGCACTAAACTAAGTGCTAGGGTGGATACAAGCAATCAAGTTGTATACAGTCCCTGTCCCGCATGGGGCTCACAGTCTAAATTTCCATTTTATAGATGAGGTAACTGAGGCCCAGAGAAGTGAAGTGACTTGCCCAAGACCACACAGCAGGAAAGTGGTCAAGCGTCTGACTCCTAGGCCAAAAGGCCATGCTGCTCCTCAAAAATAAATGAATCTGTCATTATTTTATCATTATTATTATTATTATTATTATTAATAATAATAATAAAGGTATTTGTTAAGCACTTACTATGTGCCAGGCACTGAACTAAACGCTGGGGTAGATACAAGCAAATCAGGTTGGACACAGTCCCTGTCCCACGTGGGGCTCACAGTCTTCATCCCCATTTTACAGATGAGAGAACTGAGGCAACTGAGGTAACTCATTTGATTTCATCATTTTTCTTTGAGCAAAAAAGACAGGCATTTTATTGTGAATCTGATTGTGATGAATATCCCATGATCATGTATGTGGTTAGACAAAATAATAATTTTGGTATTTAAGTACTTATGGTGTTCCAAGCACTGCACTAAGCGCTAGGAGTAGATACATTATAGTCTGGTCAGACTGATGGCAGACAGTCACAGTTGGGGCTCGTATCATTCATTCATTTATTCATTCATATCAAAAGGGAGAGAACAGGGATTGAATCCCCATTGGACAGAGAAGGGAACTGAGGCACAGAGAAATGAAGTGACATGTCCAAGGTCACACTGCAGACGGGCAGAGCCGGAGAGGCAGGGCCAGAAAAGAGGGAGAGGTGAGGACAGGGAGAGAGTCAGTCTGTCAGTCGTATTTATTGAGTGCAGCGTGGCTCATTGGAAAAGGCCCGGGCTTAGGAGTCAGAGGTCATGGGTTCAAATCCTGACTCCCCCCTCTTGTCAGCTGGGTGACTTTGGGCAAGCCACTTCACTTCTGCACCTCAGTTACTTCATCTGTAAAATGGGGATTTTTTTTGTGTGTGTATCTGTTCATTTGTAAGCCTGCACTATGTAGTTGCAGAATGTAAACTTTTGTCACTATATGTTTTGTCACCCCTGAACATTCTGTAACATGCCTCCATTGATTAGCATCAGTGGAGAAAATACATTACTAGGTAGTACTAAACACTTATTATGTGCAAAGCACTGGGGAAGAATGCACATGCAGGATCTAATTTTACAGAAGATGTATCAAATGAAAGGTAAAAAGTATCAATTTATGCAAAAATTCTGGGATCCCAGGGCAGAAAAAAAATTGGCAGAAAAAAAACTTGGCAAATAATCTATCTCAGAATTTTCCAAATAATAATATAGCGTACTCATCATCTATTTGTATTTGTCTTAACCATTTATAAATGCTTCCTTGAAGTCAGTAAAATATAGTCCTTTACCTTAAAACCTTTAAGTATCTAGGAAGTATTGAAAGAAATTCTAGGAGAGGAATGCTTTTGTAGGGAAGTGTAGTTTACTATGCTAAAATGTGATAGTATGACCCACTTTTTTTTTTTTAACTGGAATGAAGATAATCTGAATTGGATAGCTGTTGCAGGGTGGTAAAGTGAATAGTAAACATCTTTACTCCTCTTAAAAGCCCAAAAGATTTCATAGAAAAATCTGCTGCTCTCAATAATACTACATCCTCTGCTCCTTCATCCGACACCTTCCTCCCCTAACAAAGTTTTAAAATAACCACAGGGTCTTTACTTCATCTTTACTCCCCCACGCTTAGAACAGTGCTTTGCACAAAGTAAGCTCTTAATAAATGCTGTCATTATTATTATTATTATTACTAAGCGTTCGGGAGAGTACAATAGAACAATAACACAGATGCATTCCCTGCCCACAAGGAGCTGCCAGTCTAGTAGAGGGAGAGAGGGATAGATGGGGACAGGGATTAGAACCCAGGTCCTCTGATTCCCAGGCCTGGGTTTTTTCCTCTAGGCCACGCTGCTTCTCTCTGGTAATTAGAACAGTGCTTTGCACATAGTAAGCGCTTAACAAATGCCATCATTATTATTATTATTATTATTAATTAGTCCTCTCCATATTGATTCATTCATTCAATCCAAACTAAGGCCTCTCTACCGGCTCCTGGAATCCTCCTTTTCCTGCTCTTCTCCTCTTCCTCCTGCTCCTCATTCCTTCATTCAATTGTATTTATTGAGCACTTCCTGGGTGCAGAGCGCTTACTGTACTAAGCGCTTAGAAAGTACAGTTCGGCCACAGATGAGACAATCCCTACCTGACAACAGGCTTCCAGTGTAGAAGGGGAAAACAGAAAACAAAACGAAACATGTAGACAGGTGTCAATACCATCAGAATAGGGGACACAGGGGAACTGGGCGGGAAAGAACAATAATAATAATAATAATAATAATAATGATCATTCATTCAGTCATATTTATTGAGCGCTTACTGTGTGCAGAGCACTGTACTAAGTGCTTTGGAAGTGCAAGCGCTTGAGAAGCAGCATGGCTCAATGGCAAGACCCCGGGCATGGGAGTCAGAGGTCATGGGCTCAAATCCCGGCTCCGCCACGTGTCAGCTGTGTGACTTTGGGCCAGTCGCTTCACTGCTCTGTGCCTCAGTTTCCTCATCTGGAAAATGGGGATGAAGACTGTGAGCCCCACGTGGGACAACCTGATTACCTTGTATCCTCCTCAGCGCTTTGAACAGTGCTTGGCACATAGTAAGCGCTTAAAAAACACCAACATTATGTTTGTACGTATTTATTACTCCATTCATTTATTTATTTATTTTACTTGTACATATCTATTCTACTTATTTTATTTTGTTAATATGCTTGGTTTTGTTCTCCGTCTCCCCCTTCTAGCCTGGGAGCCCACTGTTGGGTAGGGACTGTCTCTAGATGTTGCCAACTTGTACTTCCCAAGTGCTTAGTCCAGTGCTGTGCGCACAGTAAGCGCTTAATAAATACGATTGATTGATTGATTAACCTGTACCCGTCCCAGCGCTTTGCACAGTGCCTGGCTCATAGTAAGCACTTAACAAATGCCAAAAAAAAAAAACCAAAAAAAAGAGTTGGTTTTAGGTCCCCACCCCAAGCGAACGTTTTATTCCAGCACAAAGCATCTCCCGTGCCTCTAATCCCGATTGACCGCTGGTCAGCAGATTCCTGAGGTGGAGAATGCCGGCCGGATTTTGGTTTGGCCTGGGGAGACCCACTCCCCCTTTGGCTTGGGGTACCCCCAGAGCAGGCCCAAATCAATTCATTCATTCTATCGTATTTATTGAGCGCCTACTGTGTGCAGAGCAGCAGACTAAGTACTTCATTCATTCATTCATTCAATCGTATTTATTGAGCGCTTACTGTGTGCAGAGCACTGGACTAAGTGCTTGGGAAGTGCGAGTTGGCAACATCTAGAGACGGTCCCTACCCAACAGCGGGCGCACAGTCTAGACGGGGGAGACAGAGAACAAAACAAAACATATTAACAAAATAAAACGAATAGAATAAATATGTACAAGTAAAATGAATAAATAAATAGAGTAATAAATACGTACAAACATATATACATATATACAGGTAGGCGCTTGGGAAGTACAAGTCGGCAACATATAGAGACGGTCCCTACCCAACAACGGGCTCACAGTCTAGTCAATGGCATTGATGGGGGGCCTACTGTGTGTGCGGAGCGCTGTGCTGAACACTTGGGGGAGGACAACAGACTGAGTAATAATAATAATAATAATGATGGCATTTGTTAAGCTCTTACTATGTGCCAAGCACTGTTCTAAGCACTGGGGGGGATACAAGGTGATCAGGATGTCCCACGTGGGGCTCACAGTCTTCATGCTCATTTTCCAGATGAGGGAACTGAGGCCCAGAGAAGTGAAGTGACTTGCCCAAAGTCACCCAGCTGACAAGTGGCGGAGCCGGGATTAGAACCCAGGACCTCTGGCTCCCAAGCCCGGGCTCTTTCCGCTGAGCCACGCTGCTTCTCTATTAGTAGATGCTATTGACGTCTGTCAACTTGTTTTGTTTCGTTGTCTGTCTCCCCCCTTCTAGACTGTGAGCCCGTTGTTGGGTAGGGATTGTGTCTATCTGTTGCCGAATTGAACTTTCCAAGCGCTTAGTCCAGTGCTGTGCACACAGTAAGTGCTCAATAAATACAATTGAATGATTGATGTGAGCCCACTGTTGGGTAGGGACCGTCTCTATATGTTGCCAACTTGTACTTCCCAAGTGCTTAGTTCAGTGCTGTGCACACAGTAAGCACTCAATAAATACGATTGATTGGTTGATTGATTGAATGAATTTATGAATGAGTAGACCTGATACTTGCCCTCAAGGAGCTCACCGTCGATGGTGTGCAGAGCACTGGACTGAGCGCTTGGGGAGAGGGCAATACAGTCAGTAGACATGATCCCCGCCCTCAACGAGCTTAGAAGCAGCATGGCTTAGTGGCTAGAAACCGGGCCCGAGAATCAGAAGGTCATGGATTCTAATCCCGGCTCCTACGTGTCTGCTGTGTGACCTTGGGCAAGTCGCTTCACTTCTCTGGGCCTCCGTTCCCTCATCTGGAAAATGGGGATCAAGACTGTGAGCCCCACGTGGGACAGGGACGGCGCCCAACCCAATTCACTCGTATCTGCCCAAGCGCTTAGAACAGTGCTTGGCACAGAGTAAGCGCTTAACATATACCATCACCATGCTGTGCTGAGCATTTGGGAGAGTCCAATAGTTAGTAGTCACTATCCCTGCCCTCGAGGAGCTTACATTCTAAAAATAATGAGTCTGGTATTCGTTTAAGCGCTTACCATGTGCCAGACCCTGATTTCAGATAAATTTCTTTTGACTGAGTAACCCAGCCCACGGCCACTTGTCAGCTGTGTGACTTTGAGCAAGTCACTTCACTTCTCTGCGCCTCAGTTCCCTCATCTGGAAAATGGGGATGAAGACTGCGAGCCCCCCGTGGGACAACCTGATCACCATGTGTCTCCCCCCGGCGCTTTGAACAGTGCTTCACACACAATAATAATAATAATGATGGTATTTGTTAAGTGCTTACTATGTGTGAAGCACTGTTCTAAGCGCTGGGGATGGGGGGATACAAGGTGATCAGATGGTCCCCTGTGGGGCTCACAGTCTTAATCCCCATTTTCCAGATGAGGGAACCGAGGCTCAGAGAAGTGAAGTGACTTGCCCAAAGTCACACAGCTGATCCCCTATGGGGCTCGCAGTCTTCACCCCCATCTTCCAGATGAGGGAACTGAGGTTCAGAGAAGTGAAGTGACTTGCCCAAAGTCACACAGCTGATCCCCTATGGGGCTCGCAGTCTTCATCCCCATTTTCCAGATGAGGGAACCGAGGCTCAGAGAAGTGAAGTGACTTGCCCAAAGTCACACAGCTGATCCCCTATGGGGCTCGCAGTCTTCACCCCCATCTTCCAGATGAGGGAACTGAGGTTCAGAGAAGTGAAGTGACTTGCCCAAAGTCACACAGCTGATCCCCTATGGGGCTCGCAGTCTTCATCCCCATTTTCCAGATGAGGGAACCAAGGCTCAGAGAAGTGAAGTGACTTGCTCAAAGTCACACAGCTGATCCCCTATGGGGCTCGCAGTCTTCATCCCCATTTTCCAGATGAGGGAACTGAGGCTCGGAGAAGTGAAGTGATTTGCCCGAAGTCACACAGCTGATCCCCTATGGGCCTCGCAGTCTTAATCCCCATTTTCCAGATGAGGGAACCGAGGCTCAGAGAAGTGAAGTGACTTGCCCAGAGTCACACAGCTGACAATCGGCGGAGCCGGGATAGTAAGTAAGCGCTCAACGAATGCCATCATCATCATTATTATTATTATTGGGCCCGTCCGAGGCCCGTATCCGAGGGCCGTGCCGTCCGAGAGGCCCTGACGTTGTCTGTCCACGTGTGCTCGGCCCCGCAGAGGACGGAGATTTCCTGGCCCTGGACCTAGGAGGGACTAACTTCCGCGTGCTGCGGGTGAGGGTGACGGACAACGGCCTGCAGAAGGTGGACATGGAGAACCAAATCTACGCCATCCCCGAGGACCTCATGCGGGGCAGCGGCACCCAGGTGAGCGCTCCCTCCTCAGATCCAACAGACAGCGACTCTCCCCCCCAGTTCAAGGCCTTACCGAAGGCCCGTCTCCTCCCAGAGGCCTTCCCTGACTCAGCCCTCCTTTCAATCAATCAATCAATCAATCGGATTTATTGAGCGCTTACTGTGTGCAGAGCACTGGACTAAGCGCTTGGGAAGTACAAGCTGGCAACATAGTGACATCACATTATGACATGACATTATGACATTATGACATTACAGGACTTTTACTTGTACATATCTATTCTATTTATTTTATTTTGTTACTATGTTTGGTTTTGTTCCCTTTTAGACTGTGAGCCCACTGTTGGGTAGGGACCGTCTCTAGATGTTGCCAACTTGGACTTCCCAAGCGCTTAGTCCAGTGCTCTGCACACAGTAAGCGCTCAATAAATACCATTGAATGGATGAATTAATTAATTAATTAATTAATAAATAGAATAGATGTGATGATAAATAAATAAATATTTATTTATTTATTTTACTTGTACCTATCTATTCTATTTATTTTATTTTGTTAGTATGTTTGGTTTTGTTCTCTGTCTCCCCCTTTTAGACTGTGAGCCTACTGTTGGGTGGGGACTGTCTCTAGATGTTGCCAATTTGTACTTTCCAAGCGCTTAGTACAGTGCTCTGCACATAGTAAGCGCTCAATAAATACGATTGGTGATGATGATGATGATAATGATGACATCCTTTCCTCTTCTCCCACTCCCTTCTGCGTCACCCTGACTTTCTTCCTTCCCCCCTCCCAGCCCCACGGCACTTACGTCCATCGCCGTCATTTATTTCTTTCTGTTCATGTCCATCTCCCCCCTAAGACTATAAACCCATTGTGGGCGGGGAATGTGTCTGTTTAGCGTTAATAATAAAAAATAATAATAATAATGATAATGATGGCATTTGTTAAGCGCTTACTATGTGCAAAGCGCTGTTCTAAGCACTGGGGGGGATACAAGGTGATCAGGTTGTCCCACGTGGGGCGCACAGCCTTCATCCCCATTTTACAGATGAGGTACGTGAGGCTCCGAGAAGTTAAGTGACTTGCCCAAAGGCACACAGCAGACATCTGGTGGAGCCTGGATTCGAATCCATGACCTCTGACTCCAAAGCCCGTGCTCTTTCCTCTAGGCCATGCTGCTCCTCATGGGAGCGTTCTCTCCCAAGCGCTTAGTCCAGTGCTCTGCACGCAGTAAGCGCTCACTGAAGTCATTCATTCATTCATTCAATCGTATTTATTGAGCGCTTACTGCGTGCAGAGCACTGTACTCAGCGCTTGGGAAGTACAAGTTGGCAACATATAGAGACGGCGGGCTCACAGTCTAGAAGATCAGAAGCAGCGTGGCTCAGTGGAAAGAGCCCGGGCTTGAGAGTAAGAGGTTGTGAATAATAATAATCATAATAATGATGTCATTTGTTAAGCGCTTACTATGTGCAGAGCACTGTTCTAAGTGCTGGGGGGGATACAAGGTGATCAAGTTGCCCCACGTGGGGCTCACAATCAATCCCCATTTTACAGATGAGGTAACTGAGGCTCAGAGAAGTTAAGTGACTTGCTCGGGATCACACAGCCGTCATGTGGTGGAGTGGGGATTCGAACCCATGATCTCTGGCTCCAAAGCCCGTGCTCTTTTTTTTTTTTAAATGGCATTTATTAAGCGCTTACTATGTGCAAAGCACTGTTCTAAGCGCTGGGGAGGTTACAAGGTGATCAGGTGGTCCCATAGGGGGCTCACAGTCAATCCCCATTTTACAGATGAGGTAACTGAGGCTCAGAGAAGTTAAGTGACTTCGTCAAGATCACACAGCTGTCATGTGGTGGAGTGGGGATTCGAACCCATGATCTCTGACTCCAAAGCCCGTGCTCTTTTTTTTTTTAAATGGCATTTATTAAGCGCCTACTATGTGCAAAGCACTGTTCTAAGCGCTGTCGAGGTTACAAGGTGATCAGGTTGTCCCGTAGGGGGCTCACAGTCTTCACCCCCATTTTACAGATGAGGTAACTGAGGCTCAGAGAAGTTAAGTGACTTGCTCAGGATCACACAGCCGCCATGTGGTGGAGTGGGGATTCAAACCCATGATCTCTGACTCCAAAGCCCGTTCCCTTTTTTTTTACTGTTTTAATCCCCATTTTACAGGTGAGGTAACTGAGGCACAGAGAAGCTCACAGAGAAATAAAGCGCATTTATTAAGCGCTTACTATGTGCAAAGCACTGTTCTAAGCGCTGGGGAGGTTACACGGTTAACAGGTTGTCCCGTAGGGGGCTCACAGTCTTCATCCCCGTTTTACAGATGAGGGAACTGAGGCGCAGAGAAGTAAAGTGACTCGCCCAAAGTCACCCGGCTGACAATTGGCGGAGCTGGGATTCGAACCCGCGACCTCTGACTCCAGAGCCCGGGCTCTTTCCACTGAGCCACGCTGCTTCTCATACGAGTGAATGAGCCCACTGTTGGGTAGGGACCGTCTCTATATGTTGCCAACTTGTACTTCCCAAGCGCTTAGTCCAGTGCTCTGCACATAGTAAGCGCTCAATAAATACGATTGATGATGAGTGAATGTCCCCGCTCAAGGGTCAGGCCCCCCGGTGACCCCCACATTGCCCCCCACCCCCCAGCCCTGGCCTTCCGGAGCGGAGGGTCAGTTTGCTCGCAGGCTGCCGTGACAGGGAGCAGGTCGATCCCTCCTCCCTCCCCTTTCCCCCTCCACCGTGTCCCCAAACCCTCCCTAATCTCAGCTTTGCCACTTTAATCTCCCTGTCATCAAATCCCTTGGCGTTCTTGACCCATTCCCGGCTCCGCCACATCTGCCGTGTGTGACCTTGGGCAAGTCACTTCACTTCTCGGAGCCTCAGTGACCTCATCTGTAAAATGGGGATGATGGCTGTGAGCCCCATGCGGGACAACCTGATCACCTTGTATCCCCCCAGCCTTTAGAACAGTGCTTTGCACATAGTAAGCGCTTAACAAATGCCATTATTATTATTATCATCATTATTATTATTATTCCCCCCACCCGCCTCCCTTTCTTCCCGCCCCATCGCGGCCTTCAGGCCCCATTCAGCCGGAGCATGAGTCAGGGGGCCCGGGTTTGAATCCTGCCCCCGCCACTGGCCTGCTGGGTGACCTTGGCAAAGTCACGTAATCAATCAATCGTATTTATTGAGCGCTTACTATGTGCAGAGCACTGTACTAAGTGCTTGGGAAGTACAAATTGGCAACATATAGAGACAGTCCTTACCCAACAGTGGGCTCACAGTCTAAAAGGGGGAGACAGAGAACAAAACCAAACATACTAACGAAATAAAATAAATGGAATAGATATGTACAAGTAAAATAAATAAATAAATAGAGTAATAAATCTGTACAAACATCTATCCATATATACAGGTGCTGTGGGGAAGGGAAGGAGGTAAGATGGGGGATGGAGAGGGGGATGAGGGGGAGAGGAAGGAAGGGGCTCAGTCTGGGAAGGCCTCCTGGAGGAGGTGAGCTCTCAGCAGGGCCTGCCCCATCGCGGCCTTCAGGCCCCATTCAGCCGGAGCATGAGTCAGGGGGCCTGGGTTTGAATCCTGCCCCCGCCACTGGCCTGCTGGGTGACCTTGGCTAAGTCACGTAATCAATCAATCAATCAATCGTATTTATTGAGCGCTTATGTGCAGAGCACTGGACTAAGCGCTTGGGAAGTCCAAGTTGGCAACTTCTAGAGACAGCCCCTACCCAACAGTGGGCTCACAGTCTAAAAGGGGGAGACAGAGAACAAAACCAAACATACTAACAAAATAAAATAAATAGAATAGATGTGTAATGTCCCTGGACCTCCATTTCCTTACCCTATGAAATGGGAATTCGATCAGGAGGAAATTCCCAGACTAAGCCCCCTCCTTTCTCCCCCCCCCCCACCCCCCCACCTTACCTCCTTCCCCTCCCCACAGCACCTGTATATATGGATATATGTTTGTACGGATTTGTTACTCCATTTATTTATTTATTTTATTTGTACATATTCTATTTATTTTATTTTGTTAATATGTTTCGTTTTGTCGTCTGTCTCCCCCTTCTAGACTGTGAGCCCGCTGTTGGGTAGGGGCCGTCTCTATATGTTGCCAACTTGGACTTCCCAAGCGCTTAGTCCAGTGCTCTGCACACAGTAAGTGCTCAATAAATACGATTGAATGAATTGAATGGAAGGGAATCACTGTGACTCCAGAGGAGTTTGGAGAAGATTCTTGCTCTGGGGGTGGGTGGTTTCTGGGCCATAGCTGCCTCACTTTTTTTAAATAGGGTGCAAGTGGGGCCCTTATTCCCCTCTCCAGCCCAAATAAATAAATAAATAAATACAGTGCTTTGCACATAGTAAGCGCTTAATAAATGCCATCGTTATTATTATTACTATTATAAGTGGAGGAGCTGGTATTAGAATTCCTGACTTTTTGATATGTTTATACATATTTGTTACTCTATTTATTTATTTTACTTGTACATGTCTATTCTATTTATTTTATTTTGTTAGTATGTTTGGTTTTGTTCTCTGTCTCCCCCTTTTAGACTGTGAGCCCACTGTTGGGTAGGGAACGGCTCTATATGTTGCCAACTTGTACTTCCCAAGCGCTTAGTACAGTGCTCTGCAAACAGTAAGCGCTCAATAAATATGATTAAATGAATGAATGAATGAATGAATGAAGACTGTGAGCCCCATCTGGGACAACCTGATCACCTTGTATCCTCCCCAGTGCTTAGAACAGTGCTCTGCACACAGTAAGCGCTCAATAAATACGATTGAATGAATGAATGAATGAATCCCTAGTCTCCCTCCCCTTTATCCATCCATCCATTCATTCATTCAGTTGTATTTACTGAGCACTTACTGTGTGCAGAACACTGTACTGAGCATTCTAATCCCGGCTCCACCACTTGTCAGCTGTGTGACTTTGGGCAAGTCACTTAGCTTCTCTGTGCCTCAGTTACCTCACCTGTAAAATGGGGATTAAAACAGTAATAATGTTGGTATTTGTTAAGTGCTTACTATGTGCAAAGCACTGTTCTAAGCGCTGGGGGGGATACAGGGTGATGAGGTTGTCCCACGTGGGGCTCACAGCCTTAATCCCCCTTTTACAGATGAGGGAACTGAGGCACAGAGAAGTTAAGAGACTTGCCCATGGTCACACAGCAGACAAATGGCGGAGCCGGGATTAGAACTCACGACCTCTTACTCCCAAGCCCGAGCTCTTTCCACTGAGCCACGCTGCTTCTGATCTTCTAGACTGTGAGCCCGCCGTCTCTATATGTTGCCAACTTGTACTTCCCAAGCGCTTAATCCAGTGCTCTGCACACAGTAAGCACTCAATAAATACGATTGAATGAATGAATGAAGACTGTGAGCCCCATCTGGGACAACCTGATCACCTTGTATCCTCCCCAGCGCTTAGAACAGTGCTTTGCACATAGTAAGCGCCTAACAAATGCCATCATTATTATTATTACAATTCGGCTGCAGATAGAGGTAATCCTTATCCAACAACGGGTGATACATTCAATTGTATTTACTGAGCGCTTACTGTGTGCAGAGCACTGGACTAAGCGCTTGGGAAAGTACAACACGACAATAAACTGTCACAATCCCTGGCCACCATGAGCTGACTGTCTAGAGTGGGAGACCGACATGAATAAAAATAAATAAATGAGAGATATGGACATAAGTGGTGTGGGGCTGGGAGGGGAGAAGAGCAAAGGGAAGAAGTGTGGCTTTGGAGTCAGAGGTCATGGGTTCAAATCCTGGCTCTGCCAATTGCCAGTTGTGTGACTTTGGGCAAGTCACTTCACTTCTTTGTGCCTCAGTTACCTCATCTGTCAAATGGGGATTAAAACTGTGAGCCCACCATGGGACAATCTGATCACCTTGTAACCCCCCCAGCGCTTAGAACAGTGCTTTGCACATAGTAAGCGCTTAATAAATGCCATTATTATTATTATTATTATTATTAAAGGGAGCGAGTCAGGGTGACCCAGAGGGAGTGGGAGAAGAGGAAAGGAGGGCGCAGTCAGGGAAGGCCTCTGGGAGGAGGTGGGCCTTCAATAAGGCTTTGAAGTGGGGGAGAGTCATTGTCTGTGGGATTTGAGAAGCAGCCTGGCTCAGTGGAAAGAGCCCAAGCTTTGGAGTCAGAGATCATGGGTTCAAATCCCGACTCTGCCAGTTGTCAGCTGTGTGACTTTGGGCAAGTCGCTTCCCTTCTCTGGGCCTCAGTGGCCTCATCTGTCAAATGGGGATTAAGACTGTGAGCCCCCGGTGGGACAACCTGATCACCTTGTAACCTCCCCAGCGCTTAGAACAGTGCTTTACACATAGTAAGCGCTTAATAAATGCCATCACGATCATCATTTGAGGAGTGAGGGCATTCCAGGCCCGAAGCAAGATGTGGGCAAGAGGTCGGCTGCAAGACAGATGAGATGGAGGCCCCGAGGAGAAGATTAGTGGCCCCAGAGGAGGGAAGTGTGTGGGCTGGGTTAGTAATAATAATAATAATAATAATAATAATAATAATAATGATAGCATTTATTAAGCACTTACTACGTGCAAAGCACTGTTCTAAGCGCTGGAGAGGTTACAAGGTGATGAGGTTGTCCCATGGGGGGCTCACAGTCTTCATCCCCATTTTACAGATTTCACCTCCTCCAGGAGGCCTTCCCAGACTGAGCCCCCTCCTTCCTCTCCCCCTCGTCCCCCTCTCCATCCCCCCCATCTTACCTCCTTCCCTTCCCCACAGCACCTGTATATATGGATATATGTTTGTACAGATTTATTACTCTATTTATTTATTTATTTATTTTACTTGTACATATCTATTCTGTTTATTTTATTTTGTTAGTATGTTTGGTTTTGTCTTCCCATTTTAGACTGTGAACCCACTGTTGGGTAGGGACTGTCTCTATATGTTGCCAATTTGTACTTCCCAAGCGCTTAGTGCAGTGCTCTGCACACAGTAAGCGCTCAATAAATACGATTGATGATGATGATGATGATGATGATGATGATGATGATGATGATGAGGGAACTGAGGCACAGAGAAGTTACGTAACTTGCCCAAAGTCACCCAGCTGACAAGTGTTGGAGCCGGGATTTGAACCCATGACCTCTGACTCCAAAGCCCGGGCTCTTTCCACTGAGCCACGCTGCTTCTCTGCGTGTACAGTGCTAAGCGCTTTTAGTACAGTGCTCTGCACACAGTAAGCGCTCAATAAGTACGATTGAATGAATGAGTAGGAGAATAACGAGGTGAGTTGGGAGGGGCCAAGGTGAAATTCGATGATTTTTATTGTTATTCTTCCTTAGTGGGGCACGTCCCTCCTTTTCCCTCTGGGTCCCATCGAGGAAGTGCCCGCCCGTCCCCTGACCGCCCCCACTCCAGTGGAACACAAAGGTGATTTGTCCGAAAGCCGACCTTGCTGTGGGGCTTTTCACTCAATCCTATTTATTGAGCACTTACTGTGTGCAGAGCACTGTACTAAGCGCTTGGGAAGTACAAGTTTGCAACATACAGAGACGGTCCCTACTCAACAGTGCACTCACAGTCTAGAAGAAGCTTTCTGCCTCTCCTTCATTCATTCAATCATATTTATTGAGCACTTTCTGTGTGCAGAGCACTGTACTAAGCGCTTGGGAAGTACAAGTTGGCAACATGTAGAGACGGTTCCTACCCAGCAGTGGGCTCACAGTCTAGAAGAGGCTTTCTGCCTCTCCTTCATTCATTCATTCATATTTATTGAGCGCTTTCTGTGTGCAGATCACTGTACTAAGCGCTTGGGAAGTACAAGTTTGCAATATATAGAGACGGTCCCTACCCAGCAGCGGGCTCACAGTCTAGAAGAGGCTTTCTGCCTCTCCTACATTCATTCAATCGTATTTATTGAGCGCTTTCTGTGTGCAGAGCACTGTACTAGGCACTTGGGAAGTACAAGTTTGCAATATATAGAGACGGTCCCTACCCAGCAGCGGGCTCACAGTCTAGAAGAGGCTTTCTGCCTCTCCTTCATTCATTCAATCGTATTTATTGAGCGCTTTCTGTGTGCAGAGCACTGTACTAAGCACTTGGGAAGTACAAGTTTGCAATATATAGAGACGGTCCCTACCCAGCAGCGGGCTCACAGTCTAGAAGAGGCTTTCTGCCTCTCCTTCATTCATTCAATCGTATTTATTGAGCGCTTTCTGTGTGCAGAGCACTGTACTAAGCGCTTGGGAAGTACAAGTTTGCAACACATAGAGACGGTCCCTACCCAGCAGCGGACTCACAGTCTAGAAGAGGCTTTCCGCCTCTCCTTCCCGGGGAGGAGCACTGGATTGAGGGAAGCAGCGTGGCTCAGTGGAAAGAGCCCGGGCTTTGGAGTCAGAGGTCATGGGTTCCAATCCCGGCTCCGCCACATGTCTGCTGTGTGACCTTGGGTAAGTCGCTTCACTTCTCTGAGCGTTAGTTCCCTCATCTGTAAAATGGGGATTAAGACTGTGAGCCCCCTGTGGGACAACCTGATTACCTTGTAACCTCCCCAGCGCTTAGAACAGTGCTTTGCACATAGTAAGCGCTTAATAAATCCCATTATTATTATTATTATTATTGGGTGAAGGCCTCAGAGGACCACCGCTCTCTGAGAAACAGAGGTTGCGGACGGCCCCTGAGCCGGGAGGGTGCTAGACTGTCAGCTCGTTGTGGACAGGGAATACGTCTATTTATTGTTCTGTTGTCGTACTCTCCACACGCTTAGTACGGTGTTCTGCACAAAGGGAGCGCTCAATAAATTCGAGTGAACGAATGAATGAGGAATCGGGTAATCTGGACGAAGACCTAAAGTCCTCAGTTATCTGGAACGGGGCAGGAAAATCCCATCCCATCTTCTCATGGAGAAGCAGCGTGGCTCAGTGGAAAGAGCCCGGGCTTTGGAGTCAGAGGTCATGGGTTCAAATCCCCGCTCCACCAATTGTCACCTGTGTGACTTTGGGAAAGTCATTTCACTTCTCTGGGCCTCAGATCCCTGCTCTGTAAAATGAGGATGAAGACTGTGAGCCCCCCTGGGGACAACCTGATCACCTTGTAACCTCCCCAGTGCTTAGAACAGTGCTTTGCACATAGTAAGCGCTTAATAAATGCCATCATTTTTATTATTATTATTATCTCCTCCAAGAGGCCTTCCCGGACTGAGCCCTTATTTCCTCTTCTCCCACTCCCTTCTGCTTCACCCTTGCACTTGGATTTTTCCCCTTTATTCCTCCCTCAGCCCCACAGAACTTATGTCCCCAGCTGTCATTTATTTACTTAATAATAATAATAATAGTGATGGCATTTGTTAAGCGCTTACTATGTGCAAAGCACTGTTCTAAGCACTGGGGAGGATACAAGGTTCATTCATTCATTCAATAGTATTGAGCGCTTACTGTGTGCTGAGCACTGTTCTAAGCGCTTGGTAAGTACATCATCAATCCTCAATCGTATTTACTGAGCGCTTACTGTGTGCAGAGCACTGTACTAAGCGCTTGGGAAGTCCAAGTTGGCAACATCTAGAGACGGTCCCTACCCGACAGTGGGCTCACAGTCTAGAAGGGGGAGACAGACAACAAAACAAAACATATTAACAAAATAAAATAAATAGAAGAAATATGCACAAATAAAATAAATGGAGTAATAAATTCATACAAACATATCCATATATACAGGTGCTGTGGGGAGGGGAAGGAGGTAAGGCGGGGGGGATGGGGAGGGGGAGAGGTGATCGGGGTGTCCCACGTGGGGTTCACAGTCCATCCCCATTTGACAGATGAGGTCACTGAGGCCCAGAGAAGTGAAGTGACTTGCCCAAAGTCACACAGCTGACAAGCGGCGGAGCCGGGATTAGAACCCATGACCTCCGACTCCCAAGGTCAGGCTCTTTCTCCTGAGCCACGCTCCATCCTCCTCCCTCCCCCCGCCCCATCTTCACTTGTCTTCTGTGGGACTGCGGGCAAGTCATTTCACTGCTCGTTGCCTCAGTGACCTCATCTGTAAAATGGAAATTAAGTCTGCGAGCCCCTTGAGGGACAGGGACCGCGTCCTACCTGATTACCTTGTATCCATCCCAGAGTTTAGAGCAGTGCTTGGCACATAATAAGCACTTATCAAATACCTCAATCTCCCGTTCCGATGGAGGCCCTGAAAACTTCTGAAAACCTGGAAAACTGTGTGGGCTCTGAGGGACACCCGGGAGAGCGTGGCAGGGGCAGGGTACGGGCAAGATTGAGCCCAGGCTCCATAGTCACTGCCCCGTGTGCCCACCTTTGCCCGCAGCTGTTTGATCACATCGCCGAGTGCCTGGCCAACTTCATGGAGAAACTCCAGATCAAGAACAAGAAGCTGCCCCTGGGCTTCACCTTCTCCTTCCCGTGCCACCAGACCAAGCTGGACGAGGTACGTGGCCCGCCCGCTGCTCCCCGCCTCTGCCCTCCCCACTCCCACCGCGCCACGTTCTGCCCACTCCCTGCTCTGCCCGCTCTGCCCATTCCCCTCTCTGTTCGCAATCTGCCGTGCCCCCTCCTCGCTCTGCCCACTCCCCTCTCGGCTTGGTGTGCCCACTCCCTGTTCTGTCTGCTCTGTCCACTCCCTGCTCTGCCCAATCCTCTCTCTGTCCACTCCCTGCTCTGCCCACTCTGCCCATTCCCCTCTCTGTCTGCTTTCCACTCTGCCCACTCCTCGCTCTGCCCCCTCCTTTCTTGGCCTGGTCTACCCACTTCCTCCTTTCTCTGCTCTGCCCACTCCCTGCTCCCCGCTCTGCCCACTCCCCGCTCTGCCCACTCCTCGCTCTGCCCACTCCCCTTTCATCCTGCTCTGCCCCCTCCCTCCTCTCTCCTCTCTGCTCACTTCCCCACTCTGCCCACTCCCCTCTCAGCCTGATCTGCCCACTCACTCCCCTCTCGGCCTGGTGTGCCCACCCCCATTCTCTCTGCTCTGCCCACTCTCCACTCTGCCCATTCCCCTCTCTGTCTGCTTTCTGCTCTGCCCACTCCTCGCTCTGTCCACTCCTTTCTCGGCGTGGTCTGCCCACTTCCTCCTCTCTCTGCTCTGCCCACTCTCTGCTCCCCTCTCTGCCCACTCCTCGCTCTGCCCACTCCCCTTTCGGCCTGGTCTGCCCCCTCCCTCCTCTCTCCTCTCTGCTCACTTCCCCACTCTGCCCACTCCCCTCTCAGCCTGATCTGCCCACTCACTCCCCTCTCGGCCTGTTGTGCCCACCCCATGTTCTGCCTGCTCTGCCCACTCTCCTCTCTGCCCACTCTGCCCATTCCCCTCTCTGTCTGCTTTCCGCTCTGCTGACTTTTCACTCTGCCCACTCCCCTCTCAGCCCGATCTGCCCACTCACTCCCATCTCGGCCTGGTGTGCCCACCCCCTGTTCTCTCTGCTCTGTCCACTCCCTGCTCTGCCAACTCTCTGCTCTGCCCATTCCCCTATCTGCTTTCCGTTCTGCCCACTCCTTGCTCTCCCCGTTCTGCCCACTCCTCGCTCTGCCCACTCCCTTCTGGCCTGGTCTGCCCCCTCCCTCCTCTCTCCTCTCTGCTCCCTTCCCCACTCTGCCCACTCCCCTCTCAGCCTGATCTGCCCACTCACTCCCCTCTCGGCCTGGTGTGCCCACTCCGTGTTCTCTCTGATCTGTCCACTCCCTGCTCTGCCCACTCTCCGCTCTGCCCACGCTGCCCATTCCCCTCTCTGTCTGCTTTCCAGTCTGCTGACTCCTCGCTCTGCCCACTCCCCTTTCGGCCTGGTCTGCCCACTCCCTCCTCTCTCCTCTCTGCCCACCTCCCCATTCTGCCCGCTTCCCTCTCAGCCTGATGTGCCCACTCCCTCCTCTCTCTGCTCTGCCCACTCCCTGGTCTGCCCGCTCTGCCGGGAGCTCAGAGCCCCTGGGCTCTCCCACCTCAGGGAGAGGGATCTACCAAATAGGGGCCAATTCCAGTCTCTGCTTCCCGCTGCTTCCGATGTCGGGTCAGGAGGAGCCGGGGTGGGGAACTCCCCTGTCCCTCGGCCAGCGCTCAGTGTGGCTCAGTAGAAGGAGCCCGGGCTTGGGAGTCAGAGGTCGTGGGTTCTAATCCCGGCCCCACCCCTTATCAGCTGTGCGACTTTGAGCAAGTCTCTTCACTTCTCTAGGCCTCAGTTACCTCATCTGGAAAATGGGGATGAAGACTGTGAGCCCCGTGTGGGACAACCCGATCACCGTGTATCTACCCAGGGCTTAGAACAGTGCTTGACACATATTCATTCATTCAGTCATATTTATTGAGCGCTTACTGTGTGCAGAGCACTGGACTAAGCACTTGGGAAGTACAAGTTGGCAACATGTAGAGACGGTCCTTACCCAACAGTGGGCTCACAGTCTAGAAGGGGGAGACAGACAACAAAACAAAACATATTAACAAAATAAAATAAATAGAATAAATATGTACAAGTAAAATAAATAAATAGAGTAATAAATCCGTACAAACATATATACATCTATACAGGTGCTGTGGGGAAGGGAAGGAGGTAAGGCGGGGGGGATGGAGAGGGGGAGGAAGTAAGCGCTTAACAAATACCAACGTTATTATTGTTATTATTAGAAGGATGGATGTCCTAGTCTGGAGGTTGGTGGGCAAGGGTCGCCCGGCTTTGGGGTCTCTGCCATGCGGTGCCCACGACGTAATAATAATAATAATGATGGCATTTATTAAGCGCTTACTATGTGCAAAGCACTGTTCTAAGCGCTGGGGAAGTTACAAGGTGATCAGGTTGTCCCACGGGGGGGCTCACAGCTTTAATCCCCATTTGACAGATGAGGGAACTGAGGCCCAGAGAAGTGAAGTGACTCGCTCAAAGCCACCCAGCTGACAATTGGTGGAGCTGGGGCTTGAACCCATGACCCCCGACTCCAAAGCCCGGGCTCTTTCCAGTGAGCCACGCTGCTTCTCTAACATGTGTTAGAGAAGATGTGTTCTCTAATATTTATATATTTATTTTATTTGTACATATCTATTCTATTTATTTTATTTTGTTAGTATGTTTGGTTTTGTTCTCTGTCTCCCCCTTTTAGACTGTGAGCCCACTGTTGGGTAGGGACTGTCTCTATTTGTTGCCAATTTGTACTTCCCAAGCACTTAGTACAGTGCTCTGCACATAGTAAGCGCTCAATAAATACGATTGATGATGATGATGATGTGTGCTTTGCCCTCTCCCGCTGCAGAGTTTCCTGGTGACGTGGACCAAGGGGTTCAAGTCCAGCGGGGTGGAGGGGAGAGACGTCGTGGCCCTGCTCCGGGATGCCATCCGCAAGCGAGGGGTCAGTGGATGCCCCCTTGCCCTTCTCCCGCACCTCCCGCCCGCCCACCGCCGAGGGCCCGGACCCCTGTCGGTCCCAGTCCGGCCCCGGCCGGGCTCCCCGCCATCTGCGTCGTGGTCCTCTGCCCACCCCGGACCCCACCAGTCCCCAGCAAATCCCCCCCAACCCCCTGCTATCAATGGCCTGGTGCCATGGGTGACCAGCACACTGCCAGGCCCGGTCCGGTGTCCTGGGAGCGGCCATCTCCCTGCCATTCTTTCATTCATTCATTCATTCATTCATTCCTTCATTCATTCAACGGTATTTAGTGTGGCTCATGGAAAGAGCCCGGGCTTTGGAGTCAGAGGTCAGGGGTTCAAATGAGCCCACTGTTGGGTAGGGACCGTCTCTATATGTTGCCAACTTGTACTTCCCGAGCGCTCAGTACAGTGCTCTGCACACAGTAAGCGCTCAATAAACACGATTGAATGAATGAAATCCCGGCTCCGCCAGTTGTCAGCTGGGTGACTTTGGGCAAGTCACTTCACTTCTCTGGGCCTCAGTTCCCTCATCTGGAAAATGGGGATGAAGACTGTGAGCCCCTCGTAGGACAAACTGATCACCTTGTATCCCCCCACCCAATGCTTAGAACAGTGCTTTGCTCATAGTAAGCGCTTAACAAATGCCATCATTATTATTATCCCTCATCTGTAAAATGGGGATTAAGACTGTGAGCCCCACGTGGGACAAACTGATCACCTTGTATCCCCCCCAGCACTTAGAACAGTGCTTTGCACATAGTAAGCGCTTAACAAATGCCATCATTGTCATTATTATTATTATTGTCACTTAACTTCTCTGTGCCTCAGTTCCCTCATCTGTAAAATGGGGATTAAGACTGTGAGCCCCATGTGGGACAAACTGATCACCTTGTATCCCCCCCAGCACTTAGAACAGTGCTTTGCTCATAGTAAGCGCTTAACAAATGCCATCATTATTATGATTTTTAAGTCACTTAATTTCTATGTGCCTCAGTTCCCTCATCTGTAAAATGGGGATTAAGACTGTGAGCCCCAAGTGGGACAGCCTGATCACCTTGTATCCCCCCAGCGCTTAGAACAGTGCTTTGCACATAGTAAGCGCTTAACAAATACCATCATTATTATTGAGTACTTACTGTGTGCAGAGCATTGGACTAAGCGCTTGGGAAGTACAAGTTGGCAACATCTAGAGATGGTCCCTACCCAACAACGGGCTCACAGTCGCCAGCCCCAGTCCATCCCCATCCCGACCCCCCATCCAGGCCCAGCCCGGCGTCCCAGGGGTGACCGGGCCCCCTTGCCGTCGTGGCTCGGTGGAAAGAGCACAGGTTTTGGAGTCAGAGGTTATGGGTTCAAATCCCGGCCCTGCCAATTGTCAGCTGTGTGACTTTGGGCAAGTCACTTCACTTCTCTGCACCTCAGTGACCTCATCTGGAAAATGGGGATTAAGACTGGGAGCCCCCTGTGGGACAACCTGATCACCTTGTAACTTCCCCACCGTGGCTCAGTGGAAAGAGCCCGGGCTTTGGAGTCAGAGGTCTTCGGTTTGAATCCCGGCTCCACCACTTGTCAGTTGTGTGACTTTGGGCAAGTCACTTCACTTCTCTGGGCCTCAGTGACCTCATCCGTCAAATGGGGATTAAGACTGTGAGCCCCACATGGGACAACCTGATCACCTTGTAAACTCCCCGGCACTTAGAACAGTGCTTTGCACTTAGTAAGCACTTAATAAATGCCATTATTATTATTATTAATTCAATTGTATTTATTGAGTGCTTACTGTGTGCAGAGCACTGGACTAAGCGCTTGGGAAGTACAAGTTGGCAACATATGAGACGGTCCCTACCCAACAGTGGGCTCACAGTCTATTATTATTCCCCAGCGCTTAGAACAGTGCTTTGCACATAGTAAGTGCTTAATAAATGCCATCATCATTATTATTATTATCCCCAGTCCGGCCCCAGGCCTTCCCAATCACCCGGCCCACCCTCGGGCCTATCCCATAGCCAGCCCCAGCCCGGTCCCCCGCCGTCCCCGGGGGTGCCCGGCTGATGCCCTCTGTGCCCCCGCTGCCCTGGCAGGACTTCGACCTCGACATCGTGGCCGTGGTGAACGACACGGTGGGGACGATGATGACTTGCGGCTACGATGACCAGAACTGCGAGATCGGCCTCATCGTGGGTGAGTGGCGGGATCGGGCCGGGGGAGGCGGGAACACTGGGGTCCCAGAGGAGAAGGAGGAGGCGAAAGGGAGGAGGAGGAGGAGAATGAAGGCTTCCTTGGGTATTTCCCCTCCGTCTCCATGTTTCTGGGGAGGGCAAAGAGGGTGGAGTGGTTTTGCAGACAAAAACACCAAGGCAGAGGGCTGGATTTCAGACAGTCGATCATTCATTCATTCATTCATTCATTCATTCAATCGTATTTATTCAGCGCTTACTGTGTGCAGAGTACACAGTACAGTACTGTACACTCCCTCTGCCCATCCGCCAAGCTCGCTCTCTTCCTCCCTTCAAGGCCCTACTGAGAGCTCACCTCCTCCAGGAGGCCTTCCCAGACTGAGCCCCTTCCTTCCTCTCCCCCTCGTCCCCCTCTCCATCCCCCACATCTTACCTCCTTCCCTTCCCCACAGCACCTGTATATATGGATATATGTTTGTACATATTTATTACTCTATCTATTTATTTATTTATTTGTTTGTTTGTTTGTTTATTTGTTTGCTTATTCATTCATTTATTTATTTATTTTACTTGTACATATCTATTCTATTTATTTTATTTTGTTAGTATGTTTGGTTTTGTTCTCTGTCTCCCCCTTTTCGACTGTGAGCCCACTGTTGGGTAGGGACTGTCTCTATATGTTGCCTACTTGGACTTCCCAAGCGCTTAGTACAGTGCTCTGCACACAGTAAGCACTCAATAAATACGATTGATTGATTGATTGATTGATTGATTGCAGAGCACTGAGCTAAGTGCTTAGGAAGTCCAAGTTGGCAACATAAAGAGACGGTCCCTACCCAACAGCGGGCTCACAGTCTAGAAGGGGGAGATGGACAACAAAACAAAACATATAAACCAAATAAAATAAATAAGTACAAATAAAATAAGTAAATAAATAGAGTAATAAATACGTATAAGCATATATACATATATACAGGTGTTGTCGGGAGGGGAAGGAGGTAAGGCGGGGGGGATCCATCATATACAATAATAATACTAACGATATTATTCGTTAAGCTCTTACTATGTGCCAAGCACTGAGGTAGATACAAAGTTATCGGGTTGTCCTACATGGGGCTCACAGTCTTAATCCCCATTTTACAGATGAGGGAACTGAGGCCCAGAGGAATTAAGTGACTTGCCTCAAGTCACGCAGCTGGCAAGTGGCAGAGCCGGGATTCGAACCCATGACCTCTGACTCCAAAGCCTGGGCTCTTTCCGCTGAGCCACGCTGCTTCTCTAAGCGCTTGGGAGAGGACGATACAACAGTAAAAGTCACACTTCCTGCCCACAGTGAGCTCACAGTCAGTCAGTCGTTTTTATTTTATTGAGAAGCAGCGTGGCTCAATGGAAAGAGCCCGGGCTTTGGAGTCAGAGGTCATGGGTTCGAATCCCGACTCCGCCACATGTCTGCTGTGTGACCTTGGGCAAGTCACTTCACTTCTCTGAGCCTCAGTTACCTCATCTGTAAAATGGGTATTAAGACTGTGAACCCCACATGGGACAACCTGATCACTTTGTATCCCCCCCAGCGCTTAGAACAGTGCTTTGCACATAGTAAGTGCTTAAAAAATGCCAACATTATTATTATTATTATTATTATTGAGCACTTACTGTGTGCAGAGCACTGGACTAAGCGCTTGGGAGTACAATAGAGCAATAAACGGACACATTCCCTGCCCACAACGAAGAGCTTACTATGTGCCGGTTCAAATCCCGCTGCTTTCCGTATACTGTATCCTTATCCTGTATACAGGCTTAGAAGCAGCGTGGCTCAGCGGAAAGAGCCCGGGCTTTGGAGTCAGAGGTCATGGGTTCAAATCCCGGCTCCACCAATTGTCAGCTGTGGGACTTTGGGCAAGTCACTTCACTTCTCTGTGCCTCAGTTCCCTCATCTGTAAAATGGGGATTAAGACTGTGAGCCCCACGTGGGACAACCTGATCACCCTGTAAGCTCTCCAGCGCTCAGAACAGTGCTTTGCACATAGTAAGCGCTTAATAAATGCCATCATTATTATTATTATTATTAAATCCCGGCTCTGCCAATTATCAGCTGTGTGACTTTGGGCAAGTCACTCCACCTCAGTTCCCTCACCTGTAAAATGGGGATGAAGACTGTGAGCCCCCCGTGGGACAACCTGATCACCTTATAACCTCCCCAGTGCTTAGAACAGTGCTTTGCACATAGTAAGTGCTTAATAATTGCCATCATCATTATTATTAGTACAGTGCACCAAGTGCTCAATAAATACAACTGAATGAATGAATCTATCCCAGCGCTTAGAACAGTGCTTGACACACAGTATGCCCTAAACAAACGCTATTATTATTACTATTAGTAACCACTGATGGTTATTATTATTACTAATTATTATTATTGGGGAAGCAGCCTGGCTCAGTGGAAAGAGCACGGGCTTTGGAGTCAGGGGTCGTGGGTTCGAATGCCGGCTCTGCCACATGTCTGCCGCGTGACCTTGGGCAAGTCACTTAACTTCTCTGAGCCCCAGTTAACTCATCTGTAAAATGGGGATGAAGACTGTGAGCCCCCCGTGGGACAACCTGCCCACCTTGTATTCCCTCCCAGCGCTTACAACAGTGCTTTGCACATAGTAAGCGCTTAAGAAGCAGCATGGCTCAGTGGAAAGAGCGCGGGCTTTGGAGTCAGAGGTCACGGGTTCGAATCCCGGCTCTGCCCCATGTCTGCTGTGTGACCTTGGGCAAGTCACTTAACTTCTCTGAACCTCAGTTACCTCATCTGTAAAATGGGGATTAAGACTGTGAGCCCCACGTGGGACAACTTAAGCACCTTGTGTCCCCCCCCAGCGCTTAGAACAGTGCTTGGCACATATGTCATCATCATCAACAAATGCCATTATTATTATTACTGTTAGTAATCACAGGGCCCGGCCCGGTGGGCTGTGGGAAATTCCCTCCCTTGGCGCAGTGGCCAGGGATGCCCGGACTGCCCACTTCCCCGTTCTCGTTGCCCGACCGTCCCGGGCACTGTTTGGACGCCGAGGCCACGATCTCCGGGGAGATTTCCGCCCTGTCCGGTCCGTGCGCTGCGCTGGAGGCCGGGACGGACGCGGCGAGCTCAGTGTCCGTCTCTCCCCGTGTCCCCCGCCCGCAGGGACGGGCAGCAACGCGTGTTACATGGAGGAGCTGCGACACGTGGAGCTGGTGGAAGGGGACGAGGGCCGCATGTGCGTTAACATGGAGTGGGGGGCCTTCGGGGACAACGGGGAGCTCGGCGACTTCCGCACCGACTTTGACCGCGAGATCGACGCCGCCTCGCTCAACCCCGGAAAGCAGCTGTGAGACCCTCGGGCAGCGGGGAGGTTGCGGGTGCGAGGCGGGCGCCGCTCGGGCTCTTCCCAAGAAGATTTCCGGGCCCGGTGGCTTCCCCTACTGATGATGGTATTTGTTAGCCGCCTGCTATGAGCCCGGCACTGTACTAAGCGCTGGGGTGGATACGGGCAAATTGACACAGTCCCTCACAATCTCCATCCCCGTTTTACACCCGAGGCCGGAGAAGAGAAGCAGCGTGGCTCAGGGGAAAGAGCCCGGGCTTTGGAGTCAGGGGTCGTGGGTTCAAATCCCGGCTCCTCCAGTTGTTAGCTGGGGGACTTTGGGCAGGTCTCTGTGCCTCAGTTCCCTCACCTGTAAAATAGGGATGAAGACTGTGAGACCCCGGTGGGACAACCTGATCACCTTGTAACCTCCCCGGTGCTTAGAACAGTGCTTGGCACATAGGAAGCGCTTAATAAATGCCATTATTATTATTATTATTACTTCTCCGTGCCTCAGTTCCCTCATCTGTAAAATGGGGATGAAGACTGTGAGCCCCACGTGGGGCAACCTGATCACCTTGTGACCTCCCCGGCGCTTAGAACAGTGCTTTGCCCATAGTAAGCGCTTAATAAATGCCATTTTTTTTAAAAAGTGACTTATCCAAGGTCACCCAGCAGACAAGTGGTGGAAGCAGGATTAGAACCTGTGAACTGCTGTACTTGTATATATTTGTACAGATTTATTACTCTTTATTTTACTTGTTCATATTTACTACTCTATGTTGCTAATGATTACTCTATTTTACTTGTACATATTTACTACTCTGTGTTGTTAATGATGTGCATATAGCTATAATTCTGTTTGTTCTGACGGTTTTGACACTTGTCTACACGTTTTGTTTTGTTGTCTGTCTCCTCCTCCTAGACTGTGAGCCCGCTGTTGGGGAGGGACCGTCTCTAGATGAGCCGACTTGTACTTCCCAAGCGCTTAGTATAGTGCTGTACACACAGTAAGCGCTCAGGAGAGGATGACAGCAGCATCCTTAGAGAAGCAGCGTGGCTCAGTAGGAAAGAGCCGGGGCTTTGGAGTCAGAGGTCATGGGTTCAAATCCCAGCTCCGCCAATTGTCAACTGTGTGACTTTGGGGCAAGTCACTTCACTTCTCTGGGCCTCAGTTACCTCACCTGGAAAATGGGGATGAAGACTGTGAGCCCCACAAGGGACAACCTGATCACCTTGTAACCTGCCCAGCGCTTAGAAGAGTGCTTTGCACGTAGTAAGCGCTTAATAAATGCCATCATTATTATTATTATTATTATGGCAGAACGATGAACAGACACGTTTGCTGCCCAGAAGGAGCTCAGTAGTCCAGGGGGATCACGGGGGTGGGGGGATAATGGAGGTGGGGGTGGAGGGAAAGTGCTTTGCACATAGTAAGCGCTTAGCAAATACCATCATTATTAATAAATACAATTGAAGGAATGAATCAGTGAATAATCCCGACTCTGCCACTTGTCTGCCGTGTGACTTTTGGGCAAGTCGCTTCACTTCTCTGGGCCTCAGTTTCCCCCATCTGTAAAATGGGGATTAAGACTGTGAGCCCCACATGGGGCAGGGCCTGTGTCCAACCCATTCACCTCATATATGCGAAGCAGCCTGGCTTAGTGGAAAGAGCACGGCCTTGGGAGTCAGAGGTCGTGGGTTCTAATCCCAACTCTGCCGCTTGTCAGCTGTGTGACTTTGGCCAAGTCACTTAACTTCTCTGGGCCTCAGTGACCTCATCTGTAAAATGGGAATGAAGACTGTGAGCCCCCCGTGGGACAACATGATCACCTTGTAACCTCCCCAGCGCTTAGAACAGTGCTTTGCACCTAGTAAGGGCTTAATGAATGCCATCATTATTAGTATTATATCTACCCCAGCGCTTAGAACAGTGGCTTGCGCATAGTAAGCGCTTAACACATATTATAAAAATAAAAAGGTGGAGTAATGGTTCATGGAGACTCAGAAGAGATGGCAGCACAGACCCTTATGACAGCCCTCCTCCCCAAATGATAATAATAATAATTATGGTATTTGTTGAGTGCTTACTATGTGCCGAGCCCTGGATACAAGGTGATCAGGCTGGCCCCATGTGGGGCTCACATTCTCCATCCCCATTTTATAGAGGAGGCAATGGAGGCCTAGAGAAGTGAGCCCACTGTTGGGTAGGGACCGTCTCTATACGTTGCCTACTTGTACTTCCCAAGCGCTTAGTCCAGTGCTCTGCACACAGTAAGCGCTCAATAAATACAATTGAATGAATGAATGACTTGTCCAAGGTCACACAGCAGACAAGTGGCTGTAGAGAAGTAGAAGTAGAGAAGCAGTGTGGCTCAATGGAAAGAGGTCATGGGTTCAAATCCCAGCTCTGCCAGTTGTCAGCTGTGTGACTTTGGGCACGTCACTTAACTTCTTTGGGCCTCAGTTCCCTCATCTGGAAAATGGGGATGAAGACTGTGAGCCCCCCGTAGGACAACCTGATCTCCTTGTTACCTCCCCAGCGCTTGGAACAGTGCTTTGCACAAAGTAAGCGCTTAATAAATGCCATCATTATTATTATTATTATTATTATTCTTAATAAATACCATTAAAAAAAGAGACCTCACGGTCAACATTGCCACCTGGTGGTGGAATGGGGAATCTCGCGGGAATGATATGAGCACGGGAAGAATTCTAATAATCATCATCATCATCAACAATCGTATTTATTGAGCGCTTACTGTGTGCAGAGCACTGTACTAAGCGCTTGGGAAGTACAAATTGGCAACATATACAGTCACTACCCAACAGTGGGCTCACATAATGATGGCATTTGTTAAGCGCTTACTATGTGCAAAGCACTGTTCTAATCTCTGGGGAGGTTACAAGGTGATCAGGTTTTGTCCCAGGGGGGCCCACAGTTTTAATCCCCATTTTCCAGATGAGGTAACTGAGGCACAGAGAAGTTAAGTGACTTGCCCAAAGTCACACAGCTGACGATTGGCGGAGCTGGGATTTGAACCCATGATCATAATTATTATTCTATTTCTATTTCTATCTCTATTCTAACAATAATAATAATAATAATAATTGTTGTATTTGTTAAGCACGCTTACTATGTGCCAGGCACTGTACTAAGCGCTGGGGTGGATACAAGCAAATTGAGTTGGTCTTAGCCCCTGTCCCACGTGGGGCTCACGGTCTCAGTCCCCATTTTCCATTCATTCATTCATTCATTCATTTGTATTTATTGAGTGCTTACTGTGTGCAGAGCACTGTACTAATCGCTTGGGAAGTACAAATTGGCAACATCTAGAGGCGGTCCCTACCCAACAGCGGGCTCGCAGTCTAGAAGGGGGAGACAGACAACAAAACAATGAGGTCACTGAGGCCCAGAGAAGTGAAGTGACTTGCCCAAGGTCACACAGCATGACCTTCTGACTAGGGGCAGGGGGGCGTTAGGTCCCCTCTCCCCAGCCCTTCACCCCACTCCCAGTCTGTGCAGCCTCCTTGGGGGTGGGTAGGGGCGGTGGTGATGAATAGCTGGTGCCCAGCGCTTAGAACAGTGCTTGGCACATAGTAAGCACTTAACAAATACCATTATTATTTAAGAGAAGCCACACGGATTAGTGGAAATAGCATGGACTTGGGAGTTAGAGGTCATGGGTTTTAATCCTGGCCCTGCCACCGATCAGCTGTGTGACTTTGGGCAAGTCACTTCACTTCTCTGGGCCTCAGTGACCTCATCTGTAAAATGGGGATGAAGCCTGTGAGCCCCACGTGGGACAACCTGATCACCCTGTAACAATAGTAATAATAATAATAATAATAATAATAATAATAATAATGACATTTATTAAGTAGTTAGTAGGTGCAAAGCACTGTTCTAGGCTCTGTGGAGGTTATAAGGTGATCAGGTTGTCCCACGGGGGGCTCACAGTCTTCATCCCCATTTTGCAGATGAGGGAACTGAGGCACAGAGAAGTGAAGTGACTTGCCCAAAGTCAACAGCGCTTGGGTAGGGACCGTCTCTGTATGTTGCCAACTTGTACTTCCCAAGCACTTAGTACAGTGCTCTGCACACAGTAAGCACTCAATAAATACGAATGAATGAATGAACAGTGCTTCACCCATAGTAAGTGCTTAACAAATGCCATCATTATTAGTATTATTCCCTGTGCCTCAGCGGCCTCATCTGTAAAATGGGGGTGAAGACTGTGAGCCCTACGTGGGACAACTGATTATCTCTTATCTACCCCAGTGCTTAGAACAGTGCTCGGCACATAGTAAATGCCATTATCGTTATTATAATTATGATGATCCTTGGCTCCACGCAGGTTTGAGAAGATGATCAGCGGGCTGTACCTGGGGGAGCTGGTCCGCCTGGTCTTGGTCCGCATGGCCAAAGAGGAGCAGCTGTTCGGCGGGAAGCTGACCCCCGAGCTGCTGACCGCCGGCTGCTTGGAGACCAGAGACGTCTCTGCCATCGAAGGGTAGGCCGCGTCTGGGGCAGGCCCGCGCTGGGGGGGCGAGGAGGACGATGGGGGTCCCCAGAGACGGACAGGGGGCCGGATGAGAGGGGCCACGCCTTCCCTCCCGTTGTGTGCCCTCAAGCTCTCCCTACAGCACTGTCCAAAGAAGGGGCCCGGTCCGTGCTGAGAAGCAGCGTGGCTCAGTGGAAAGAGGGGCTTTGGAGTCAGGGGTCCCGGCTCTGCCCGTTGTCAGCTGTGTGACTTCGGGCGAGTCACTTCACTTCTCTGGGCCTCAGTTCCCTCATGTGTAAAATGGGGATTAAGACTGTGAGCCCCCCCTTCCCGTGGGACAGCCTGATCTCCTTGTAACCGCCCCAGCGCTTAGAACGGTGCTTTGCACATCGTAAGCGCTTTAAAAAAAAATAAAACAAACATAGCTCGGTGCCCAGCAGGCACCCAGCGCGGTGCTCTGCCGGGAATAGACACCCAGGAGATGCCCAATAGACACAGATTTTTCCGAAGTAGTTTGTCGTTCCTGAATGGGACGGGAGCCACACCCGGTGACTTCACCGGCGCCGTTGAGGGCCGGGCCGAGCCGGGCCAGGCTGATCCCCTCGGGCTGGGCTGGGCTGCTCTGCTCCCCTTAGGTTGGATTGGCTGCCCACATCAGGCTGGGCCACCACCCCACAGGCCTGGGCAGACAGGGCCAGGCTGTTTCCCTCAGGCTGGGCCATCATCGTCATCATCATCAATCGTATTTATTGAGCGCTTACTGTGTGCAGAGCACTGTACTAAGCGCTTGGGAAGTACAAATTGGCAATATATAGAGACAGTCCCTACCCAACAGTGGGCTCACAGTCTAAAAGGGGGAGACACAGAACAAAACCAAACATACTAACAAAATAAAATAAATAGAATAGATACGTACAAGTAAAAAATAAATAAATAAATAGAGTAATAAATACGTACGAACATATATACATATATGCAGGTGCTGTGGGGAAGGGAAGGAGGTACGATGGGGGGGATGGAGAGGGGAACGAGGGGGAGAGGAAGGAGGGGGCTCAGTCTGGGAAGGCCTCCTGGAGGAGGTGAGCTCTCAGTAGGGCCTTGAAGGGAGGAAGAGAGCTAGCTTGGAGGATGGGCAGAGGGAGGGCATTCCAGGCCCGGGGGAGGACGTGGGCCGGGGGTCGTTGGCGGGACAGGCGAGAACGAGGTACGGTGAGGAGATTAGCGGCGGAGGAGCAGAGGGTGCGGGCTGGGCTGGAGAGGGACAGAAGGGAGGTGAGGGAGGAGGGGGCCAGGGAATGGACAGCCTGGAAGCCCAGGGTGAGGAGTTTCTGCCTGATGCTGGACCACTCTCCTCAGGTTGGGTTGGCTGCCCACATCAGGCTGGTCCGCTCCCCCTCAGGCCCGGGTAGACAGGGCCAGGCTGCTTTCCTCATGCTGGGCCATATTGGACCACTCTCCTCAGGTTGGGTTGGCTGCCCACATCAGGCTGGGCCGCTCCCATTCAGGCCCGAGCAGACAGGGCCAGGCTGCTTTCCTCAGATTGGGCCATATTGGACCACTCTCCTCAGGTTGGGTTGGCTGCCCACATCAGGCTGGGCCACTCCCCCCAGGCCCGAGCAGACAGGGCCAGGCTGCTTCCCTCAGGCTGGACCGTACTGGACCACTCTCATCATCATCAATCGTATTTATTGAGCGCTTACTGTGTGCAGAGCACTGTACTAAGCGCTTGGGAAGTACAAATTGGCAACATATAGAGACAGCCCCTACCCAACAGTGGGCTCACAGTCTAAAAGGGGGAGACAGAGAACAAAACCAAACATACTAACAAAATAAAATAAATAGACAGGGCCGGGCTGCTTTCCTCAGGCTGGGCCATATTGGACCACTCTCCTCAGGTTGGGTTGGCTGCCCACATCAGGCTGGGCCTCTCCCCGTCAGGCCCGAGCAGACAGGGCCAGGCTTCTTCCCTCAGGCTGGGCCATATTGGACCACTCTCCTCAGGTTGGGTTGGCTGCCCACATCAGGCTGGGCCTCTCCCCGTCAGGCCCAAGCAGACAGGGCCAGGCTGCTTGCTCAGTGGAAAGAGCACGGGCTTTGGAGTCAGAGGTCATGGGTTCGAATCCCCGACTCCACCACATGTCTGCTGTGTGATCTTGGGCAAGTCACTTCACTTCTCTGGGCCTCAGTTCCCTCATCTGTAAAATGGGGATTAAGACTGAGCGCCCCACGTGGGACAACCTGATTACCCTGTATCCTCCCCAGCGCTTAGAACAGTGCTTTGCACATAGTAAGCGCTTAACAAATGCCAATTATTATCATTATTATTATTATTATTATTCCCTCAGGCTGGGCCATACTGGACCACTCTCCTCAGGTTGAGTTGGCTGCCCACATCAGGCTGGGCCGCTCCCCCCAGGCCCGAGCAGACAGGGCTGGGCTGCTCTCCCGGATGGTGTGGGACATTGGGTGGGCCGGGGCCGCGGCGGGGAGGCGGAGATTCCCAGGAACCCCGGGAGCAGAGTCGCGGGCCCCCGGCCGATCCGGACCCACGTGTTTGCCCCCGCAGGGAGAAGGACGGAGTGAGGGAGGCCCACGTGGTGCTGAGCCGGCTGGGACTGGAGCCCACGCAGGAGGACTGCGTGGCCGCCCACCGCGTCTGCCAGATCGTGACCACTCGCTCGGCCGGCCTCTGCGCCGCCACCCTGGCCGCCGTCCTGCGTCGCCTCAAGGAGAACAAGGGCGAGGAGCGGCTCCGTTCCACCATCGGCGTGGACGGCTCCGTCTACAAGAAGCACCCGCAGTGAGTGGACAGAGCCGGGCTAGAGCCCAGGGGCCCTCGCTCCCCCCCTGACATTCACTGTCGTATTTATTGGGCGCTTACTGTGGGCAGAGCACTGGACTAAGCGCTTGGGAAGTACAAGTCGGCAACATATAGAGACGGTCCCTACCCAACAACGGGCTCACAGTCTAGAAGGGGGAGACGGACAACAAAACAATACATGGGGACAGGTGTCAAGTCATCAGAACAAAAAGAATTAAAGCTAGATGCACATCATTAACAAAATAAATAGAATAGTAAATATGTACAAGTAAAATAAATAGTGATAAATCTGTACAAGCATATATGCAGGTGCTGTGGGGAGGGGAAGGAGGTAGGGCCGGGGGCGAGAGGAAAGAGGGGGCTCAGTGTGGGAAGACCTCCTGGAGGAGGTGAGCTCTCGGTAGGGCTTTGAAGGGAGGAAGAGAGCTAGCTTGGCTGATGTGCGGAGGGAGGGCATTCCGGGCCAGGGGGAGGACGTGGGCCGGAGGTTGATGGCGGGACAGGCGAGAACAAGGCCTAACGGTGAGGAGATTAGCGGCGGAGGAGCGGAGGGTGCGGGCTGGGATGGAGAAGGACAGAAGGGAGGTGAGGGAAGAGGAGGCCAGGGGATGGACAGCCTTGAAGCCGAGAGTGTGGAGTTTTTGTCAAGGGCTGTTCTGGGCTGCGGCGCTGGTCCTCAGGGATCTGTCCACCCCATTCATTCATTCATTCAATCGTATTTATTGAGCGCTTACTGTGTGCAGAGCACTGGACTAGGCACTTGGGAAGTACAAGTTGGCAACATATAGAGACGGGCCCTACCCAACAGTGGGCTCACAGTCTAGAAAGGGGAGACAGAGAACAAAACAAAAGATATTAACAAAATAGAATAAATAGAATAAATATGTACAAATAAAATAGAGTAATAAATCCATACAAACATACATACATATATACAGGTGCTGTGGGGAGGGGAAGGAGGTAAGGCAGGGGGGATGGAGAGGGGGAGGAGGGGGAGAGGAAGGAGGGAGCTGAGGGTGGGAAGGCCTCCTGGAGGAGGTGAGCTCTCAGTAGGGCCTTGAAGGGAGGAAGAGAGCGAGCTTGGCGGATGGGCAGAGGAAGACCCCATTGTCTGGATGATGGCAGGCCGGTCGGCGCTACCCCTGAGAATCATCCCCCGACCGCCGGCCCCTCACTATCACTTCAGACTCCACTGGTCTCTTCCTGCCCTTGGCCCCGAGCGGAGACCGAACACCTTCCCTCCTGCCTAATTTGGCTGGTCAGCCTTGTTTCCGGAACATGGGATGAAACCGCCACCCGCCCACCTCCCCTCCTCTCCAAAGGCGACATCCCCCTTTCATTCAATCGTATTTATTGAGCGCCTACTGTGTGCAGAGCACTGGACTAAGCGCTTGGGAGATGCAAGTTGGCAACATCTAGAGACGGTCCCTAACCAACAGCGGGCTCACAGTCTAGAAGGGGGAGACAGACAACAAAACAAAACATATTAACAAAATAAAATAAATAGAATAAATATGTACAAATAAAATAAATTGAGTAATAAATACGTACAAACGTATACATATATACAGGTGCTGTGGGGAGGGGAAGGAGGTAAGGCGGGGGGATGGAAATAATAATGAAGGCATTTATTAGGCGCTTTCTATGTGCAAAGCACTGTGTGACTTTAGGCAAGTCACTTAACTTCTCTGGGCCTCAGTGACCTCATCTGTAAAAATGGGGATTAAGACTTTGAGCCCCTGTGGGACAACCTAATCACCTTATAACCTCCCCAACGCTTAGAACAGTGTTCTAGACTGTGAGCCCACTGTTGGGTAGGGACTGTCTCTAGATGTTGCCAACTTGTACTTCCCAAGCGCTTAGTCCAATGCTCTGCACACAGTAAGCGCTCAATAAATATGATTAAATGAATGAATGAATGAACAGTGCTTTGCACATAGTAAGTGCTTAATAAATGCCATCATCATCATCATCATTTTAAGCGCTGGGATGGTTACAAGGTGATCACGTCCCACAGGGAGCTCACACTCTTTATCCCCATTTTACAGATGAGTTCATTCCCTTGGGCAGGGACTGCATCCTTTCACTGCCGAGAACTTCCCAACCCTGAACTCAGTGCAGAACCCAGCTCCCAGTAGGTGCTCAGTACAGAGCCCTGCCCCCAGCAGGAGCTCAGTACAAAGCCTTGTCCCTGACGGGCATTCAGCACAGGACCCAGCCTCCAACAGGTGCTTGATATAGAGCCCTGCTCCCTGTGGGCATTCATTACAGAGCCCTGCCTGCTGTGGGCCTTCATTACAGAGTTGTGCCCACTGTGGGCATTCATTACAGACCCCTGCCCGCTGTGGGCATTCACTACAGAGCCCTACCCCCTGTGGGCATTCATTACAGAGCCCTGCCCCCTATGGGCATTCATTACCCATCCATTCATTCATTCAATACGATTGATGAAGATGATGATGATGATTACTGAACCTTGTCCCAAGTGGGCACTGAGAATAGAACCCAGCCCCCAGCAGGTGCTCAGTACAGAGCCCTGCTCTCAGTGGGCACTCATTATTCATTCAGTCATATTTGTTGAGCGCTTACTGTGTGCAGAGCACTGGACTAAGAGCTTGGGAAGTACAGATGGGCAACATATAGAGACGGTCCTTACCCAACAACGGGCTCACAATCTAGAAGGGGGGAGACGGACAACAAAACAAAACAAGTAGGTGTCGGTACCATCAGAATAAATAGAATTATAGCTATATGCACATCATTAATAAAATAAATATAGTAAATAGGTACAAATAAAATAAGGAGAGTAATAAATCTGTACAAATATATACAAGTGCTGTGGGGAGGGGAAGGAGGAGAGGAAAAAGGGGACTCAGTGTGGGAAGGCCTCTTGGAGGAGGTGAGCGCTCAGTAGGGCTTTGAAGGGAGGAAGAGGGCTAGTTTGGCGGATGGGCAGAGGGAGGGCATTTCGGGCCGGGGGAGGACGTGGGCCGGGGGTCGACGGCGGGACGGGCGAGAACGAGGCCCGGTGAGGTAGTGAGAGATGGCAGAGGAGTGGAGGGTGCGGGCTGGGCTGGACAAGGACAGAAGGGAGGGGAGGGAAGAGGGGGCCAGGGGATGGATGGACAGCCTTGAAGCCGAGAGGGAGGAGTTTTTTTTCCCTACCCCCCTGGGGCGCCCAGTTCAGAAACCTGCCCTCAATGGGTGCCCAGTATAGAAACCTATATCACCAGTGGGCACTCAGTCCAGAAACCCGAGAAGCAGCATGGCTCAGTGGAAAGAGCCTGGGCTTTGAAGTCAGAGGTCATGGGTTCAAATCCCGGCTCTGCCAATTGTCAGCTGGGTGACTTTGGGCAAGTCTGGGAGCCCACTCTTCTAGACTGTGAGCCCACTGTTGGGTAGGAACTGTCTCTATATGTTGCCGACCTGTACTTCCCAAGCGCTTAGTACAGTGCTCTGCACACAGTAAGCGCTCAATAAATGCGATTGAATGAATGAATGAAGTCACTTCATACAGTGCTCTGCACACAGTAAGCGCTCAATAAATACGATTGAATGAATGAATGAAGTCACTTCACTTCTCTGCTCCTCAGTTACCTCATCTGGAAAATGGGGGTGAAGCCTGTGAGCCCCCAGCGGGACAACCCGATCACCTTGTCACCTCCCCGGCGCTTAGAGCAGTGCTTTGCACATAGTAAGCGCTTTGAGAAGCAGCGTGGCTCAGCGGAAAGAGCCCGGGCTTTGGAGTCAGAGGTCGTGGGTTCCAATCCCGGCTCTGCCAATTGCCAGCTGGGTGACTTCGGGGAAGTCACTTCACTTCTCTGCCCCTCATTGACCTCATCTGTAAAAATGGGGATGAAGACTGTGAGCGCCCCCGTGGGACAACCTGATCACCTTGTAACTTCCCCAACGCTAAGAACAGTGCTTGGCACATAGTAAGCGCTTAGTAAATGCCATCATCATTAAACCTACCCCCAGTGAGTGGCCAGTGCAGAGTCCTATTCCCAGCAGGCACACCCCTCCGCCCCGGGTGCTGGGGAGAGGACGCACCCCACCCACCCCCAACCCAGTGGGCACAGAGCAAGCGTGTCCCTGGGCGCTGACCCACTGTCCCTCATGCCCTCCCATCATCATCATCAATCGTATTTATTGAGCGCTTACTGTGTGCAGAGCACTGTACTATGCGCTTGGGAAGTCCAAGTCGGCAACATATAGAGACAGTCCCTACCCAGCAGTGGGCTCACAGTCTAAAAGTGGGCTCTCACCCTCCGCAGCTTCGCCCGACGGCTGCAGAAGACTCTGCGGCGGCTGGTACCGGACTGCGACGTCCGCTTCCTGCGCTCGGAGGACGGCAGCGGGAAGGGGGCGGCCATGGTGACGGCCGTGGCCCACCGGCTGGCCAACCAGCAGCGGGCCCGCCAGGAGACCCTGGAGACCCTCAGGCTGAGCCCCGACCAGCTGCTGGACGTCAAAAGGAGGCTGAGGCTCGAGATGGACAACGGCCTGGCCAGGGACACCCACGCCGCCGCCTCCGTCAAGATGCTGCCGTCCTACGTCCGCGCCACCCCCGACGGGACAGGTGCCGGGGCTGGGGGGTGGGCCGGGAGGGGCCCGCTCTGGGATCTGCCCTGGCCAGCGGGGTCCCCCGGGAGAGGGGCTGGGTGATGGGGAGGGGCACACCCTGGGACCATTCCTGGGCATCGGGGTGCCTGGAGGAGAATCTGGGGGCCGGGGAGGGCCCGGAGCCGAGGCTTCTAGGTTCTGTCCTGGGCGTAGGTGGTCTAAGGAGGAGAGTCCGGCGATCCCAGTGCCAGGGGAAGCGGCCCGCCCTGAGACTTCCCCGGGCATCGGGGTCCCCTGGACGGCCACGCCGGAACTGATGGAGCCTCCTCCGGCTTCCAGAGAAAGGGGATTTCCTGGCGCTGGACCTCGGAGGCACCAACTTCCGGGTCTTGTTGGTACGAGTGCGGGCCGGGCTCAGGCGCGGCGTCGAGATGCACAGCAAGATCTACTCCATCCCTCAGGAGATCACGCAGGGCACGGGAGACGAGGTGAGGACCCCGCCGGCCCCCCGGCTGCACCCGGGGAGGCCCGGTTCTACGGCTCCGGGCGGCGCCGAGCCCACCCGGCCGTCCCCCGCCCACCTCTTTGGGTGGGTGGCTTTGGGGTGGGGTGGGGCGGTGGTTTCCGAGCCCGTCTGACCGCCGCCCCCCGTCGCTCCCTCCGTCTGTCCCGGCAGCTGTTCGACCACATCGTTCACTGCATCGCCGACTTCCTGGAGTACATGGGGATGAAGGGGGTCTCGCTCCCCCTCGGCTTCACCTTCTCCTTCCCCTGCCACCAGACCAACCTGGACGAGGTAGCCCCCTCCCCGCCCGCCGGGCCCTCATCCCCGGACCGTTGCAGCCCGTTTTCAGGATCCTTCCGACTGGGCGGGCCGCTTTCTCCCAGCAAGCAGCGAGTTTCGCTGAGCTCACTTGGGAGCGAGCCAGGGGCAGACGGGAGACGGGCCGATCCCTGCTCGTTAATTGGCACCTATGGAGGGCTTTGGCATCCTGGCATCAAAGACGTCCTCGTGCCTAATTGGTATGGGCTCTCTGTCCCTCTCAGGGCTCCCCACCCAAGCCATTCCCCTGCCTCCAAGCCAAGTGAATCATTTCCCTTCTCTGGGCCCAACCCCAGCCCGTGAGTCTTCCCAGCGTCCAGAAGCTGGGTCTCTTGGGTGGGGGGACATCTCTCAGCAACTGCAGGGGGTCGCTGGGTTAGACCTCCCTTCAGGCAGGGCGATGGGACGAAGAGGGGGCTAGGGTCACCCGCCGGGAATCAATCAATCAATCGTATTTATTGAGCGCTTACTGTGTGCAGAGCACTGTACTAAGCACTTGGAAATTCCAAGTTGGCAACATATAGAGACGGTCCCTACCCAACAGTGGGCTCAATCTACCCCAGTGCTTAGAACAGTGCTTTGCACATAGTATGCGCTTAGTAGGCTGTCAGCTCCTGGAGGACAGGGCTCATTCATTCATTCATTCATTCATTCAATCATATTTATTGAGCGCTTGCTGTGTGCAGAGCACTGTACTAAGCACTTGGGAAGTCCAAGTTGGCAGCATATAGAGACGGTCCCTACCCAACAGTGGGCTCACAGTCTAGACGGGGGAGACAGAGAACAAAACCAAACATATTAACAAAATAAAATAAATAGAATAGGTATGTACAAGTAAAGTAAATAGAGTAATAAATATGTACAAACATATATCCATATATGCAGGTGCTGTGGGGAAGGGAAGGAGGTAAGGCCGGGGGGATGGAGAGGGACACCCGGAATCGACTGCCCATCACATCCTGCCGCCACAGCCCGCTTGTCAATCAGTCAGTCATATTTCATTCATTCAGTCGTACTTATTATCCAGCGCTTAGAACAACGCTTTGCACATAGTAAGCGCTTAACAAATACCGTCATTATTATTATTACTATTAAGCACATACTGTGTGCAGACCACTGTACTGAGCACTTGGGAAAGTCCAACACAACTATTAAGAGTGACGTTCCCCGCCCACAATGAGCTCACAGTCTGCAGGGGGAGAGAGACATCAATACAAATAAAAATGACAGATACTGAGCACTTACTGTGTGCAGAGCACCGGACTAGGCGCTTGGGAGGGGACAATAGAACAATAAACAGACACATTCCCTGCCCCCAACTAGCTCACAGTCTAGAGAAGCAGCGGGGAAGCAGCATGGCTCAATGGAAAGAGCCCGGGCTTTGGAATCAGAGATCAGGGGTTCAAATTCCGGCTCCGCCACTTGTCAGCTGTGTGACTTTGGGCAAGTCACTTCACTTCTCTGGGCCTCGGTGACCTCATCTGTAAAATGGGGATTAAGATGTGAGCCTCCCGTGGGACAACCTGATCACCTTGTGACCTCCCCAGCACTTAGAACAGTGCTTTGCACATAGTAAGTGCTTAATAAATGCCATTAAAAAAACAAAACAAAAAAACACCTGGGAGAGTCCAATAGAGTTGATAGGCCCGATACCTGCCGTCAGGGAACTGACAGTCTAGACTTTAGACTGTAAATTTGTTATGTGTCCACTCATTCTATTGTATTGTCCTCTCCCAAGTGCTTAGTACAGAGTGGCTCAGTGGAAAGAGCCCGGGCTTTGGAGTCAGAGGTCATGGGTTCAAATCCTGCCTCCGCCAATTGTCAGCCATGTGACTTTGGGCAAGTCACTTCACTTCTCTGGCCCTCAGTGACCTCATCTGTAAAATGGGGATGAAGACAGTGAGGCCCCCGTGGGACAACCTGATCACCTTATAACCTCCCCAGCGCTTAGAACAGTGCTTTGCACCAAGTAAGTGCTTAATAAATGCCATCATTATTATTATTACTCTGCACATAGCAGTCAATCAATATGATTCATGGATACTGTGTCGTCTTAATAGTGTTTGTTAAGTGCTTACTATATGGCAGGCACTGTAATAATAATAATAATAATAATAATAATAATAATAATGGTATTAAGTGCTTACTACGTGCCAAGCACTGTTCTAAGCGCTGGCGTAGATAAAAGGTAATCAGGTTGTCCCACGTGGGGCTCACAGTCTTAATCCCTGTTTTACAGATAAGGGAACTGAGACCCAGAGAAGTGAAGTGGCTTGCCCAAGGCCACACAGCAGACAAGTGGCAGAGTCTGGATTAGAACCCATGTCCTCTGACTCCCAAGCCCAGGCTCTTTCCACTGAGCCATGCTGCTTCTCACTGTACTGAGCACTGGGGAAGATACAACTAAGCAGGTTGAACTCCATCCATGTCCCACATGGTGCTCCTAGGATTAAGGGCCCTGTGGTGGAATGGTTAGCGTGCTGGACTCTGAATCCAAGGATCCGGGTTCAAATCTCAGTGGGGCTTTAAAATTCTTCCCCTCTAGACTGTAAGCTCATTGTGGGCAAGGAATGTGACCGTTATATTGTTCTGATGTACTGTTCCAAGCACTTAGTACAGTGCTTCACAGTCTCCCTTCTAGACTGTGAGCCCACTGTTGGGTAGGGACCGTCTCTATATGTTGCCAACTTGTACTTCCCAAGCGCTTAGTCCAGTGCTCTGCACACAGTAAGCACTCAATAAATATGATTGAATGAATGAATGACTACGATTGAATGAATGAATGAATGCTCTGCACACAGTAAGCTCTCAATAAATATGACTGACTGACTGAACTTCTCTAGGCCTCGTGCATAAAAATGGGGCTAAGATTCCTGTTCTCCCTTCCTTTAGACTGTGACTGTAGCAAACTTACAGCTAGAGCAATCTAGCACTGACCACCAACCCCCATTTTCCAGATGAGGGAAGTGAGGCCCAGAGAAGTGAAATGACTTGCCCGTGGTCACACAGTGAACAAATGAGGGAGTCAGGATTAGAACCCAGTTCCCCTGACTCTCGGGCCCCTCCCGCCTCTCAGTCCAGAGGCGTGCATTGGACTGCTTGGGAGAATACAACATTTATTCATTCATTCAATTGCATTTCTAGAGCGTTTACTGTGTGCAGAGCGCCTACATCAGAGTTAGTCGATACGATACCTGGCCTCAAGGAGCTGACAGCCTGCACCGTGTAGAGCACTGCAACTCAATTTGCTTATATTCATTCATTCAATTGTATTTATTGAGTGCTTACTGTGTGCAGAGCACTGGACTAAGCATCTGGGCGAGTCGGCAACATCTAGCATCTAACATGAGAAGCAGTGTGGCTCAGTGGAAAGAGCCCGGGCTTTGGAGTCAGAGGTCATGGGTTCAAGTCCCAGCTCCACCAATTGTCAGCTGTGTGACTTTGGGCAAGTCACTTCACTTCCCTGGGCCTCAGTTACCTCATCTGGAAAATGGGGATTAAGACTGTGAGCCCCACGAGGGACAACCTGATCGCCTTGTAACCTCCCCAGTGCTTAGAACAGTGCTTTGTATATAGTAAGCGCTTAATAAATGCCATTATTATTATTATCTAGAGACAGTCCCTACCCAACAACGGGCTCACAGTCTAGAAGGGGGAGACAGACAACAAAACAAAACGTGTAGACAGGTGTCAAAATCATCAGAACAAATAGAATTATAGCTATGTGCCCATCATTAACAAAATAAATAGAATAGTGAATATGTGCAAGTGAAATAAATAGAGTGATAAATCTGTACAAATATATATACAAGTGCTGTGGGGAGGGGAAGGAGGGAGGGCGGGGGGGGATGGGGAGGAGGAGAGAAAAAAGGGGGCTGAGTGTGGGAAGGCCTCCTGGAGGAGGTGAGCTCTCAGTAGGGCTTTGAAGGGAGGAAGAGAGCTAGTTTGGCGGTTGTGTGGAGGGAAGGCAGGCCAGGGGAAGGACGTGGGCCAGGGGTTGACGGCGGGATGGGCGAGAACAAGGCCCGGTGAGGAGGTGAGCGGCAGCAGAGGAGCGGAGGGTGCCGGCTGGGATGGAGAAGGAGAAGGACTTTTATCTATCCCAGTGGTTAGTACAGTGCCTGGCACATAGTAAGCCCTTAGCAAATACCAAATGTCTCCCCCTTCTAGACTGTGAGCCCACCGTTGGGTAGGGACCGTCTCTATCTGTTGCCAACTTGGACTTCCCAAGCACTTAGTCCAGTGCTCTGCACACAGCAAGCGCTCAATAAATACGATTGAATGAATGAATGAATATTTATTACTTTATTTATTTATTTTGTACATATCCTATTCTGTTTTATTTTGTTAGTATGTTTGGTTTTGTTCTCTGTCTCCCCCTTTTAGACTGTGAGTTGGGTAGGGACTGTCTCTATATGTTGCCAACTTGTACTTCCCAAGCACTGATTGAGCCCAGTAAGCGCTCAATAAATATGATTGATTGATTGATTGACTGAATAATTATTATTATTATTAACAACATTCGGGAGAGTCCAATAGAGTTGTAAGGCATGATCGCTGCCATCGCGGAGCTGACTGTCCCAGTGCAGCCCGCGGGTTAGAAGGAGGAGTGGCCATGGCGCTGTTTCTGGCCACCCCCCACCCCCACCTCTGTCCTCTTGGTCATTAACCGGGGGGCCGGGGGGCTGTCTTTTAGGGAATCCTCCTCAAATGGACAAAGGGCTTCAAGGCCACCGGCTGTGAGGGAGAGGACGTGGTCGCGCTGTTGAAGGAGGCCATTCACCGCCGCGAGGTGAGCATCCCCAGCCTGGGGGGGTCGTCCAACCGTCCGTCGGTCCGGGCGCTGTCCACACTCCCCTCCCCACCTTCACTGGGCGCGGGGGCCACAGTGACTGGCCCGTGGTCACGCAGCAGACAATAATAATAATGATAATAATAATAATGATGGCATTTGTTAAGCGCTTACTATGTGCAAAGCACTGTTCTAAGCGCTGGGGGGGATACAAGGTGATCAGGTTGTCCCACATGGGGCTCACAGTCTTAATCCCCATTTTACAGATGAGGGATAACAATAATGATAGCATTTATTAAGTGCTTACTATGTGGACCTCTCGTCCACATCCTGCCTCTGGCCTGGAAGGCCCTCCCTCCTCATATCCTACGGACAATGACTCTCCCCCTCCTTCAGCACTTAGAACTGTGCTTTGCACATAGTAAGCGCTTAATAAATGCCATTATTATTATTATTATTCAAAGCCTTACTAATAATAATGATGGCATTTATTAAGCCCTTACTATGTGCAAAGCACTGTTCTAAGCGCTGGGGAGGTTACAGGGTGATCAGGTTGTCCCACTGAGGGCTCACAGTCTTAATCTCCATTTTCCAGATGAGGTAACTGAGGCCCAGAGAAGTGAAGTGACTTGCCCAAAGTCACCCAGCTGACAATTGGTGGACCTGGGGTTTGAACCCATGACCTCTGACTCCAAAGCCCGGGCTCTTTCCACTGAGCCACACTGCTTCTCAGTAATGATGGCACTTATTAAGTGCTTAGTATGTGCAAAGCAATGTTCTTAGCGCTGGGGAGGTGACAGGGTGATCAGGTTGTCCCACTGGGGGCTCACAGTCTTAATCCCCATTTTCCAGATGAGGTAACTGAGGCCCAGAGAAGTGAAGTGACTTGCCCAAAGTCACCCAGCTGACAATTGGTGGAGCTGGGGTTTGAACCCATGACCTCTGACTCCAAAGCCCGAGCTCTTTCCACTGAGCCACGCTGCTGCTTCGACAAGCGGCGGAGCCGGAATTAGAATCCAGGTCTTCCAACTCCCAGTCCCGGGCTCTAGCCACTAAGCCACACTGCTTCTGTTGAGCGCTTACTATGTGCTTGCTATGTAAGCGCCGGGGTAGGTACCAGATAATCAGGTTGGACACAGCTCCTGTCCCAAGAGCCCGGGCTTTGGAGTCAGAGGTCATGGGTTCAAATCCTAGCTCTGCCAGTTGTCAGCTGGGTGACTTTGGGCAAATCACTTCACTTCTCTGTGCCTCAGTTCCCTCATCTGGAAAATGGGGATTAAGACTGTGAGCCCCCTGTGGGACAACCTGATCGCCCTGTAACCACCCCAGGGCTTCGAACAGCGCTCTGCACATCATCATCAATCGTATTTATTGAGCGCTTACTATGTGCAGAGCTCTGTACTAAGCGCTTAAATAATAATGATGGCATTTATTAAGAACTTACTATGTGCAAAGCGCTGTTCTAAGTGCTGGGGAGGTTACAAGGTGATCAGGTTGCCCCTCGGGGGGCTCACAGTCTTAATCCCCATTTTACAGATGAGGGAACTGAGGCCCAGAGAAGTGAAGTGACTTGCCCAAGGTCACACAGCTGACAATTGGTGGAGCTGGGATTCGAACCTATGACCTCTGAGTCCAAAGCCCGGGCTCTTTTCACTGAGCCATGCACATAGTAAACGCTTTATAAATACCATCATTATTATTATTATGTGGGGCTCACAGTCTTAATCCCCATTTTTCAGGCGAGGTGACTGAGGCCCAGAGAAGTGAAGTGATTTGCCCAAGGTCACACAGCAGACGAGCGGTGGAGCTGGAATTAGAATCCAGGTCCTCTGACTCTTGGGTCTGGGATCTAGCCATTAGGCCACGCTGCTTCTGTTGAGCGCTTACTGTGTGCTAGGCTCTGTAGGTACAAGCTTTCCCAAGCGCTTAGTCCAGTGCTCTGCACACAGTAAGCGCTCGATAAATACGATTGAATGAACTGTGTGCTAGACTCTGTAGGTACAAGCTTTCCCAAGCGCTTAGTCCAGTGCTCTGCACACAGTAAGCGCTCAATAAATACGATTGAATGAACTGTGTGCTAAGCTCTGTAGGTACAAGCTAATCAGTCCCTGTCCCACATGGGGATCACAGTCTTAATCCCCATTTTACAGATTCATTCATTCATTCATTCATTCATTCATTCATTCATTCATTCATTCGTCATTCAATCGTATTTATTGAGCGCTTACTGTGTGCAGAGCACTGGACTAAGCGCTTGGGAAGTACAAGTCGGCAACATATAGAGACGGTCCCTATCAAAATACAGGCTCACAGATGAGGGAAGTAATAATAATAATGATGATGATGGTATTTGTTAAGGGCTTATTACGTGTCAAACACTGTCCTAAACGCTGGGGTAGATATAAGCTAATCAGGTTAGACACAGTCTCTGTCCCACATGGGGCTCACATTCTTAATCCTTTTAGACTTAATCTTTTAGACTGTGAGCCACTGTTGGGTAGGGACTGTCTCTATATGTTGCCAACTTGTACTTCCCAAGCGCTTAGTGCAGTGCTCTGCACACAGTAAGCACTCAATAAATGCAATTGATTGATTAATCCTAAATTCAGAGAAGCAGCGTGGTCTAGAGAATCAATCAATCAATCAATCGTATTTATTGAGCGCTTACTGTTTGCAGAGCACTGTACTAAGCGCTTGGGAAGTACAAGTTGGCAACATAAGCATGAGAAGCAGCTTGGCTCAGCGGAAAGAGCCCGGGCTTGGGAGTCAGAGGTCGTGGGTTCAAATCCCGGCTCCGCCAGTTGTCAGCTGTGTGACCTTGGGAAAGTCACTTAACTTCTGGGCCTCAGTGACCTCATCTGTAAAATGGGGATGAAGACTGTGAGCCTCCCGAGGGACAACCTGATCACCTTGTAACCTCCCCAGTGCTTAGAATAGTGCTTGGCACATAGTAAGTGCTTAATAAATGCCATCAGTATTATTATTAGCATTATTACGTGCTTATTACGTGTCAAACACTGTCCTAAGTGCTGGGGTAGATATAAGGTTAGACACAGTCTCTGTCCCACATGGGGCTCACATTCTTAATCCTCAGTTCAGAGAAGCAGTGTGGCCTAGTGGATAGAACCCGGACCTCGGAGTCAGAATCAATCAATCAATTAATCAATCATATTTATTGAGCGCTTACTGTGTGCAGAGCACTGTGCTAAGCGCTTGGGAAGTCCAAGTTGGCAACATATAGAGACAGTCCCCACCCAACAGTGGGCTCACAGTCTAAAAGGGGGAGACGGAGAACAAAACCGAACATACTAACAAAATTAAATAACTAGAATAGATATGTACAAGTAAAATAAATAAATAAATAGAGTAATAAATGTGTACAAACATATATACATATATACCCATAAACGGCCATACATATATGGCCATCGTGAACGACACCGTGGGCACCATGATGGCCTATTCAGAAGCAGCGTGGCTCAGTGGAAAAGAGCATGGGCTTTGGAGTCAGAGGTCATGGGTTCAAATCCCGGCTCCGCCACTTGTCAGCTGGGTGACTTTGGGCAAGTCACTTCACTTCTCTGGGCCTCAGTTACCTCGTCTGTAAAATGGGGATCAAGACTGTGAGCCCCCCGTGGGACAACCTGGTCACCTTGTTACCTCCCCATCGCTTAGAACAGTGCTTTGCACATAGTAAGCGCTTAATAAATGCCATCATTGTTATATATACAGAAGGACCTGGGTCCTGATCCTGGCCCCCCCCAGTTGTCTGCTTTGTGACCGTGGTCCAGTCACTTCACTTCCGTGCCTCAGTTCCCTCATCTGTAAAACGGGAATGAAGACGGTGAGCCCTATTTGGGACAGGGAGCGTGTCCAACCCGATTCGCTCAGATCCACCCCAGTGCTTAGAGCAATGTCGGACACATAGTAAGCGCTTCACGAATACCATCATTATTATCTGAAAGGAGAGCGGTCCTCCCTTCCTGCAGCCAGGACTCCCCGCCTCCGCGGCATCCCTCACCCGTCCCCCTGACTTTGGCCCTCTTCCCCCCGCCCCTACCTCTGCCCAGGAGTTTGACCTGGACGTGGTGGCCATCGTGAACGACACCGTGGGCACCATGATGGCCTGCGGCCACGAAGACCCTCGCTGCGAAGTCGGCCTCATCGTCGGTGAGGGCGGGCGGCGGGGAGGTGGGGACGGGATGACGGCGCTCCTCTCCGCGTGGCTTTGCATCACGGGGTTCGCCGATGGCCGTAATTCCCCCTCTGGACTGGGAGCTCGTCGCGGGCAGGGAATGGTCTGTTCTGTTGGGCCCTCCCAAGCGCTTAGTCCAGTGCTCTGCACACAGTAAGCGCTCGATAAATACGATTGAATGAATGAGAAGAGGCGAGGAGGGAGGGAGGCCCCGAGTGGGCTTGGCCATCCCCTCAGGGGCGGCGGGCACCAGACGCGGTGAGCTCAGTCTCTCTCTCCATCTCTCTCTGCGTCTCTCCGTCTCTGCAGGGACGGGCAGCAACGTGTGTTACATGGAGGAGCTGCGTCACGTGGAGCTGGTGGAAGGGGACGAGGGCCGCATGTGCATTAACATGGAGTGGGGGGCCTTCGGGGACAACGGGGAGCTGGACCACCTCCGCACCGACTTCGACGTGGCCGTCGACGAGTCGTCCCTCAACGTCGGCCGACAGAGGTGGATGCCGCCGGCCCCGGGGGCAGAGACGGGGGTCGCGCTCCTTCCCTCCGGGCACCCTGCGGACAGTCTGCCAATCAGTCTGTCAATCAATCAATCAATCGTATTTACTGTGTGCAGAGCACTGGACTAAGCGCTTGGGAGAGGACAGTACATCAATAAACACGTTCCCCGCCCTCGACGAGCTGACGATCTGGAGGGAGAGTCCGGGGGAGTCATTTGTTCAGTCATATTGATTCAGTCATATTTATCGAGCGCTTACCGTGTGCAGGCCACTGGCCTAAGCGCTGGGGAGAGGACAATAGAACAGTAAACAGACACAGTCCCTGCCCACGATGAGCTGACAGTCTAGAGGGGGAGACGGGCAGTAATAGAAATAAATGACGGAGATGGACATAAGTGGTGTGGGGCTGGGACGGGGGATGGAGAAAGGGAGCAAGTCAGGGCGACGCAGAAGGGAGGGGGAGAAGAGGAAAGGAGGGCGCAGTCAGGGAAGGCCTCTGGGAGGAGATGGGCCTTCAGTAAGAAGCAGCGTGGCTCAGTGGATAGAACCCGGGCTTGGAAGTCGGAGGTCATGGGTTCAAATTCCAGCTCCACCAATTGGGCAAGTCACTTAAATTCCCTGGGCCTCAGTGACCTCATCTGTAAAATGAGGATTAAGACTGTGAGCCCCCCGTGGGACGACCTGATCACCTTGTAACCACGCTAGCACTTAGAACAGTGCTTTGCACTTAATAAGCACTTAATAAATGCCATCATTATTATTAGTATTATTATTATAATAGTAATTAGTATAATTATTACTCTATTTTACTTGTACATATCTATTCTATTTATTTTATTTTGTTAATATGTTTTGTTTTGTTGTCTGTCTCCCCCTTCTAGACTGTGAGCCCACTGTTGGGTAGGGACCGACTCTAGACGTTGCCAACTTGTACTTCCCAAGCACTTAGTCCAGTGCTCTGCACACAGCAAGCGCTCAGTAAATACGATTGATTGATTGATTGATTGATTAGTAAGGCTTTGAATAATAATAATAATGGCATTTATTAAGCACTTACTATGTGCAAAACACTGTTCTAAGCGTTGAAGGACGGGGAGAGTCATTGTCTGTAGGATACGAGGAGGGACTGTCTCTGTATGTTGCCAACTTGGACTTCCCAAGTGCTTAGTCCAGTGCTCTGCACACAGTAAGTGCTCTATAAATACGATTGATTGATTGATTGATTGAGGGCCTTCCAGGCCAGAGGCAGGATGTGGACGAGAGGTTGAAGGTGAGGTGGACGAGATGGAGGGACAGGGCGGAGGTTGGCATAAGAGGAGCAGAGCGTGAGGGCTGGGTTAGAGTAAGAGAGTAGCCAGGTGAGGTAGGAGGGGGCGAGGGGATGGTGAGGCGCTTCTGTTGAATGCAGAGGTGGACGGGCAACATCTGGAGTTTCCGGAGGAGTGGGGAGACGTGGTCTGAACGTTTCTGTAGAAAAACGATGGGCCGCAGAGTGAAGTATGGCCCGGAGTGGGCTGGAAGCCAGCCCTGCCTAGCTCGGGGTCCCTGCCCTCTTCAATAATAATAATAATAATAATGATGATGGCATTTGTTAAGCGCTTACTATGTGCAGAGCACTGTTCTAAGCGCTGGGGGGGGATACAAGGTGATCAAGTTGTCCCACGGGGGGCTCACGGTTTTCATCCCCATTTTACAGGTGAGGGAACTGATTCTATTTATTTGATTTTGTTAATACGTTCGGTTTTGTTCTGCGTCTCCCCCTTCTAGACTCTGAGCCCACTGTTGGGTAGGGACTGTCTCTATATGTTGCCAACTTGTACTTCCCAAGTGCTTAGTCCAGTGCTGTGCACACAGTAAGCGCTCAATAAATGCGATTGATTGATTGATTAAGTGACTTGCCCAGGGTGACGCAGAAGAAATATGGTGGAGTCGGGATTCGAACCCATGACCTCTGACTCTTTCCACTGAGCCAGGCTGCTTCAAGGCCACCGGTCGGGCAGTGGGTCTGGGGAGGGGGAGGGGGATGACGACGACCGTCCAGGGAGACCCCCGCGGCCCAGCTGTGTGTCCTCGGCCACCTCCCGCAACCTCTCTGGTCCTCGGCTTCCCCGTCTGCGAAATGGGGCCCACCCGCGGCCTGGTCGGGATGGGGCGAGGCTGACGTTGGGGTGACGGAGGTGGGTCCCCTTCACCCCCACCGCCAACCGCTGACCCCGCCGCCCCCGGCCCCGGCAGGTTCGAGAAGATGATCAGCGGGCTGTACCTGGGGGAGATCGTCCGTACGGTCCTCCTCCACTTCACCGAGCGCGGCCTGCTCTTCCGCGGACGCATCTCCGAGCGTCTGAAGACCCGCGGCATCTTCGAGACCAAGTTCCTGTCGCAGATCGAGAGGTCAGGGCTGCCGCGGGCTCCGGGCCGGGCACCGCGTCGGGCACAAGACGGGGGCGGACCAGAGGGCACCTGTCACGCTCACCATCCTCAAGGAACTGACAGTCTAATAATAAGAACAATAATAATAGTGATGGTATTTGTCAAGCACTTACTACTACTACTACTACTACTACTACTAATAATAATGATGGCATTTATTAAGCGCTCACTATGTGCCAAGCACTGTTCTAAGCGCTGGGGAGGTGACAAGGTGATCAGGTTGTCCCACGGGGGGCTCCCAGTCTTCATCCCCATTTTACAGATGAGGTCACTGAGGCCCAGAGAAGTGAAGTGACTTGCCCAAAGTCACCCAGCCGACAGTCGGCGGAGCAGGATTTGAACCCCTGACCTCTGACTCCAAAGCCCGGGCTCTTTCATCATCATCATCATCAATCGTATTTATTGAGCGCTTACTCTGTGCAGAGCACTGGACTAAGCACTTGGGAAGTACAAATTGGCAACATATAGAGAGAGTCCCTACCCAACAGTGGGCTAAAAGGGGGAGACAGAGAACAAAACCAAACATACTAACAAAATGAAATAAATAGAATAGATATGTACAAGTAAAATAAATAAATAAATAGAGTAATAAATATGTACAAACATATATACATATATACAGGTGCTGTGGGGAAGGGAAGGAGGTAAGATGGGGGGGATGGAGAGGGGGATGAGGGGGAGAGGAAGGAAGGGGCTCAGTCCACTGAGCCACGCTGCTTCTCTACGTGGCAGGCACTGTGTTAATTATAATAATAATTATGGTATTTGTTAAGCACTTATGTGCCAAACACTGTGCTGAGCGCTGGGCACCATGGCACAGTGGCGAGAGCTGGGCTTGGGAGTCAGAGGATGTCGGTTCTATTCCCGGCTCCACCACCTGTCTGCTGTGTGACCTTGGACAAGTCACTTCACTTCTGTGCCTCAGTTCCCTCAACTGTAAAATGGGGATGAAGACTGTGAGCTCCATGTGGGACAACCTGATCACCTTGTATCTACCCCAGCGCTTAGAACAGTGCTTGGCACATATTCATTCAATCCTATTTTTTGAGTGCTTACTGTGTGCAGAGCACTGTACTGAGCGCTTGGGAAGTGCAAGTTGGCAACATATGCAGCAAGTTGGCACATAGTAAGTGCTTAACAAATACCATCATTATTATGATTATTTTATTATGATTATTACTCCAAGTAAATTGAGTTGGACACAGTCCCTGTCCCACGTGGGGCTCACAGCCTCAATCCCTATTTTTCAGATGAGGTAACTGAGGCCCAGGGAAGTGAAATCGATCAATCAATCAGTCAGTCGTATTTATTGAGCACTTACTGTGTGCAGAGCACTGTACTAAGCGCTTGGGATGCCCAAGGTCACCCAGCAGACAAATGGCGGAGCTGGGATTCGAAACCATGACCTTCTGATTCCCAGGCCCAGGCTCTAGCCGCTACGCCATGCTGCTTCTCTGCTTACTATGTGCAGAGCAGTGGACTAAGCGCTTGGGAGAAGAAGGACTGTGAGCCCACTGTTGGGTAGGGACTGTCTCTATATGTTGCCAACTTGTACTTCCCAGGCGCTTAGTACAGTGCTCTGCATTTGCTAAGAGCTTACCATGTGCCAAGCACTGTTCTAAGCACTGGGTAATTATGGTATTTGTTAAGCACTTACCATGTGCCAAGCACTGTTCTAAGCACTGGGTAATTATGGTATTTGTTAAGCGCTTACTGTGTGCCAAGCACTGTTCTAAGCGCTGGGTAATTATGGTATTTGTTAAGCGCTTACAGTGTGCCAAGCACTCTTCTAAGCGCTGGGTAATTATGGTATTTGTTAACCGCTTGCTGTGTGCCAAGCACTGTTCTAAGTGCTGGGAAATTATGGTATTTATTAAGCGCTTACTATGTGCCAAGCACTGTTCTAAGAGCTGAGGTAGATATAGAGTAATCAGGTCATTCCACATGGGGCTCACACTTTTAATCCCCATTTTACGAATGAGGTCACTGAGGCCCAGAGAAGTGAAATGGCTTGCCCAAGGTCACACAGCAGACAAGTGGCGGAGCCGGGATTAGAACCCAGGACCTCTGACTCCAAAGCCTGTGTTCTTTCCGCTAAGCCTCGCTGCTTCTCATAGCCACGCTGCTTCTGAGCGCTTGAGAGTGGCCAGTAGAGTTCATTCATTCAGTCGTATTTATTGAGCGCTTACTGTGTGCAGAGCACTGTACTAAGCGCTTGAAGTTGGTGGACACGATCCCTGCCTTCAATCCCTGCCCGTGTGCAGAGCACCGGACTGAACCCAGGTCCTCCTGCCTCCCAGCTCCGGGATCCACCTACAAGGCCACGCTGCTTCTCGACTTCATTCAGTTGTATTTATTGAGCGCTTACTGTGTGCAGAGCACTGGACTAAGCGCTTGGGAAATACAAGTCGGCAACAGATAGAGACGGTCCCTACCCCACAACGGGCTCACAGTCTAGAAGGGGGAGACAGATGACAAAACAAAATATGTAGACAGGTGTCAATATCATAAGAATAGGGGACACAGGGGAGGAGGGAGGAAGAGAATAATAATAATGATATTCATTCATTCAGTTGTATTTATTGAGCGCTTACTGTGTGCAGAGCACTGGACTAAGCGTTTGGGAAGTACAAGTCGGCAACAGATAGAGACGGTCCCTACCCAACAACGGGCTCACAGTTTAAAAGTGGGAGAAAGGCGACAAAGAAAACAACATGTAGACGGGTGTCAATATCATAAGAATAGGGGACACAGGGGAGGAGGGAGGAAGAGATAATAATGATATTCATTCATTCATTCAATCGCATTTATTGAGCGCTTACTGTGTGCAGAGCACTGGACTAAGCGCTTGGAAAGTACAAGTCGGCAACAGATAGAGACGGTCCCTACCCAACAACGGGCTCACAGTCTAGAAGATAATTATAGATATTCATTCAATCGTATTCATTGAGCGCTTACTGTGTGCAGAGCACTGTACTAAGCGCTTGGGAAGTACAAGTCGGCAACAGATAGAGACGGTCCCTACCCAACAATGGGCTCACAGTCTAGAATGAGGGACAGACCACAAAACAAAACATGTAGACAGGTGTCAATACCATCAGAATAGGGGACACAGGGGAGGAGGGAGGGAGAGAATAATAATGATGATATTCATTTATTCACTCAGTCGTATTTATTGAGTGCTTACTGTGTGCAGATCACTGTACTAAGCGCTTGGGAAGTACAAATCGGCAACATATAGAGACGGTCCCTACCCAACAACGGGCTCACAGTCTAGAGAGGGGAGACAGACAACAAAACAAAGCATGTAGACAGGTGTCAAAATCGTCAGAACAAATGGAATTACTTTGGTCAAGTCACTTGACCAAAGAGAAGCAGCGTGGCTCAGTGGAAAAGAGCCTGGGCTTTGGAGTCAGAGGTCATGGGTTCAAATCCCGGCTCCACCAACTGTCAGCTGTGTGACTTTGGGCAAGTCACTTCACTTCTCTGTGCCTCAGTTCCCTCATCTGTAAAATGGGGATGAAGATTGTGAGCCCCCCGTGAGACAACCTGATCACCTTGTAACCTCCCCAGTGCTTAGAACAGTGCTTTGCACATAGTAAGCGCTTAATAAACGCCATTATAATAAATGCATGGGGATGAAGACTGTGAGCCCCCCATGGGACAACCTGATCACCTTGTAACCTCCCCAGTGCTTAGAACAGTGCTTTGCACGTAGTAAGCGCTTAATAAATGCCATTAAAAAAATTGTAGCTATATGTACATGATAAACAAAATAAATAGAATAGTCAGTATGTACAGGTAAAATAAATCTGTACAAATATATACAAGTGTATATAATATATACATTAGAGAAGCAGCGTGGCTCAGTGGAAAGAGCCCGGGCTTTGGAGTCAGAGGTCATGGGTTCAAATCCCGACTCTGCCACTTGTCAGCTGTGTGACTTTGGGCAAATCACTTCACTTCTCTGGGCCTCAGTTCCCTCATCTGTAAAATGGGGATGAAGACTGTGAGCCCCACCCATGGGACAACCTGAGCACCTTGTGACCTCCCCAGCGCTTAAAACAGTGCTTTGCACATAGTAAGTGCTTAACAAATACCAACATTATTATTATTAAGTGCTGTGGGGAGGGGCAGGATGGGGGGATGGGGAGGAGGAGAGGAAAAAGGGGGCTCAGTCTCGACTGTCGACTTATACTTCCCAAGCGCTTAGTCCAGTGCTCTGCACACAGTAAGCGCTCAATAAATCCGATTGATTGATTGACTGGAAGTCGAACCCGGCTCCCGGGAGGGCGGCGGGGCCCGGACGACGGCGGGGTCTGACGGCGCCCTTCTCTGGGGTCCCCGCCGCCCCCTCCCCAGCGACGGGCTGGCCCTGCTCCAGGTGCGAGCCGTCCTGCAGCACCTGGGCCTGGAGAGCACGTGCGACGACAGCATCATCGTGAAGGAGGTGTGCACTGTGGTGGCCCGCCGGGCGGCCCAGCTCTGCGGGGCCGGGGTGGCCGCCGTCGTGGACAAGATCCGGGACGGTCGCCGGCTGGACTCCCTCCAGGTCACCGTGGGCGTGGACGGGACCCTCTTCAAGCTGCATCCTCAGTGAGTCCGTCCCCGGGGCGTCCCGGGTGGGGCTGGACCGGGTGTGTGTGTGAATAATAATAATAATAATAATAATAATGGCATTTCTTCATTCAGTCATATTGAGCGCTTACTGTGTGCGGAGCACTGTACTAAGCGTGTTAATAATAATAATAATTAAGGTATTTGTTAAGCCCTTACTATGTGCCGAGCACCGTTCTAAGCGCTGGGGGAGATACAAGGTAACCAGGTTGTCCCCCGTGGGGCTCACAGTCTTCATCCCCATTTTCCAGATGAGGGAACCGGGGCTCAGAGAAGTTAAGTGGCTTGCCCAAAGGTCACACAGCATTCAATCGTATTTATTGAGCGCTTACTGTGTGCAGAGCACTGTACTAAGCGTGTTAGTAATAATAATAATTGAGGTATTTGCTAAGCCCTTACTATGTGCCGAGCACCGTTCTAAGCGCTGGGGGAGATACAAGGTAACCAGGTTGTCCCCCGTGGGGCTCACAGTCTTCATCCCCATTTTCCAGATGAGGGAACCGGGGCTCAGAGAAGTTAAGTGGCTTGCCCAAGGTCACACAGCATTCAATCGTATTTATTGAGCGCTTACTGTGTGCAGAGCACTGTACTAAGCGTGTTAATAATAATAATAATTAAGGAATTTGTTAAGCCCTTACTATGTGCCAAGCACCGTTCTAAGCGCTGGGGGAGATACAAGGTAATCTGGTTGTCCCCCGTGGGGCTCACAGTCTTCATCCCCATTCTCCAGATGAGGGAACCGAGGCTCAGAGAAGTTCAGTGGCTTGCCCAAAGGTCACACATCATTCAATTGTATTTATTGAGCGCTTACTGTGTGCAGAGCACTGTACTAAGCGTGTTAGTAATAATAATAATTGAGGTATTTGCTAAGCCCTTACTATGTGCCGAGCACCGTTCTAAGCGCTGGGGGATATACAAGGTAACCAGGTTGTCCCCCGTGGGGCTCACAGTCTTCATCCCCATTTTCCAGATGAGGGAACCGGGGCTCAGAGAAGTTAAGTGGCTTGCCCAAAGGTCACACAGCATTCAATCGTATTTATTGAGCGCTTACTGTGTGCAGAGCACTGTACTAAGCGTGTTAATAATAATAATAATTAAGGTATTTGTTAAGCCCTTACTATGTGCCAAGCACCGTTCTAAGCGCTGGGGGAGATACAAGGTAATCAGGTTGTCCCCCGTGGGGCTCACAGTCTTCATCCCCATTCTCCAGATGAGGGAACCGAGGCTCAGAGAAGTTCAGTGGCTTGCCCAAAGGTCACACAGCATTCAATCGTATTTATTGAGCGCTTACTGTGTGCAGAGCACTGTACTAAGCGTGTTAGTAATAATAATAATTGAGGTATTTGTTAAGCCCTTACTATGTGCCGAGCACCGTTCTAAGCGCTGGGGGAGATACAAGGTAACCAGGTTGTCCCCCGTGGGGCTCACAGTCTTCATCCCCATTTTCCAGATGAGGTAACCGAGGCTCAGAGAAGTTAAATGGCTTGCCCAAGGTCACACAGCATTCAATCGTATTTATTGAGCGCTTACTGTGTGCAGAGCACTGTACTAAGCATGCTAATAATAATAATAATTAAGGTATTTGTTAAGCGCTTACTATGTGCCGAGCACCGTTCGAAGCGCTGGGGGAGATACAAGGTAATAAGGTTGTCCCAAGTGGGGCTCACAGTCTTCATCCCCATTTTCAAGATGAGGTAACCGAGGCTCAGAGAAGTTAAGTGGCTTGCCCAAGGTCACACAACATTCAATCGTATTTATTGAGCGCTTACTGTGTGCTGAGCTCTGTACTTAGCATGTTAATAATAATAATGATAATTAAGGTATTTGTTAAGCCCTTACTATGTGCCAAGCACCGTTGTAAGCGCTGGGGTAGATACAAGGTAATCAGGTTGTCCCCCGTGGGGCTCACAGTCTTCATCCCCATTTTCCAGATGAGGGAACCGGGGTTCAGAGAAGTTAAGTGGCTTGCCCAAGGTCACACAGCATTCAATCGTATTTATTGAGTGCTTACTGTGTGCAGACCACACTACTGAGTGTTAATAATAATAATAATAATAATTAAGGTATTTTTTAATCACTTACTATGTGTCAAGCACTGGGGGGGCGGGTACAAGGTGATCAGGATGTCCCGCGTGGGGCTCACACTTTTAAGCCCCATTTTACAGAGGAGGTCACCGAGGCCCGGAGAAGTGACTTGCCCAAAGTCACACAGTGGACAAGTGGCGGAGCCAGGATTAGAACCCATGACCTCTGACTCCCAAGCCTGGGTGGTGTGGGTGTGACAGGGAGGAGACACTCGCTGCTCTGGAAAGGGGCAGTCGAGGGGACAGCACTTGTTTATATATGTACGTATTTAAAATTATAATTCTATTTATTTTTATTAATGATGTGGATCTATCTAGAGAAGCAGTGTGCTGTGGATCTAGAGAAGCCGCGTGGCTCAGTGGAAGGAGCCCAGGCTTTGAAGTCAGAGATCATGAGTTCAAATTCCGGCTCCGCCACTTGGCAGCTGTATGACTTTGGGCAAGTCAACGTCCCTGGGCCTCAGTTCCCTCATCTGTAAAATGGGGATTAAGACTGTGAGTCCCCTGTGGGACAACCTGATGGCCTTGTAACCTCCCCAGTGCTTAGAACAGTGCTTTGCACATAGTAAGCGCTTAATAAATGCCATCATCATTATTATTATTATTATTATGGGTTCAAATTCCGGCTCCGCCACTTGTCAGCTGTATGACTTTGGGCAAGTCAGCGTCTCTGGGCCTCAGTTCCCTCATCTGTAAAATGGGGATTAAGACTGTGAGCCCCCCGTGGGACAACTTGATCACCTTGTTACATCCCCAGCGCTTAGAACAGTGCTTTGCACATAGTAAGCGCTTAGTAAATGCTATTATCATTATCTATCTATAATTCTATTTATATTGATGCTACTGATGCCTGGTTACTAGTTTTGATGTCTGTCTCCCCCGCTTCTAGACTGTGAGCCCGTTGTGGGCAGGGATTGTCTCTATTTGTTGCTGAATTGTACTTTCCAAGCACTTAGTACAGTGCTGTGCACACAGTAAGTGCTCAGAGAAGCCATTATTATTATTATTATTATTATTATTATTAACAAATTCCATTATCAGTATTATAATTATTATAAATTGCAGATATATACAAATATAGATACAGATAATAATAATGATAATGATGGTATTTGTAAGCCCTTATTATGTACCAGGCACTCTTCTAAGTGCTGGGGTAGATAGAAGATAATCGGGTTGGATACAGTCCGTGTTGCACAAAGGGCTCAGAGCCTCAATCCCCATTTTGCAGATGAGGGAACTGAGGCCTTGAGAAGTGAAGTGACTTGCCCAGGGTCACACAGCAGACAAGTGACGGAGATACAGATTTTTATATATATACAGAAATGAATCTTCCTGACTCAGGTGTGGGACACTGAGGGGGTCCAAAGGGTGGGGAGGTCACCGACGGGGTGAAGAGTCCTATTCATTCATTCATTCAGTCATTCAATCGTATTTATTAATAATAATAATAATGGCATTTATTAAGTGCTTACTATGTGCAAAGCACTGTTCTAAGGTTGGGGAGGTTACAAGGTGACCAGGTTGTCCCACGGGGGGCTCACAGTCTTAATCCCCATTTTACAGAGTAGGGAACTGAGGCCCAGAGAAGTGAAGTGACTTGCCCAAAGTCACACAGCTGACAATTGGCGGAGCCGGGATTTGAATCCATGACCTCTGACTCTAAAGCCCATGCTCTTTCCACTGAGCCACGCTGCTTCTCTAAAAATAATAATGATGGCATTTATTAAGCGCTTACTATGTGCAAAGCACTGTTCTAAGCACTGGGGAGGATACAAGGTGATCAGGTTGTCCCGCGGGGGGCTCACAGCCTTAATCCTCATTTTCCAGATGAGGGACCTGAGCCGCAGGGAAATGAAGTGACTTGCCCAAAGTCACCCAGCTGACAATTGGCAGAGCTGGGATTTGAACCCATGACCTCTGACTCCAAAGCCCGGGCTCTTTCCACGGAGCCATGCTGCTTCTCAAAGGAAACAGCAAGGAAGGCTGGAAAGAAACCTGTTGGCATTGAGCTCCTCATTGGCTGAACAGTTCATTCATTCATTCCTTCAATCATATTTATTGAGCGCTTACTGTATGCAGAGCACTGGACTAAGCGCTTGGGAAGTACAAGTTGGCAACAGATAGAGACGGTCCCTACCCAACAATAGTTGGCAAGAGGGGCAGGGCCCTGCCCCACCCGAGGTGGGCAGAGGATGCCAGGCTTTTCCGGGTGATCCAAGGAAGGCTGAGGAGGGGCTGGGGGTCCGCAGCACTGGTCCCTGGACCATCTTCGGGGTGGGCATCGGTTTATGCATTCAATCGTATTGATTGAGCACTTACTGTGTGCAGAGCACTGGACTAAGCGCTTGGGAAGCACAAGTCGGCAACATCTAGAGACGGTCCCTACCCGACGACGGGCTCGCAGTCTAGAAGGGGGAGACAGACGACAAAAGAAAACATGTAGACGGGTGTCAAAATCGTCAGAATAAACGGAATTATAGCTCGATGCACATCATTAACACAATAGAGTAGTAAATATGTACAAGTAAAATAGAGTAATAAATCGGTACAAATATATATTAGTGCTGTGGGGAGGGGAATGAGGTAGGGCTGGGGGGATGAGGAGGAGGAGAGGAAAAAGGGGGCTCAGTCTGGGAAGGCCTCCTGGAGGAGGTGAGCTCTCAGAAGGGCTTTGAAGGGAGGAAGTCTACCCCTCTGTCCCCCCACCCCACCGTCTATTCCTGGGCTCTAAGCACAGCCTTGCCTCCCTGAGGAACTGTGGCCTCTGCCTCAGTTTCCCCTCCCCACCATTCATTCATTCACTCAATCGTATTCATTCATTCATTCAATCGTATTGATTGAGCGCTTACTGTGTGCAGAGCACTGGACTAAGCGCTTGGGAAGTCCAAGTTGGCAACATCTAGAGATGGTCCCTATCCAACAGCGAGCTCACAGTCTAGAAGGGGGAGACAGACGACAAAACAAAACGTATTAACAAAATAAAATAAATAGAATAAATATGTACAAATAAAATAAACACGTACAAACATATATATATATAAATATAAATATATATATATATATATACATATATATATATATATATATATATATATATATATACAGGTGCTGTGGCGAGGGGGAGGAGGGGGAGAGGAAGGAGGGGGCTCAGTGTGGGAAGGCCTCCTGGAGGAGGTGAGCTCTCAGTAGGGCACGGGCACCGGCGGGCAAAGGGGCCCGACTTACTGTCCTGAGGCCGGCGGAGAGGTAATTTCCCAATCCCGGGAGAACCCAGGAGTCCAGAAGGGGCTCAGCGGGGGTCCCCCCAGCCTGAGCCGCCCGCACGGGCCCTGTTCTGCCGTTGCAGCTTTTCCACGATCATGATGGAGACAGTGAAGCAGCTGGCCCCCAACTGCGAAGTGTCGTTCCTGCCCTCGGAGGACGGCAGCGGCAAGGGGGCGGCCCTCATCGCGGCCGTGGCCTGCAGGATCCGCGAAGCCGGCCAGCGCTGACCACCCCCGGCCCGGCCCCGGCCCGCCCCTGCCCTCCCCACTCCCCCACCTCTCCAGCTCCCCCGGGATGTGCGGAGCCAGGCTGTCCGGGCCTGGCCGTGGGGGGATTCCGCTCACCCCTCTCCCGTTTCCTGCATCCGGGGTCCAACCCTCTTCACTGCGCTCCCCTCTCGCTCCCCTTAGTAGCCTTTCACGGTCCACTGTGCCCACCCTGCCCAGCTGGCCCAACCTGCCCTGAGCCCATCGCTGATGCCCCCCTGCCCCCTTCCCCAAGCCCGGTCCTTCCTGGGGCGGGGGAAATGTAGCAGCCCTCCGAGCCCAAGCCGGCTCTTTCCCGGAGCAGATCGCATAGGGGAGGGGATTCCCAACCCACGGGCCCCGCTCTCGGGGATGATAATAATAATGATGATGGCATTTGTTAAGCGCTTACTATGTGCCAAGCACTGTTCTAAGCGCTGGGGTGATACAAGGTGATCAAGTTGTCCCACGTGGGGCTCACAGTCTTCATCCCCATTTTACAGAGGAGGGAACTGAGGCACAGAGAAGTGAAGTGACTTGCCCAAAGTCACCCAGCTGACAACTGGCGGAGCGGGGATTTGAACCCACGCCTCTGACTCCAAAGTCCGGGCTCTTTCCACTGAGCCACGCTGCTTCTCTCGATCATCATCATCATCAATCGTATTTATTGAGCGCTTACTGTGTGCAGAGCACTGTACTAAGCGCTTGGGAAGTGCAAGTTGGCAACGTAATGCCAACTCTATGCCCGGCCGGCACTCCCAGGTGGCATTGGCCCCGGACTGCCGATTCCAGGAAGCCTCCAAGAAGCCGGCACGGTCCCCTCCTCCTCCTTCCCAGGAATGGGCAGCCTCCCAGCCGGAGCAGAAACAGAAGCGCAGACGGGCAGTGGGGGGGCCACTTCCACGTCCGTAACCTCCGCCTGCTGCTGAGTGGAAATGCCGAAATCTGGGCCCGTGTCCTGAGGTGGCTTTTGCCAGTCGAGTGCTAACTGTCCCTCCAGGACAGTGGGCAACAGGCGAGCCCTCTACCCTCCGGTGGGGTCCGTAGGGTTGGCGAGGAGCTTCTGCGGTTGGCAGACCCTCGGTGGGCTTCACCGGTGGCGAGGGGAAGGAGGGCCAGAAGAAGCCTCAGCGCTCTTGGCTTCCTGCGGAGGAAGGCCCTGGACTGAGCCCCTGGCCTGTTCTCCCCTCGCTGTGGGCAGACCGACTCCTGCCTCACCATTCATTCAATCGTATTTATTGAGCGCTTACTGTGTGCAGAGCGCTGGACTAAGCGCTTGGGACGTACAAGTCGGCAGCATCTAGACACGGTCCCTACCCAACAACGGGCTCACAGTCTAGAAGGGGGAGGCGGACAACAAAACAAAACACGGAGACGGGTGTCAAAGTCGTCAGAACAAATAGAACCGAACCATCAAGGTCTTCCAAACCAAGTAGTCAGGGCGGGCGGACACATAAGAACCGTCCTCCCTCCTCATCGTCCACGATCCAAGAGTCGGGGGACGGCGGCCGGGGAAAGGAGTCGCGTCGTGAAGGGCAGACGGGCACTCCAGACCCCACCTCCTCCCACCCATCCCGAAACTGCAATCTCATATTTGTTCCCGAGGGCCACGGGGGCTCTTCCAAGTTCTCCGGGCGCAGGGATCACTTCCCGACTTCTGTTTCTGTCACGTTGCACTTCCTGATCGGTAGAAAAAACCCGACCAGGCAAGCGCAGCTTTTTGGGGGGACCCGGCGAACCCTTGTGTGGCCGGGATTTCACTGGGGTTTGCGGGGAGCGGTCTGGAGTCCTCGGGGCGACCCCGGATAGAGTCCGTTCCGGCTCAGGGTATGTGTGGCTGCGAGAGGAAGTGTCCCAAGATGCTTTTTCATCCTAGCTCGCCATCTGAGGAGCCAGCCGCGGGCCTGGATCCGAGGGACACTTTCCAAATATTCATTTTTCGGGCAGGCTGACGCTCCAGAATCACTCCTGAAACACCATCCGGGTATGGGGAGAGTTGGAACGGGCAATTGAGGGAAGCCAGTTGAGAGACGGTTTTAGCCAACATCAGATATTTTTGAAAGAAGTCAGAACTAAGGCAATGAGGATGTCACCCGCGATGCTTTCTCCCCTCCCACTGTGGAGCTGAAGGGAGACAAGAAAATTGAGTCCACATTGGACCGGAGAAGCGTGTGCCCACAGCCATCCGAGGGCTTGACTGTCGTTTCGATGGTGTCTGGTCTTTGAGGGGGTCCACCAGGGCCTGCACCTTGAGAGTGGGGGGTGGTCGATCGCGTGAAGTTGGAATAAATGGGGTCATCTTCTCCGCTTGCAAAAGGGACCAGGTTAGAGAGACGATCAAGTCTCAGCGGGAATCTGTTTGGCCTTTGGCTGGAGAAATCAGGCCAGGAAGGAACAGGTTTGCTGCCACTTTAGAGTCCTGTTCGTTCTAACTTGCCCTGATAATATTCATTGAGGTCCTTTTTTTTTGCTGTTTGGGTTTTTTTTTGTTTTTTTTTACAATATTAAGCGCTTATGTGCCAGGCACAGTATGAAGCGCTGGGATAAAAAGGCTTTATCAAGTTGGGTACAGTTGGGTTGAGAAGCAGCGTGGCTCAGTGGAAAGAGCACGGGCTTGGGAGCCAGAGGTCATGGGTTCAAATCCCAGCTCCGCCGCTTGTCAGCTGTGTGACTTTGGGCAAGTCGCTTAACTTCTCTGTGCCTCAGTTCCCTCATCTGGAAAATGGGGATTAAGACTGTGAGCCCCCTGTGGGACAACCTCATCACCTTGCAACCTCCCCGGCACTTAGAACAGTGTTCTGCACATAGTAAGCGCTTAATAAATGCCATTATTATTATTACAGTCCCTGTCCCAAATAGGGCTCACAGCTGTAATCCCCATTTTACAGATGAGGGAACCGAGGCCTGGAGAAATGAAGTGGCTCTTTGTGGCTACCAACTCTGGTTATATTGTAATCAATCAACCGTATTTATTGAGCGCTTACTGTGTGCAGAGCACTGTACTAAGCGCTTGGGAAGTACAAGTTGACAACATATAGAGATGGTCCCTACCCAGCAGTGGGCTCACAGTCTAGAAGGGGGAAATAAGGAATCGACTTCTGGTTCCACTGGGGCTCGAACCCAGGACCTTCTGCGTGTAAAGCAGATGTGATAGCCACTACACTATGGAACCGCTCGACACACTATGGAACCGCTAAGCACTTAGAACAATGTTCTGCACATAGTAAGGGCTCAGGAAATGTGACTGATGTCTTGATTTGTCCAAGGAGCAAACCACCAGAGAGAAGTGTGGCGCGACCCAGAGAAGCGAAGTGACCTGTGCGAGGTCACTCCAGCAGAGCCGTGGGATTAGAACCCACGTCCTTCTGACTCCTAGGCTGGGGAATCTATCCACTAAGCCATGCTGCTTCTCTCTTGTTACGCACTTACTCCGAGCACTGGGGTAGATTCAATGCAACCGGGTCAGTTCCTCTCCCACAGCGGGCTCGGAGTCTAAGGAAGAGAATTCATCCATCTTGGGGAATGGGAGGTGGTCCTTCCGCTCTACTGCTGCTCCCCTATAGGCTATTTTCACATAATAATAATAATGGCATTTATTAAGCGCTTACTATGTGCAAAGCACTGTTCTAAACGCTGGGGAGTTTACAAGGTGATCAGGTTGTCCCACGGGGGGCTCACAGTCTTAATCCCCATTTTACAGATGAGGTAACTGAGGCCCAGAGAAGTTAAGTGACTCGCCCAAAGTCACACAGCTGACGAGTGGCGGAGCCGGGATTTGAACCCATGACCTCTGACTCCAAAGCCTGGGCTCCACTGAGCCATGCTGCTTCCCTATAGTGGTTAAGTGCTTGCTCCGTGCCAGTCACTGTACTAAGCACTGGGGTAGACCATCGGGTACAGTATAGCCCCTGCCCCTAATGGGGCTCACAGCTTAAGGGGGAGTGAGAACGGGTTTTGAAATCCCCATTTTACAGAGAGGAAATCAAGGCCCAGAGCAGTGACTTTCTCATGGTCACCCAACAGGTGAGCCCACTGTTGGGTAGGGACTGTCTCTATATGTTGCCAACTTGTACTTCCCAAGTGCTTAGTACAGTGCTCTGCACACAGTAAGCGCTCAGTAAATACGATTGATTGAAGTAGAGCCGGAATTTGAACCCGGGTCTCCCGGTTCTGGACTCTTTTCCACCAGGCCACGCTGCTTCTCTCCGTGTGAGAGTCAAACTAGGGATGGGATGGTGGTTAGAGGGAGTGCAGAGAAGCCTCCATCTCAGACGTGTCGCCTCCCTCAGCTCAGACCCTCTTTCCCCGAGAAGGAGGCACCGGTGTTGGCGAGATGGGGGGAGAAGCCCCCTGCCCTCCCTTCTGGGGTTCTCTGGAGACCCCGGACGAGTGGAACCGAGGCCAGACTTCCTGGGTCTGGGAGCCGAGGACAATTCAGGCCCCGGTGTTCAGCCCAATCAATCAATCGTATTTATTGAGCGCTTACTGTGTGCAGAGCACTGGACTAAGCGCTTGGGAAGTACAAGTTGGCAACATAGAGAGACGGTCCCTACCCAACAGTGGGCTCACAGCCCAAGGAAAGGCCAGGCAGCCAAAGCAGGACCAAGGCCCGAACTAAGGTCACGACCGAGAATGGGATTGTGTGTCTTGTCTGCAGGATGGGCAGCCCACTGCGGAGCCACTAGCACTCCAAGAGCGGACCCTTCCCCTCCCAGATTCTCCCCTGCTGAGAAGGCGCCCAACTCTGGCCCCTCTCCCCCTCCCACGGGCTCCCGGGCCCGGCAGATCTGCCCCTCCGCCGGGCCCGGACTGAAGCCAAAGATTGCTAAGCCAACACAAGCAGAGCCGGCGGGCGCTAGTTTGTTTTCGGTGTCCCGTTTTGTTTACAGTATTTATTTTCGGTACCGCTGCGATAGAGGAGTCCCTATTTTTGTACACTTCGGACTACGTCCTTGGCGCGGACGTCGTCGGATCGTTTGGCTCTGGTTGCCGGCGTGAGATCGGTAGTTGGAAGAAATAAAATGTGTTGCCCACAGCACCGGGCTGCGTCCTTGTGTCCGTGCGTCTGTGCCGGTGGTCTGCGTATGTGTGTGTGTGATGGTGGTGGTGGTGGTGGTGGTGGTTGTGGTATTTGTTAAGCGCTTACTAGGTGCCAGGCATTGTAGCAAGCGTGGGGTGGATACAAGGAAAGCAGGATGAACGCAGTCCCTCGATCGGTAGTTGGAAAAAATGAAATGTGTTGCCCATAGCACCCGGCTGCGTCCTTGTGTCCGTGCGTCTGTGCCGGTGGTCTGCGTATGTGTGTGTGGGTGATGATGGTGGTGGTGGTTGTGGTGGCATTTGTTAAGCGCTTACTATGTGCCGGGCATTGTAGTAAGCATGGGGTGGATACAAGCAAAGTGGGATGGACGCAGTCCCTGTCCCACATGGGGCTCACAGTCTCAATCCCCATTCCCCACGCTGGGGAAGCAGCGTGGCTCAGTGGAAAGAGCCCGGGCTTTGGAGTCAGAGGTCGTGGGTTCAAATCCCAGCTCCGCCACTTGTCTGCTGTGTGACTTTGGGCAAGTCACTTCACTTCTCTGGGCCTCAGTTCCCTCATCTGTAAAATGGGGATGAAGACTGTGAGCCCCTCGGGACAATCTGATTACCTTGTATCTACCCCAGCGCTTAGAACAGTACTTTACACATAGTAAGCGCTTAACAAATACCAACATTATCATTATTATTATTGTACAGATGAGGTAACTTGAGGTACAGACAAATGCAGTGACTTGCTCAAGTTTGCAAAAAAGACAAATGGTGGCGGCGGGAATAATAATAATAATAATGGTATTTGTTAAGCGCTTACTATGTGCGAAGCACTGTTCTCATGATACTCAGGCCCGCTATCCACTCAGACATGCTATATCTGGGGGGGGTGCATACATGTTGGGGCGTGCCCGTGTGTTTTCAGGTGTGCTTCTGGAACCCGTGACACTGGGGGAGAGAATGGAGCTTTGTTGTGGGCAGAGAATGAGTCTCCCAACTCTATTAGATTGGATTCTCCCAAGCGCTTAGTTCAGTGCTCTACACATAGTAAGCACTCAGTAAGTAGCATTGATTGACTGATGGTCCTCCAGACTGGGAGCTCGTGCAGAGAATGTGCCTTTCCAACTCTGTTGGATTGGACTCTCCTAAGCTTTTGGGCACGAGCCGCAGAGCACTGCTGGCAGAAATCTAGATATCGGGCCGACTTTGTCCACTTCATTCATTCATTCATTCAGTCGTATTTATTGAGCGCTTACTGTGTGCAGAGCACTGGACTAAGCGCTTGGGAAGTACAAGTTGGCAACATATAGAGATGGTGCCTACGCAACAACAGGCTCAGAGTCTAGAAGCAGCGTGGCTCAGTGGAAAGAGTCCGGGCTTTGGAGTCAGTGGTTATGGGTTCAAATTCCGGCTCTGCCAACTGTCAGCTGTGTGACTTTGGGCAAGTCACTTAACTTCTTTGTGCCTCAGTTCCCTCATCTGTAAACTGGGGATTGACTGTGAGCCCCCCGTGGGACAACCTAATCACCTGGTATCCCTCCAGCGCTTTGAACAGTGCTTTGCACATAGTAAGCACTTAATAAATGCCATTATTATTATTAGAAGGGGGAGATAATGAGCCCGCTGTTGGGTAGGGACCGTCTCTATATGTTGCCAACTTGTACTTCCCAAGTGCTTAGTACAGTTCTCTGCACACAGTAAGCGCTCAATAAATACAATTGAATGAATGAACTTCAGGTTTGTCCTTGTGTACTTTAACTCTGTCTTCTCTACCCGGTGAAATTCTTTCTCCACCCTTTTTGGCACCCATGCCCATCACCCTCGCCAGTTGTTCCAGACATTTAACTCCCTCCTCAAACTCCCTGTTGCTCCGCTTCCCCCATCCCTTGCCCCCAATGACCTGGCCGCTTAGAAAATTGATGCTTTCAGGCGTGATCTGAAAATATCTCCTATCTCTCAGCCCTTCCCCATTCCTATCCCTTCTTCAACTCTCATTCATTCATTCAATCGTATTTATTGAGCACTTACTGTGTGCAGAGCACTGTACTAAGTGCTTGGGAAGTCCAAGTCGGCAACATACAGAAACGGTCCCTACCCAACAACAGGCTCACAGTCTAGAAGGGGGAGACAGACAACAAAACAAAACATGTGGACAGGTGTCAAGTCATCAGAATAAATAGAAATAAAGCTAGATGCACATTATTAACAAAATAAATAGAATAGTGAATAAGTACAAGTAAAATAAATAGAGTAATAAATTTGTACAAACATATATACAGGTGCTGTGGGGAGGGGAAGGAGTGTAGGGCGGGAGGGATGGGAAGGAGGAGAGGAAAAAAGGGGGCTCAGGCTGGGAAGGCCTCCTGGAGGAGGTGAGCTCTCACTAGGGCTTTGAAGGCCTTATCCTGCAGTCTGAGAGTCCTTCTGCCCCCAGCCCCCACGTCCACTCAGTGCCTGACATCAAGGAAGTGATCAATCTCAGGCATATTTAGAAGATGCCACCGGGAGGATTTCGAGGGGAAGGGAGTTACAGTCAGGAGCCAAAATATGAGCCACGCCCTAGAACACCTCTCCCCTCTATATTAAAATAAAATACCAAAATAAGCAAGTTACCTAGCCTTGTAAACTGCTCTTGCTCTTAAAGTTCCCATTGAAGGCTTTTGACTTCCTGTCAGCTGGTGTGGTATTAAACACCAGGACCCATCTCTCCCACCAGTACGTCAAGAGATTTCCTGCTCTGTCTCTAAATCCAAGCCCTCCACCTGCGCATCCAACCCCATTCCTTCACAACTTTTCAAAACACTTGGCCCTTTCCTTCTTCTCTCACTAAGATCCACCTTCAACTATTCTCTCTCCAATGGCTTCTTCTCCACTGCTTTCAAACATACCCATGTCTCCCCTATCCCTTGACTTCATGGCTTCCTCCTGTTATCGCCCCATCTCCCTCTCACCATTCCTCTCCAAACTCCTTGAGCAAGTTTTTTACATTTGCTGCCTCCACTTCCTCTCCTCCAATTCTCCTCTCCACCCCCTCCGATCCGATTTCTATCCCCTTCCCAGAAGTGGCCCTCTCAAAGGTCACCGATGATCTCCTTGCCAAACCCAATGGCCTCTACGTCCCTCTAATCTTCCTCAACCTCCCAGCTGCCTTTGACACTGTAGGGTCATAAGTTCTAATCCCAGATCTGCCACTTGTCTGCTGTGTGACCTTGGGCAAGTCACTTCACTTCTCTGGGCCTCTGTTACCTCATCTGTAAAATGGGGCTTGAGACTGTGAGCCCCACGTGGGATAACCTGATTACCTTGTATTTACCCCAGCACTTTGAACAGTGCACACAGTAAGCACATAGAAGCACATAGTAAGTGCTTAACAAATACCATCATCATTATTATTATTAGACCAACTCTTTCTCATTCATTCATTCATTCAATCGTATTTTAGACTGTGAGCCCACTGTTGGGTAGGGACTGTCTCTATATGTTGCCAACTTGTACTTCCCAAGCACTTAGTACAGTGCTCTGCACACAGTAAGCGCTCAATAAATACGATTGCTTGATATAAATAGTGAATAATAAATCCTCCCCACAGCACCTGTATATATGTATATATGTTTGTACATATTTATTACTCTGTTTATTTTACTTGTACATATTCTGTTTATTTTATTTGGTTTATATGTTTTGTTTTGTTGTTTGTCTCCCCCTTCTAGACTGTGAGCCCGCTGTAGGGTAGGGACCGTCTCTATATGTTGCCAACTTGTACTTCCCAAGCGCTTAGTCCAGTGCTCTGCACACAGTAAGCGCTCAATAAATACGATTGAATGAATGAATGAATGAATGAATTTATTGAGCGCTTACTGTGTGCAGAGCACTGTACTAAGCATTTGGGACGTACAAGTTGGCAACATATAGAGACGGTCCCTACCCAACAATGGGCTCACAGTCTTGGCTTCGCAGACTCTGTCCTCTCCTGGTTCTCCTCATCTCTCTGGTCGCTCATTCTCAGTCTCCTTCGTGGGCTCCTCCTCCCCCTCCCACCCCCTCCATAAGTGTGGGGGTCCCTCAAGGTTCAGTTCTTGGTCCCCTTCTATGCTCCATCTACACTCACTCCCTTGGAGAACTCATTCGCTCCCATGGTTTCAACTACCATCTCTATGCAGGTGGTACCCAAATCTCCATCTACAGCCCTGATCTCTGCAGTCTTGTATCTCCTCCTGCCTTCAGGACATCGCTACTTGGATGTCCCACTGTCACCTCAAACTTAACATGTCCAAAACAGAGCTCCTTATCTTCCCACCCAAACCCTGCCCTCCCCCTCACTTTCCCATCACTGTAGATGGTCCCACCATCCTTCCAGTCTCACAAGCCAGTAACTTCGGCATTATCCTCGACTCATCTCTCATTCAACCCACATATTCAGTCCATCACTAAATCCTGTCAAGTTCCAACTTCACAACACCGCTAAAACCTGCCCTTTCCTCTCCATCCAAACTGCTACCATGTTAATACAATCACTTCATTCATTCATTTATTCATTCAATCGTATTTATTGAGCACTTACTGTATGCAGAGCACTGTACTAAGCACTGTACTAATCATTTATCCTATCCCACCTCAATTGCTGTATCAGCCTCCTTGCTGACCTCCCAGCCTCCTGTCTTTCCCCACTCCAGTTCATACTTCTCTCTGCTGCCCAGATTATTTTTCTTCAAACACATTCAGTCCATGTTTCCCCACTTTACAAAAATCTCCCAGTGGTGGCCCATCCGTCTCTCATCTAACAAAAACTTCTCACCATTGGCTTTAAAGCGCCCCATCCCTTTGTCCCCTCCTACCTCCTCTCGCAACTCTGCTACTTCAACCCAGCACCACAGTCTTCGTTCCTCTAATGTTAACCATTTCAATGTGCCTCGATTCCATCTCTCTCTCCACCAGCCCCTCGTCCACGTCCTGCCTCTGACCTGGAATGCCCTCCTTCCTCAAATCCAACAACTACTCTCCCCTCCTTCAAAGCCTTTTTGAAGTCCCATCTCCTCCAAGAGGCCTTCCCTGCTAACCCCCCCTCTCCTCTTCTCCCACTCCCTTCTCCATCACCCTGACTTGCTCCCTTTATTAATCCCTCCTCCCAGCCCCACACCACTTATATACATATCTGCCTGTAACTCATTTATTTTTATTCATTCATTCATTCAATCGTATTTATTGAGCCCTTACCGTGTGCAGAACAACATACTAAGCACTTGGAAAGTACAGTTCAGCAACAACGGAGAAACAGCGTGGCTCAGTGGAAAGAGCCTGGGCTTTGGAGTCAGAGGTCATGGATTGTAATCCCGGTTCTGCCAATTACCAGCTGTGTGACTTTGGGCAAGTCACTTGACTTCCCTGAGCCTCAGTTCCCTCATCTGTAAAATGAGGATTAAGACTGTGAGCCCCCCGTGGGACAAACTGATCACGTTGTAACCTCTCCAGTGCTTAGAACAGTGCTTTGCACACAGTAAGTGCTTAATAAATACTATCATTATTATTACTATTATAGCGGGCTCAGGGTCTAGAAGGAGGGAGAGAGACATCAGAACAAGTAAACAGGCAACAATAGTGTCAGTATAAGTAAATAGAATTGTACATTTATACACATAATAAAATAAATAGAATGATAAATATGTACATATACACATCATGGTGCCAACTTGTACTTCCCAAGCGCTTAGTACAGTGCTCTGCACACAGTAAGCGCTCAATAAATTTGATTGATTGATTGATCATCAATCGTATTTATTGAGCGCTTACTGTGTGCAGAGCACTGTACTAAGCACTTGGGAAGTACAAGTTGGCAACATATAGAGACAGTCCCTACCCCACAGTGGGCTCACAGTCTAAAAGGGGGAGACAGAGAACAAAACCAAACATACTACCAAAATAAAATAAATAGAATAGATATGTACAAGTAAAATAAATAAATAAATAAATAGAGTAACAAATATGTACAAACATATATACATATATACAGGTGCAGTGGGGAAGGGAAGGAGGTAATATGGGGGGATGGAGAAGGGGACGAGGGGGAGAGGAAAGAAGGGGCTCAGTCTGGGAAGGCCTCCTGGAGGAGGTGAGCTCTCAGTAGGGCCTTGAAGGGAGGAAGAGAGCTAGCTTGGCGGATGGGAAGAGGGAGGGCATTCCAGGCCCAGGGGATGACGTGGGCCGGGGGTCTACACATATATGTATATGTTGCCAACTTGTACTTCCCAAGCGCTTAATCCAGTGCTCTGCACACAGTAAACACTCAGTAAATACGACTGAATGAATGAATGAATGAATACACACACAAGTGCTGTGAGGCAGGGAAAGGGGTAGAGTAGAGGGAGTGAATGGGCGATGGAGAGGGGAGGGAGAGCAGAGGAAAAGGGAAAATAGTCCAGGAAGGTCTCCTCCTCCTCCTCTTCCTCCTCCTCCTCCTCTCCAGGCCAAGGATGGGCAGGGAGCCCGCTAGCCCCCACACGGGCGACCTGGAGAACTGAGCAGGCCCTCCTCCTCTAGACTGTAAGCGCATGTGGGAAGGGAATGTGCCTGCTAATTATTGTACTGTATTCCCCCAAGCGCTTAGTATAGTGCTCTGCAAACAATAAACGTTCAATAAGTACCATTGATTGGTTGTCTACCGGAAAGGCGAGGGAGAGACCAGTCTGGATTGGATGGAGCCAGCCTTCCCTAGCTCTAAGGGGAAGACTTTGTTCATTCACTCATCATCATCATCATCGTCATCATAATGGCATTTATTAAGCGCTTACTATGTGCAAAGCACTGTTCTAAGCGCTGGGGAGGTCACAAGGTGATCAGGTTGTCCCACGGCGGGCTCACAGTCTTAATCCCCATTTTACAGATGAGGTCACTGAGGCACAGAGAAGTGAAGTGACTTGCCCAAAGTCACCCAGCTGGCCATTGGCGGAGCCGGGATTTGAACCCCTGACCTCTGACTCCAAAGCCCGCGCTCTTTCCACTGAGCCACGCTGCTTCCCCTCGTATTTATTCAGCACTTACTGTGTGCAGAGCGCACGACTAAGTGCTTGGGAAAGTACAATGCATCAGCAAGCAGTCACATCCCCTGCCCGCAGTGAGCTTGCAGTCTAGTGGCGGAGAGGCAGACATCAATGCAAAGAAATAAAGTGACAGGTATGTAAATAAGTGCCGTAGGGCTGGGAAGCAGAGGAAGAGCAAAACGAGCAAGTCAGGGCGAGGCAGAAGGGGGTGGGAGATGAGAAAAAGGGGGGCTTAGTCTGGGAAAGCCTCTTGGAGGAGGTGGGCCTTCAATAAGGCGTATAAACATGCAATAAGACTTGGAGTCCCTGACTAACAAGGGATTGGAGGAGGCGCAGGGAGAAACTCAATTGTTTTGTGTGAATCAATCAATCAATCAATCAATCATATTAATTGAGTGCTTACTGTGTGCAGAGCACTGTACTAAGTGCTTGGGAAGTCCAAGTTGGTAACACCTAGAGACGGTCCCTACCCAACAGTGGGCTCACCGTCTAGAAGGGGGAGACAGAGAACAAAACAAAACATATTAATAAAATAAAATAAATAGAATAGATATGTACAAGTAAAATAAATAAATAGAGTAATAAATACATGCAAACATAGATCCATATATACAGGTGCTGTGGGGAAGGGAAGGAGGTAAGGCGGGGGGATGGAGAAGGGGTGGAGGGGTAGAGGAAGGAGGGGGCTCAGTCTGGGAAGGCCTCCTGGAGGAGGTGAGTTCTCAGTGGGGCCTTGAAGGGAATCAGCCTGGCCTAGCTGAAAGAGCACAGCCCGTGGAGTCAGAAGGTCATGGGTTCTAATCCTGACTCCGCCACTTGTCTGTTGTGGATCTCGGGAGAGTCACTTCACTTCTTGGGCCTCAGTTACCTCAACTGTAAAATAGTAATGGTGGCATTTGTTAAGTGCTTACTATGTGCAATGCACTGTTCTAAGCATTGGGGAGGATAAAAGCTGATCAGTTTGTCCCATGTGGGGTTCACAGCCTTCATCCCCATTTTACAGATGAGGTCACTGAGGCCCAGAGAAGTGAAGTGACTTGCCCAAAGTCACATAGCTGACAAGCAGCAGAGCCAGGATTAGAACCCATGACTTCTGGCTCCCAAGCCCGGGCTCTTTCCACTGAACCATGCTGCTTAAGACTCCAAGTCAGTTCCCAGGTGTGCCACTTGTCTGCTATGTGACCTTGGGTGAGTCACTTCACTTCTTGGGCCTCAATTACCTCATCTGCAAAATGGGGATTAAGAACTGTGAGCCCTATGTGGGACAACGTGAATAGCTTGTATCTACCCCAGCGATTAGAACAGTGCTTGGCACATAATAAGTGCCTAACAAATACCATCATCATCATTCCCTAATCTGTTAAATGGGGACTGAGACTGTCAGCCCCACACGGGACAGGGACTGTAACCATCCCAATTTGCTTTGATCCACCCCGGCACCTAGTACAGTGCCTGGCACCTAGAAAGCGCTTAACAAATACTGTAATAATAATATAATTAATAATTCATAATAATATAATATAATAATAGTAATATTAAGTGCCTAACAAATACCATCATCATCATTCCCTCATCTGTTAAATGGGGACTAAGACTGTCAGCCCCACACGGGACAGGGACTGTAACCATCCCAATTTGCTTTGATCCACCCCGGCACTTAGTACAGTGCCTGGCACCTAGAAAGCGCTTAACAAATACCATAATAATAATTATTAGCAAATACCATCGTTATCCATTCATTCATTCATTCATTCAATCGTATTTATTGAGCGCTTACTGTGTGCAGAGCACTGTACTAAGCGCTTGGGAAGTACAAGTTGGCAACATATAGAGACGGTCCCTACCCAACAGCGGGCTCACAGTCTAGAAGGGGGAGACAGACAACAAAACGAAACATATTAACAAAATAAAATAAATAGAATAGTAAATATGTACAAAGAGCGCTTAACAGATAACATTAATATTATTGTTAAAGAACAATGATTGAGACCGTGAGCCCCGCGTGGGATAGGGACTGTGTCCAACCCAATTTGCTTGTATCCAACCCAGTGCCTGGCACATAATAAGCGCTTCACCAAGGCCATCATTATTACAAATAGCATCATTATTATCATCATCAATCGTATTTATTGAGCGCTTACTATGTGCAGAGCACTGTACTAAGCGCTTGGGAAGTACAAATTGGCAACATCTAGAGACAGTCCCTACCCAACAGTGGGCTCACAGTCTAAAAGGGGAAGACAGAGAACAAAACCAAACATACTAACAAAATAAAATAAATAGAATAGATATGTACAAGTAAAATAAATAAATAAATAAATAGAGTACTAATAATAGAGTTATTATTATTATTATTATTAGAGTTAATGGAGTTATAATAGAGTTATTATGGCACTATACCACTCAGCGTCATCCAACAGATGGCATCAGGGACCTGGGAAGTAATGTCCAGCGCTGCGCATGGATGGTGAACACTAACACCAGGGTGTTGGACTGAGTTGAGCTCCCTGGCAGCCCCTTTCCCTAGTTACTGCCAAGTGTCCCCTCCCATCTCTGCCAGGGCGACCCTCCAGACCCGAGCAGCATTCATTCATTCAACTGTATTCATTGAGTGCTTATTGTGTGCAGAGCACTAGACTAAGCACTTGGGAGAAGACAGTATAGCAATCGAACAGATGCATTCATTCATTCAACCGTATTTATTGAGCGCTTACTGTGCGCAGAGCACTGGACTCAGCACTTGGGAGAAGACAGTATAGCAATCGAACAGATGCATTCATTCATTCAATCTTATTTATCTAGCGCTTACCGTGTGCAGAGCACTGGACTGAGCGCTTGGGAAGTACAAGTTGGCAACATAAAGAGACGGTCCCTACCCAACGATGGGTTCACAGTCAAAAAGGGGGAGACAGACAACAAAACAAAACATGTAGACAGGTGTCAAATCGTCAGAAGAAATAGAATTATAGCTATATGCACACCATTAACAAATTAAATAGAATAGTAAATATGTACAAGTAAAATAAATAGAGTAATAAATCCGTATAAATATATACAAGTGCTGTGGGGAGGGGAAGGAGAAGAGGAAAAAGGGGGCTCAGTCTGGGAAGGTCTCTCGGGGGAGGTGAGCTCTCAGTAGGGCTTTGAAGGGAGGAAGAGAGCGAGCTTGGCAGATGTGCGGAGGGATTGGGGGCATTCCGGGCCAAGGGGAGGATGTGGGCCGGGGGTCGATGGCGGGACAGGTGAGAACGAGGCCCAGTGAGGAGGTGAGCGGCGGCAGGAGCAGAGGGTATGAGTTGGGCTGGAGAAGGACTGAAGGGAGAAGGCATTCCCTGCCCACGATGAGCTCACAGGTTGGCGGGGGGAGACAGACTCAGTACAAATATATTAAATGAGAGATATGGACATAAGTGGTGTGGGGTTGGGAGGGGGGAAGAGCAAAGTGAGCAAGTCAGGGTGATGCAGAAGGGAGTGGGAGATGAGGAAAAGTGGGGGCTTAGTCCGGGAAGGCCTCTTGGAGGAGATGGGCCTTCAATAAGGCTTTGAAGTAGGGGAGAGTCATTGTTTGTTGTATTAGAGGAAGGAGGGTGTTCCAGGCCAGAGGCAGGATGTGGGCCAGGGGTTGATGGCGAGACAGGTGAGATGGAGGCCCAGGGAGAAGGTTAATGGCACCAGAGGAGCGGAGTGTGTGGGCTGGATTGGAGAAGGAGGGAAGTGAGGTGAGGTAGGAGGGGGCAAGGTGATGGATTGCTTTAAAGCAAATGGAGAGCAGTTTCTGTTTGATACGGAGTTGGGTGGGCAACCACTGGAGTTTCTTGAGGAACAAGGTGGCATGTCCCAAGGTGACCCTGGGGTACCGGCCATCTCAAGGTCAAAAGCTATCTCGTGACCACCAGAGCCAGCAGGCGGAACTTGGAAGTGAGGGTGGGATGCCGCCCCCATGACCAAATCTGCTAGATTGACAGCCCGAGCCGGGAATACAGAAGGCGTCCCTCGCCCCCGTGCCAATCAAATTAGGTATGGAAGAGGGGGGAGGGCAGAGATTGGATAGACTGAGGCCGGAAGATGGAATGGTCGAGGAGCACAGGTGAGAAATCCCTGTTGCCTCTGACCTTCGGGGGAGGAACACCGAGATTCGCAGCAGCAGCAGCAGCGGCGGCGGCCCGCGTGTCTTTCTCTGCCCAGAAGGCCAGATAATAATAATAATAATAATAATAATAATAATAATAATAATAATGGCATTTATTAAGTGCTTACTATGTGCAAAGCACTGTTCTAAGCGCTGGGGAGGTTACAAGGTGATCAAGTTGTCCCATGGGGGGCTCACAGTCTTCATCCCCATTTTACAGATGAGGTAACTGAGCCCCAGAGAAGTGAAGTGACTTGCCCAAAGTCACACAGCTGACAATTGGTGGATCCGGGATTTGAACCCATGACCTCTGACTCCAAAGCCCAGGCTCTTTTCCACTGAGCCACGCTGCTTCTCTAGAGATGCCCACTCTGCAACCAGAACCAACACACTGAGGCACGGGCCACAGGACCGGTGAGTGTCTCGTGGGTGGGACCCAGGTGCCCCGCCGCGGATGGGGATAATAAGTGGATTCCTCCCACAAAGCGCTCAGTACAGTGCTCTGCACACAGTAAGCACTCAATAAATACGATTGAATGAATGAATGTAGGGAGAGCACATGGTGAGAGCTAGCCGCCCACCACATGCATGGGTAATGGAATGCATTCGTCCCGTGTGGGAAAGTGGATTCTTCCCATGTGGGAAAGTAAGCGGATTTGCCCCGAGTGGGAAGTGCACATGAGTGAGAGCTAGCCACCTCACCCACGCACAATTAACATACGATTGTGTTCCTCCCTTTAGGGAAGCTCTAATATTGCTAATTGATTGCATTCCTCCTGAAAGAGAAGCTCAATCCACTGCGCCTAAGCAACTAAATAATTCAACTCGCCTCGCGGAATAAATTTTATATAAAGCTCAGGCTTTCCATCCCCAGTCTCTCTCTCTCTCTCTCTCTCTCTCTCTCTCTCTCTCTCTCTCTCTCTCTCTCTCTCTCTCTCTCTATCCTCACCGATTACTGAACGAACCCGTCCCCGGACGACAGGTGACACATGTCCAGAACATTTTTTGTAGAAAAATGATGTGGGCAGCAGAGTGAAGTGGGGACTGGAGTGGGGAAAGACAGAAGACTGAGAGGTCAGCAAGGAGGCTGATGCAGTAATCCAGGCGGGAGAGGATGAGTGATTGGATTAACATGGTAGCAGTTTGGATGGAGAGTAAAGGGCGGACTTTAGTGATGTTGGGAAGGTGGGACCAACAGGATTTGGTGACAGATTGAATATGGGGGTTGAATGAGAGAGTGGAGTCAAGGATAATGCCAAGGTTCAGGGCTAGGGAAACAGGAAGGATGGTGGTGCCATCTACAGTGATGGGAAAATCAGGGGGAGGACAAGGTTTGGGTGGGAAGATAAGGAGCTCTGTTTTGGATGTATTAAGTTTGAGGTGACGGAGGATATCCAAGTAAAGATGTCTTAAAAACAGGAGGAGACGCAAGGCTGGAGAGAGAGAGAGAGAGATCATGGCCTAGCTGATAGATGCCGAACCCCATGAGGGACATAGGCTGGGTGCAAACTGATTAGCTTGTATCTACTCCAGCGCTTAGTACAGTGTCTGGCGCAGAATAAGTGTTTAACAGAAGCAACATGGCCTAGTAGAAAGAGCCTGGGCCTGGGAATCAAAGGACTCGGGTCCTAATCCCGCTTCTGCCACTCGTCTGCTGCGTGAAATTGGGCAAGTCACTTCACTTCCCTGGGCCTCAGTTTCCTCATCTGTAAAATGAAGATAAAAGTCCTCCTCCCACCATGTTAGACTCTGAGCCCCATGTGGGACAGGGACTGTGTCCAACCTGATAAACTTCTATCTACCGCTGTGGTGATGATGATGATGATGATGGCATTTGTTAAGCGCTTACTAGGTGTGAAGCACTGTTCTAAGCACTGGGGAGGATACAAGGTGATCAGGTTGTCCCACGTGGGGCTCACAGTCTTAATCCCCATTTTACAGACGAGGGAACTGAGGCATGGAGAAGTGAAGTGACTTGCCCAGTCACACAGCTGACATGTGGCAGAGTAGGGATTAGAACCCATGACCTCTGGCTCCCAAGCCCATGCTCTTTCCACTGAACCATGCTGCTTCTCTTACTACAGTGCTTACTACAGTGCCTGGAACATAGATAAGTGCTTAACAGATGAGAGAACTGAGGCTCAAAGAAATGAAGTGACTTGCCTAAGGTCACACAGCAGACAAGTGAAAAACGTCTGCCCCCGTTTCCCTCAGCCAGTGGGGCTAGGCTGGAAGTTCATGTGGCCAGTTGGGATGGTATAGTATAATAACAATAATAATAATAATAATAATAGTAATAATAATGGCATTTGTTAAGCACTTACTATGTGCAAAGCACTGTTCTAAACACTGGGGAGGTTACAAGGTGATCAGGTTGTCCCACGGGGGCTCACAGTCTTCATCCCCATTTTACAGATGAGGTAACTGTGGCCCAGAGAAGTGAAGTGACTCACCCAAAGTCACACAGCTGACAAGTGGCAGAGCTGGGATTCGAACCCATGACCTCTGACTCCAAAGCCTGGGCTCTTTCCACTGAGCCATGCTGCTTCTCTATGATGAGGGGGATGAGGGGGTTAGGGAGGGAGGGAAGTCTAGGCTGGGCCCGGGATTCGGTCTTCACTTGTCCAGTTGCATTTATTGAGGGCTTACTGTGTACAGAGCACTGCACTAAGCGCTTGGAAGAGTACAATACAACAATAATAAGATATATTCCCTGCCCACAGCGAGCTTCCAGGCTAGAGAAGCAGCGTAGCTCAGTGGAAAGAGCACGGGCTTGGGAGTCAGAGGTCATGGGTTCGAATCCCAACTCCGCCACTTGTCAGCTGTGTGACCTCGGGCAAGTCACTTAACTTCTCTGGGCCTCAGTTCCCTCACCTGTAAAATGGGGATTAGGACTTTGAGCCCCACGTGGTACAAGCTTGATCACCTTGTATCCCCCCCAGCACTTAGAACAATGCTTGGCACATAGTAAGCGCTTAACAAATACACCCACCATTATTATTATTATTTATTATTATTATTAGAGGAGGTGGGGAGTAGGCAACAGGGCAGAGCTGCTTGATTCCTCCACCCCCCTGCCCATTTTTATGCCCATCCTATCATCAGCTCCTTGAAGACAAGGATTGTGTCTACTAACTGTATTAGACTCTCACAAGCGCTCAGTACAGTGATCTGAAAACAGTAGACCATCAGCTCCTCGAGGGCAGTGATCATGTCTACTAATTCTACTGGACTCTCCCAAGTGCTCAGTACAAGTCATTCATTCAATTATATTTATTGAGCGCTTACTGTGTGCAGAGCATTGTGCTAAGTGCTTGGGAAAGTACAATACAGCAATAAAGAGAAAATCCCTGTCCACAACTAGCTCACAGTTTAGAGGGGGGAGACAGACATCAATATAAGTAGACAGGCATCATTCATTCATTCATTCATTCAATCATATTTATTGAGCACTTACTGTGTGCAGAGCACTGTACTAAGCGCTTGGGAAGTACAAGTTGGCAACATACAGGGACGGTCCCTACCCAACAGCGGGCTCACAGTCTAGAAGGGGAAATGGCATTTATTAAGCGCTTACTATGTGCAAAGCACTGTTCTAAGCACTGGGGAGGTTACAATCTGAATACTGGAGAATACAGTCTGAATCCCCATTTTACAGATGAGGTAACTGAGGCCCAGAGAAGTGAAGTGACTTGCCCAAAGTCACACAGCTGACAATTGGTGGAGCCGGGGTTTGAACCCATGACCTCTGACTCCAAAGCCCGGGCTCTTTCCACTGAGCCACGCTACATCAGGACATCAGTACAAGTAAACAGACATCAATATAAATAAATAAAATGACAGATGTATACATAAGTGCTGGGGGCTGGGGTTTGGGGGGGAGAGCAAAGGGAGCAAGGCAGGGCGACGCAGAAGGGAGTGGGAGAAAAGGAACAGGAAAGGCTCTTGGAGGAGATGTGCCTTCAGAAAGGCTTTGAAGGAGGGGAATCAGTCAATCGTATTTATTGAGCGCTTACTGTCTGCAGAGCATTGTACTAATCTCTTGGGATAGTACAATAGAACAATAAACAGACACATTCCCTACCCACAACGAGCTTACAGTATGTACGAATCAAGCAAAAACTCCTCACTCTCGGTTTCAAGGCTGTCCATCCATCTCCTCGCCCCCTCTTCCCTCACTTCCCTTCTGTCCTTGTCATCATCAATCGTATTTATTGAGCGCTTACTATGTGCAGAGCACTGTACTAAGCGCTTATCCAGCCCAGCCCGCACCCTCCGCTCCTCTGCCACTAACCTCCTCACTGTGCCTCGTTCTCGCCCGTCCCGCCGTCGACCCCCCCGTCCACCTCCTTCCCCTGGCCCAGAATACCCTCCCTCCTCACATCCACCAAGCTAGCTCTCTTCCTCCCTTCAAAGCCCTTCTGAGAGCTCACCTCCTCCAGGAGGCCTTCCCACGCTCAGCCCCCTTTTTCCTCTCCTCTTCCCCATCCCCCTGCCCTACCTCCTTCCCCTCCCCACAGCACTTGTATAGATGCAGCTTGGCGTAGTGAGTACAGCCCGGGTTTGGCAGTGAGAGGTTGTGGGTTTGAATCCCAGCTCCCCCACATGTCTTCTGTGTGACCTTGGGCAAATCACTTCACTTCTCTGGGCCTCAGTTACCTCATCTGTAAAATGGGGATTGAGACTGTGAGCCCCACGTGGGACAACCTGATCACCTTGTATCCCCCCAGCGCTTAGAACAGTGCTTGGCACATAGTAAGTACTTAACAAGTACCATTATTATTATTCAGTGCTTAGAACAGTGCTTTGCACATAGTAAGCACTTAATAAGCCTCCTAGTAAGCCTCCTCCAGGAGGCCTTCCCAGATTGAGCCCCCTCCTTCCTCTCCCCTTCCCCATCCCCCCCGCCCTACCTCCTTCCCCTCCCCACAGCACCTGTATATATGTTTGTACAGATTTATTACTCTATTTTACTTGTACATATTTACTCTTCTATTTATTTTATTTTGTTAATATGTTTTATTTTGTTGTCTGTCTCCCCCTTCTAGACTGTGAGCCCATTGTATGGGTAGGGACCATCTCTATATGTTGCCAGCTTGGACTTCCCAAGCTCTTAGTACAGTGCTCTGCACACAATAAACGCCCAATGAATACAATTGAATGAATGAATGAATAATAAATGTCATCATAATTATTATTATTATTTGTACAGATTTATTACTCTATTTTACTTGTACATATTTACTATTCTATTTATTTTGTTAATGATGTGCATTTCACTTTAATTCTATTTGTTCTGACGACTCGACACCTGTCCACATGTTTTGGTTTGTTGTCTGTCTCCCCCTTCTAGACTGTGAGCCCCTTGTTGGGTAGGGGCCGTCTCTATATGTTGCCGACTTGTACTTCCCAAGTGCTTAGTCCAGTGCTCTGCACACAGTAAGCACTCAATAAATACAATTGAATGAATGAATGAATAGTGGGGGAGATGAACATTAATATGTAATGAGTAATTGTCCATCGGATATGAAAAAGGATGGCCAGAGGCAAGACGTGGGTAAGAGATCATTGACAAGATCAAGGTCCTCAAACCCCCCTGCTCTCCCACCTCTCCCATCTGTTGTTCTTCATGACCTGACTACCTACTTTACTGAGAAAATTGCAAACTTCAGGCATGTTCCCCCTAAAAATCTCTTCTGCTCCTCTCCAGTCCCTCCCTCCTCCTGTCCCTTCCTCAACTCTCCCATCTTTCCCAGCAGGATCACAAGAGGAGTTCTCTTGCCTTCTCTCAAAATCCACCCCCTCCACCTCTGCATCTGACCCCATCCCTTCACACCTTATCAAAACATTGGCTTCAAGGCTGTCCATCACCTCGCCCCCTCCTCCCTCACCTCCCTTCTGTCCTTCTCCAGCCCAGCCCGCACCCTCCACTCCTCTGCCGCTAATCTCCTCCCCGGGCCTCATTCTTGCCTGTCCCGCCGTCGACCCCCGGCCCACGTCATCCCTCTGGCTTGGAATGGCCTCCCTGTGCCCATCCGCTAAGCTAACTCTCTTCCTCCCTTCGAGGCCCTACTGAGAGCGCACCTCCTCCAGGAGGCCTTCCCACACTGACCCCCCTCCTCCTTCTCCCCCTCCTCCCCCTCTCCATCCCCCCCCGCCTTACCTCCTTCCCTTCCCCTCAGCACCTGTATATATGGATATATGTTTGTACGGATTTATTACTCTATTTTACTTGTCCATATTTATTCTATTTATTTTATTCTGTTAATATGTTTGGTTTTGTTGTCTGTCTCCCCCTTCTAGACTGTGAGCCCACTGTTGGGTAGGGACTGTCTCTATATGTTTCCAACTTGTACTTCCCAAGTGCTTAGTACAGTGCTCTGCACACAGTAAGCGCTCAATAAATACGATTGAATGAATCTGTCCCCTCCCTTCTTGTCTCCCTGACTGCCATCTTGTACTGTTCTCTCTCCAGTGGCTTCTTCCCCGCTGCTTTCAAACATACCCATTTCTCCCCTAATCCTGAAAAAACCCTCCCTTGACCCCATGGCTCCCTCCAGTTACAGCCCCATCTCTCTCCTACCCTTCCTCTCCAAACTCCTTGAGTGAGTTGACTACACCCGCTGTCTCAAGTTCCTCACCTCCAGTTCTCTCCTTGACCACCTCCGATCTGGCTTCCGTCCCCTTCGCAGAAACCGAATGGCCTCCTCCTTGCCAAATCCAACAGCCTCCGCTTCATGCATCCATTCATTCAATCGTATTTATTGAGCGCTTACTGTGTGCAGAGCACTGTACTAAGCGCTTGGGAAGTACAAATCTGCAACATATAGAGATGGTCCCTACCCAACAGTGGGTTCACAGTCTAGAAGGGGGAGACAGACAACAAAACAAAACATATTAACAAAATAAAATAAATAGAATAAACATGTACAAATAAAATAAGTAAATAAAGAGTAATATAAGATAAATAAATAAATAAATAAATAGAGTAATACACATGGTAAGAGCCCGCTGCGGGACAAGGCCTGCGTCCAACCCGATCTCCTTGGGAGCCACCCCGGTGTTCATTCATTCATTCAATCGTATTTATTGAGTGCTTACTGTGTGCAGAGCACTGTACTAAGCGCTTGGGAAGTACAAGTTGGCAACATATAGAGACAGTCCCTACCCAACAGTGGGCTCACAGTCTAACTTCACCCTAATCCTCCTCCACCTCTCAGCTGCCTTTGACACTGTGGCCCACCTCCTTCTTCTGGAAACATGATCCAACCTCAGCTTCACTGAACTGTCCTCTCCTGGTTCTTCTCTTATTTCTCTGGCTGATCATTCTAAGTCTCTTCTGCGGGCTCCTCCTCTGCCTTCCATTCTCTAACTGTGGGGGTCCCTCATGGTTCGGTTCTGGGTCCCCTTCTCTTCTCCATCTACACCCACTCCCTTGGAGAACTCATTCGCTCCCATGGCTTCAACTATCACCTCTACAAGGATGATCCCAAATCCCCATCTCCATCCCCGATCTCTCTCCCTCTCCGCAGTCTTGCATTTCCTCCCACCTTCAGGACATCTCTACTTGGATATCCTACCGTCACCTCAATCCAATACAGAGCTCCTTATCTTCCCACCCAAGCCCTGTCCTCCCTGTGACATTCCTGTCACTGTAGACAATAATAATAATGATGGTATTTGTTAAGCGCTTACTATGTGCAAAGCACTGTTCAAAGCGCTGGGGAGGTTACAAGGTGATCAGGTTGTCCCATGGGGGGCTCACAGTTTTAATCCTCATTTTAACAGATGAGGTAACTGAGGCTCAGAGAAGTGAAGTGACTTGCCCAAAGTCACACAACGGACAGTTGGCGGAGCTGGGATTTGAACTGATGACCTCTGACTCCAAGCCTGGGTTCTTTCCACTGAGCCACGCTGCTCCTCCTCCTCCTCATCATCATCAATCATATTTATTGAGCGCTTACTATGTGCAGAGCACTGTACTAAGCGCTTGGGAAGTACAAATTGGCAACATATAGAGACAGTCCCTACCCAACAGTGGGCTCATAGTCTAAAAGGGGGAGACAGAGAACAAAACCAAACATACTAACAAAATAAAATAAATAGAATAGATATGTACAAATAAAATAAATAAATAAATAAATAGAGTAATAAATATGTACAAACATATATCCATATATACAGGTGCTGTGGGGAAGGAAGGAGGTAAGATGGGGGGGATGGAGAGGGAGACGAGGGGGAGAGGAAGGGGCTCAGTCTGGGAAGGCCTCCTGGAGGAGGTGAGCTCTCAGCAGGGCCTTGAAGGGAGGAAGAGAGTTAGCTTGGCGGATGGGCAGAGGGAGGGCATCCTTCTTATCTCATCCTTCATCCTCCATCCTTCTTATCTCATTGTTACCAACTTGTACTTCCTAAGCGCTTAGTATAGTGCTCTGCACACAGTAAGTGCTCAATAAATACGATTGATTGATTTATTGATAAACCTGTAGACTTGGCATTACTCTGGGCTCATCTCTCTCACTAAATCCTGCCAGTTCAACCTTCTCTTCCACATAGCTGGGCTCCTCATCACTTCCAGAAACACCCAGCCCCTCCGGAGGAGAACTCCCCTTCACGTCCAACAGCGCCTAGTGGCAACAGCCCGGGCTTGGGAGTCAGAGGATGTGGGTTCTAATCCCGGCTCTGCCGCTTGTCTGCTCTGTGACCTTGGGCAAGCCCCTTTACTTCTCTGGGCCTCAGTTACCTCATCTGGAAAATGGGAATTAAGACTGTGACCCTCAGGTGGGACAACCTGATGACCTTGTAACTACCCCAGTGCTTCGAATAGTACTTGGCACATAGAAAGAGCCCAACAAATGCCATCATTATTATTATTATCTCTGGCCCCGCCCAGGAAGGCTCTCCCTCACATCGAGAAATGCTGGGCCCTGCTCCAAGAGCGCTCCCCTTCAAATCCAGAAATTCCCTCCCCTGTCCCAGGAGAGCTTCCCCGCAAGGCTTAGTGGAATGAGCATGGGTTTAGGAGTCAGAGGTCATGGGTTCTCTAATCCCTGCTCTGCCACTTTCCAGCTGTGTGACTTTGGGCAAGTCACTTCACTTCTCAGTGCCTCAGTTACCTCTTCTGTAAAATGAGGATCAAGACTGTGAGCCCCATGTGGGACAACCTGATGACCCCATAATCTATCCCAGTGCTTAGAACAGTGCTCGGCACATAGTAAGTGCTTAACAAATACCAACGTTATTATTACATCTGGAATCACCCAGCCCCACCCCAAAAGGGCTTCCCCTCACATCCAGAAAACTCCAGGCTTTGTCCCGGCTGGCTGGGTCCCAGGAGAGCTTCCCCTCACATCTAGAAACTCCCAGCACCACCCCGGGTGGACTTCCTTTCATAGCCAGTGCATCACAACAATTGCTTAGGCAACAACAGAGTTGTCTGTCACCCATTTTATCTCTGACAGGAAACATGGGCCCTGGGAGTCGTAACACCTCCTGAATCAGCACAGTACGTCAGGGACACAAACACTCTCTTTATTTCTTTCTCTCTCTCTCTCCCCTTTCTGCCTTCCTCCCTCTCCTTATTTTACTCCTCCATCTCCCTCCCTCTACCTCTGTCTCTCCCTCCTTCTCCTTCCATCTCTCTCTTCCCCCCCATCTTTCTCCTCTGTCTCCCTCCCTCAACCTCTGTCTCTCCCTCCTTCTCCTTCCATCTCTCTTCCTCCTTCCCTGTATCTTTCTCCTCTTTCTCTCTTCCTCCCCCTACCTCTGTCTCTCTCTCCCTCTCCTTCCATCTCTCTCCCTCTCCTCTCTGTCTCCTTCCCTCCCTCTCTTCCCTCTCTCCTCTCTCTGTCTCAGTCCATCTCTTTTCAATTCTTCTCCCTTTCCTTCTTTTTCCTCTCCTTCCATCTCTCCTTGCCCCTGTCTTTCTCCGTCCCCGTCTCTCTTCCTCCTCCTACCACAACTCTCTCCCTCCCTCCATCTCTCCCACCTGCAATGGGAGTGTGTCTGCCCAACCCCTGTTCCCCCCAAAATGTCCAGGCTCGTGGATCTAGAGAGCTGTGGGCAACAGTATCATTCATTCATTCAATTGTATTTATTGAGCACTTACTGTGTGCAGAGCACTGTACTAAGTGCTTGGGAAGTACAAGTCGACAACACATAGAGATGGTCCCTACCCAACAACTGCCTCACAGTCTAGAAGGGGGAGACAGACAACAAAACAAAATATGGGGATAGATGTCAAGTATCAGGAAAGTGTGGGTAGGGTGGGTAGGTTAGAGTTGTTTTCTGGCTGTGGCACAGACTCTGGAACTGCCTGACACATAGTAAGCCCTTAAAAGAATAATAATGATGGGATTTGTTATGCACTTACTATGTGCCAAGCACTGTTCTAAGCTCTGGGGGGGATACAAGGTGATCAGGTTGTCCCACATGAGGCTCACAGTCTCAATCCCCATTTTACAGATGAGGTAACTAAGGCACAGAGAAGTTAGGTGACTTTCCCAAAGTCACTCAGCTGACAAGTGGCGGAGTAAGGATTAGAACCCACAACCTCGGATTCCCAAGCCCAGGCTCTTTCTACTAAGCCACGCTGCTTCTCCAGGCCTGAGAGTCAGAAGAACATGGGTTCTAATCCCGGCTCTGCCACTTGTCTGCTATGTGGCCTTGGGCAAGTCACTTCAATTCTCTGGGCCTCAGTTACCTCATTTGGAAAATGGGGATTGACACTGTGAGACCCACATGGGACAGGAACTGCATTCAACTCTATTTGCTTGTATCCACCCCCAGCTCTTAGTGCAGTGCCTGGCACATAGTAAGCACTTAACAAATACCGTCATGATTATAGGGAGAAGTCTGGCTCCTTCAACCATAATCCATCAGTGGGATTTATTGAGCGCTCACTGTGTGCAGAGCACTGTACTAAGCGCTTGGAAGAGTCCAATATAACAGGGTTGATAGACACTTTTCTTGCCCACAAGGAGCTGACACTAGTCCACACTGCTTTCCTGCTCTTCCCGGCTGTCCACACAGTACCCGTCTCCTCCTCCTCCTCCTCCTTATTCTCCTCTTCCTCCTCCTCCTCCTTCTCCTCCTCATTCTCCTCTTCCTCCTCCTTGTTCTACTTCTTCTCCTCCTCCTCTTCCTTCTCGACCCACGGGGTGTAGCCCTGTGAGGGGACACTGCTAAGCTTCTGAGAAGCAGCGTGGCACATTGGATAGAGCCCAGGCCTGGGAATCAGAGGGTCGTAACTTCTAATACTTGCTCCTCCCCTTGTCTGCTGTGTGACCCTGGGCAAGTCACTTCACTTCTCTGGGCCTCAGTGACCTCATCTTTAAAATGGGGGTCGAGACTTTAGAGCCCCACGTGGGACAGGGACTATTTCCAACCTGATTTTCTTGTGTCCACCCCAGCGCTTAGCACAGTGCCTTTCACATAGAAAACTCTTTACAAATACCATAATAATAATAATAATAACAATTATTATTATTGTTCTGGTTCCCTAGCTTCATCTCTTCAGGGTCAGTTCTTGGTCCCCTTCTGTTCTCTATCTACACTCGCTCTCTTGGTGAACTCATTCACTCCCACAGCTTCAACTATCACCTCTACACTGATGACACCCAAATCTACATCTCTGCCCTGCTCTCTCTCCCTCCCTCAAGGCTCATCTCCTCCTGCCTTCGGGACATCTCCATCTGGATGCCTGCCGGCCATCTAAAACTCAATATGTCCAAGACTGAACTCCTTATATTCCCTTCCAAACCCTGTTCTCTCCCTGACTTTCCCATCTCTGTAGACGACACTACCATCTTTTCCATCTCACAAGCCCGCAACCTTGGTGTCATCCTCAACTCTGCTCTCTCGTTCACCCCACACAGCCAATCCATCACCATGACCTGCCGGTCTCACCTCCACAACATTTCCGAGATCCGCCCTTTCCTCTCCATCTAAACCGCCACCTTACTAGTTCAATTTCTCATCCTATCCTGACTGGATGACTGCATTGGCCTCCTCTCTGATCTCCCATCCTCCTGTCTCTCCCCACTTCAGTCCATACTTCACTCTGCTGCCCTGATCATCTTTGTGCAGAAATGCTTTGGGCATGTTACTCCCCTCATCAAAAATCTCAAGTGGCTGCCTGTCAACCTATGTATCAAGCAAAAACTCCTCACTCTCGGCTTCAAGGCTGTCCATCCCCTCACCCCCTCCTACCTCACCTCCCTTCTCTCCTTCTACAGCCCAGCTTGCACCCTCCGCTCCTCTGCCACTAAGCTCCTCACTGTACCTCATTCTCGCCTGTCCCACCATCGACCCCCAGCCTACGTCCTTCCCCTGGCCTGGATTGCCCTCCCTCCACACATCCGTCAAGCTAGCTCTCTTCCTCTCTTTAAAACCCTACTGAGAGCTCACCTCCTCCAAGAGGCTTTCCCAGACTAAGCCCCCTTTTTCTTCTCCTCCTCCCCATCCCCCCACCCTACCTCCTCCCCCCCCAACAGCACTTGTATATATATTTGTACAGATTTATTACCCTATTTTACTTGTACATATTTACTATTCTATTCATTTTGTTAATGATGTGCATATAGCTTTAATTCTATTTGTTCTGATGACTTTGACACCTGTCTACATGTTTTGTTTTGTTGTCTGTCTCCCCCTTCTAGACTGTGAGCCCGTTGTTAGGTAGGGACTGTCTCTATATGTTGCCAACTTGTACTTCCCAAACACTTAGTCCAGTGCTCTGCACACAGTAAGCACTCAATAAATACGATTGAATGAATGAATGAATGAATGAATCTCTTCACATGGCAGCCATCTGGGCCTCCCACCATTCTCATTCCTCCTGCTTCTTGTCCTCCTCCTTCTTGTCCTCCTCATCCTTCTCCTCCTCCTTGTCCTCCTCTTCCTTCTCTTCCTCCTCCTCCTTCTCTTCTTCTTCCTTTTCCTCCTTGTCTTCCTCCTCTTTCTCCTCATCCTCCTCTTCATCCTCCTCCTCCTTCCACTTCTCCTTTTCACATGTCCCTCCCGATGTAGCAACTCCACTCAGCCTCCTGTTCTCCAGTCTCATGTCTCCACACAGCAGCCATCAGTGCCTCCCACCACCCTCGTTCCTCCTCCTCCTCCTCCTCCTCCTCCTCCTTTTCTTCCTCCTCTTTCTCCTCTTCTTTCTTCTTCTTCTTCTCCTCCTCCTCCTCCTCTTCACCTGTCCCTCCCAGCATAGCCATGTGAGGGGACTCCAGTAAGCTTTCTGTTCCCCAGTCTCATGTCTCCACACAGTAGCCATCTAGGCCTCCCACCATCCTTGCTCCTCCTCCTTCTCTTCCTCCTTCTCCTCCTTTCTTCCCTCCTCCTCCTCTTCCTTCTTCTCCTCCTCTTCCTCCTTCTTCTCCTTTCCTCCCTCCTCCTCCTCTTCCTTCTCCTCCTCCTCCTGTTCCTCCTCCTCATGTGCCCCACCCAACATAGACATGTGAAGGGATTCCACTGAGCTTTTAGTTCCCCAGTCTCGTATCTCCACACAGCATCCTCCTCCTCTTCCTCCTCCTCCTCCTCCTTCTCCCCTCTGGTCCCACAGGGCATAGCTGAGAGGGGGAGTGGAGCCTGGATTCTGGGAGACCGACACCTGCCCGTGGCTTTGTGGTCTGCGGAGTTGTCTGGTCGTCTGAGGAGGAGCCCGGCCCGGCGGTGAGGCCAGAGGATCTGATGTTGCCAAGTTGTACTTCCTAAGTGCTTAGTACAGTGCTCTGCACACAGTAAGCACTCAATAAATATGATTGAATGAATGAATGAATGATGGAGGAAGAGGCGAATCGGGGGTTCAGGCCTGGGCCAGGTCTTTCTGCCTTAAGGAGAGAAGGTCAGGCCCCATGCAGAACTGCTTCTCCGAAAACTTCCAGTTCCATCTAGAGCCTCTTGCCCTGTTGCCTCTGCTCTGTCTGACAATCCCTCAAGAAAGGTTGGGCTGCCCTCCTTGACTCTGTTTCCTATTTCCCTGTCTATCAGTGCAACTCTTTTTTTTTTAACAGTATTTGTTAAATGCTTACCATGTTTCAGGCACTGTTCTAAGTGCTGGGATAGATACATCTGTCTACATGCTTTGTTTTGTTGTCTGTCTCCCCCTTCTAGACGGTGAGCCCGTTGTTGGGTAGGGACCATCTCTATATGTTGCCGTCTTGTACTTCCCAAGCGCTTAGTCCAGTGCTCTGCACACAGAGCACAGTGCTCTGCTGGCCAAATCCAATGGCTCCTACTCTGTCCTAATCCTCCTCGACCTCTCAGCTGCCTTTGACACTGTGGACCACCCCCTTCTCCTCAACACGCTATCTGACCTTGGCTTCACAGACTCTGTCCTCTCCTGGTTCTCCTCTTACCTCTCAGGTCGTTCTTTCTCAGTCTCTTTTACAGGCTCCTCCTCCCCCTCCCATTCTCTCACTGTGGGGGTTTCCCAAGGGTCAGTGCTTGGTCCCCTTCTGTTCTCGATCTACACGCACTCCCTTCGTGACCTCATTCGCTCCCACGGCTTCAACTATCATCTCTACGCTGATGACACCCAGATCTCCATCTCTGCCCCTGCTCTCTCCCCCTCTCTCCAGGCTCGCATCTCCTCCTGCCTTCAGGACATCTCCACCTGGATGTCTGCCCACCACCTAAAGCTCAACATGTCCAAGACTGAACTCCTTGTCTTCCTTCCCAAACCTTGCCCTCTCCCTGACTTTCCCATCTCTGTTGACGGCACTACCATCCTTCCCATCTCACAAGCCCACAACCTTGGTGTCATCCTCGACTCCGCTCTCTCATTCACCCCTCACATCCAAGCCGTGACCAAAACCTGCCGGTCTCAGCTCCACAACATTGCCAAGATCCGCCCTTTCCTCTCCATCCCAACCGCTACCCTGCTCATTCAAGCTCTCATCCTATCCCGTCTGGACTACTACATCAGCCTTCTCTCTGAACGCCCATCCTCGTGTCTCTCTCCACTTCAATCCATACTTCATGCTGCTGCCCGGATTATCTTTGTCCAGAAACGCTCTGGGCATATCACTCCCCTCGTCAAAAATCTCCAGTGGCTACCAATCAATCTGCGCATCAGGCAGAAACTCCTCACCCTGGGCTTCAAGGCTGTCCATCACCTCGCCCCCTCCTACCTCACCTCCCTTCTCTCCTTCTATAGCCCAATCCGCACCCTCCGCTCCTCCACCGCTGATCTCCTCACTGTACCTCGCTCTCGCCTGTCCCGCCATCGACCCCTGGCCCACGTCATCCCCCGGGCCTGGAATGCCCCCAATCCCTCTGCCCATCCGCCAAGCTAGCTCTCTTCCTCCCTTCAAGGCCCTGCTGAGAGCTCACCTCCTCCAGGAGGCCTTCCCAGACTGAGCCCCTTCCTTCCTCTCCCCCTCATCCCCCTCTCCATCCCCCCATCTTACCTCCTTCCCTTCCCCACAGCACCTGTATATATGTATATATGTTTGTACATATTTATTAATCTATTTATTTATTTATTTTACTTGTACATTTCTATCCTATTTATTTTATTTTGTTGGTATGTTTGGTTCTGTTCTCTGTCTCCCCCTTTTAGACTGTGAGCCCACTGTTGGGTAGGGACTGTCTCTATATGTTGCCAATTTGTACTTCCCAAGTGCTTAGTACAGTGCTCTGCACATAGTAAGTGCTCAATAAATACGATTGATGATGATGATGAGTAAGCACTCAATAAATATGACTGAATGAGTGAATGAATACAAGCTAATCAGGTTGGACACAGTCCCTGTCCCACATGGGGCTCACAGTCTTCATCCCCATTTTTCAGATGAGGTCACCGAGAGAAGTGAAGTGACTTGCCCAAGGTCACACAGCAGACAAGTGGTGGAGCCGGGTTTAGAAACCTGGTCTTCTGACTCTCAGGTCTGGGCTCTAATAATAATAATCATCATCATAATGCTAGCAATAATGCTATTTATTAAGCACTTACTGTATGCCAAGCACTGTTCTAAATGCTGGGGTAGATATAAGATTATCAGGTTGGATGCAGTCCCTGTCCCACGTGGGACCCACAGTTTTATTCCCTATTTTACAGAGAAGCAGCATGGCTTAGTGGATAGAGCACGTGCTTGGGAGTCAGAAGGACCTGGGTTCTAATCCTGGCTCCGCCACTCATCTGCTGTGTGACTTAAAGCAAGTCATTTCACTTTCTCAGTGACCTCATCTGAAAAATGGGGGTTAAGACTGTGATCCCTACATGGACAGGGTCTGTGTCCAACCTGATTAGCTTATATCCACCCCAGGGTTTAGAACAGTGCTTGGCACATAGTAAGCGCTTAACAAGTATTATTATTATTGCTACTACAGATTAGGTAACTGAGGCCTAGAGAAGCGAAGTGACTTGTCCAAGGTGACACAGCAGACAGGTGGTGGAGCCGGGATTAGAACCCAGATCCTTCTGACTCTCAGATCTGTGTTTTATCACCGCTTCTAATTGGTCAGTGAGCCCACTATCGGGTAGGGACTGTCTCTATGTGATGCCAATTTGTACTTCCCAAGCGCTTAGTACAGTGCTCTGCACATAGTAAGCGCTCAATAAATACGATTGATTGATTGATTGATTTAGCAGCTTTGACTGACTTACACCCCCAGGCAAGGCAAGATTACAATCAAGATTTAATTTGTAACACAAATAGTAAGATCACAACACAGGCTTCCTAAGAAGAGATTTGCCTGGGAGTTATTAGCAGCCCCTGAAGGGATGAGATCAGTGTGATGACCAGACCGGCCTGCGGTTTGTTGTCTTGGGATGTTCTGAGAAACTGGAACTAGACTTAAATCAGCCACAAAGTATGCTCATAACCAAACCAAGCCACACTATCCAGACTTTTTATCTTGGTTGTTAGATTGGAGAGAGAGAGAGACAGAGAGAGAAGAAAGAGGGACTGTCTCTATGTGTTGCCAACTTGTACTTCCCAGGCGCTTAGTACAGTGCTCTGCACACAGTAAGCGCTCAATAAATACGATTGATTGATTGATTGATTGACAGAGAAACAGAGGAAGAGAAAGAGAAACAAAGAGAAAGAGGAAGAAAGAGGGAGAGAGGGAAACAGAAAGGAAGAGAAGGAGAGAGAAACAGTGAAAGGGAGAGGGAGAGAAACAGAAATAAACAGGAAGAGGAGAAAGAAAAGAAAGAGAAAGAGAGAGGGATGGAGAGAGAAACAGAGAGGGGGAGAGGGAAAGGGAGAAACAGAGAGGGAGAGGGAAAGAGAGGAAACAGAGGGAGGGGAAAGAAACAGAGAAAGAGAGAGGGAAACAGAAAAACAGAGGGAGACAAACAGAGAAGGTGGGGGCAGAGAAACAGGGAGAGAGAGGAGAGAGAGAAACAGAAAGGGAGGGAGAGGGAGGGAGAGAACCAGAGAGAGAAAGAAACAGAAATGGAGAGAAACAGAGAGAGTGAGGGAAACAGAGAAATAGTGAGGGAGAGAATCAGGAAGAGAAACAAAGAGGGAGGAAGAGAAACAGAGAGAGGGAAACCTAGAGGGAGATAGGGAAAATGAGAGAGAAACAGGGAGAGAAACAGAAAGAGAGAAACAGAGAGGGAGAGAGAAAGTGAGAAAAACAGAGGAGGGAAAAAGAAAAAAAGAGGGAGACAAACTGAGAGGGAGAAAGAAACAGAGAGAGGGAGAAAGGGAAAGAGAAACAGAGACAGGAGAGACAGAGATGCTCCTTTCAGGCATAGTGGAAGTCAAGTCCGCAGCCTCATTCCCAACATTCTCAGCAAACTCCAGACTGAAAAACTGCCCTCACTGAACCCCACCCTAGATCTTCACTCAATTGTTGGTGATTACTGAGCATTTACTGTGTGCAGAGCACAGTAATAAGTGCTTGGAATAGTACACTATAACAGAATTGGTAGACACGTCCCCTGCCTACAGCGAGTTTACAGTCTTTTCCCTCTACTGGCCCAAAGATTTAATGAATCTCTCATCTCTCCAACCTAATAATATTAATGATAATTATGGTATTTGTTAAGCACTTACTACATGGTGGACACTGTACTAAGTGCTGGAGTGGATACAAGCAAATCGGGTTGGAAAAAGTCCCTGTCCCATGGTGGGCCCACACTCAATCCCCATTTTACAGATGAGGTCCTTGGGGCTCAGAGAAGTGAAGGTACTTGCCTAAGGACACACAGCAGACAAGTGGCAGAGCAGGAATTAGAACCCAGGACTTTTTGACTCCCAAGCCAGGGCTGTAAACATCACACCGTGCTGCTTCTCAATCCTCTTTCTATGGCCATATCAGCACTCCTTCCTCACCTACACTCCTGAGTTCTTACACCCTAATTCCCGGAACACTTATCTACAGTATTTTACACTCCAAATCATGGCCTAATAATAATAATAATAATAATGGTATTTGTTAAGCGCTTTCTATGTGCAAAGCACTGTTCTAGAAATAATAATAATAGAAAGAGCCCAGGCCTTGGAGTCAGAAGGCCCGGGTTCTACCTGCCACTTGCCTATGGATATTTGATATTTGCCCCATCCCCACAGAATTTATGCCCATATCTTTAAATTATATATTATAAATTATTTATTCGTATTAGTATCTGTCTCCCCCTCTAGACTGTAAGCTCGTTATGGGCAGGGATCGTGTCTGCTAATCCTGTTGTATTGTACAGCAGAGAAGCAGTGCGGCTCAGTGGAAAGAGCCCGGGCTTTGGAGTCAGAGGTCATGAGTTCAAATGCTGGCTCTGCCAATTGTCAGCTGTGTGACTTTGGGCAAGTCACTTAACTTCTCTGTGCCTCAGTTCCCTCATCCGTAAAATGGGGATGAAGACTGTGAGCCCCCCGTGGGGCAACCTGATCACCCTGTAACCTCTCCAGCACTTAGAACAGTGCTTTGCATATAGTAAGCGCTTAATCAATCAATCAATCAATCGTATTTATTGAGCGCTTACTGTGTGCAGAGCACTGTACTAAGCGCTTGGCAAGTACAAGTTGGCAACATATAGAGACGGTCCCTACCCAACAGTGAGCTCACAGTCTAGAATGCCATCATCATCATCATCATCACTCTCCCAAGCACTTAATACAGTGCTCCGCACATAGTAAGTGCTCAATAAAGACCGCTCACTGATAGAGTGATCGATTGCCTTCTGGGTGACCTTGGGCAAGTCACTTCATCTGAGCCTCATCTGTAAAATGGAGATGAAATACCCTTAAATGCCCTTCCCTTTAGACTGTGAGCCCTGAATGGGACAGGGAATGCGTCCGATCTGATTATCTCGTACCCACTCCAGTGCTTACCACTTAGCCAACACCCAAATTCTTTTTAATTTGTCCTCCTACTTATACTTCAGTTTAGTATCTGTCAGCCTTGCTAGACTGAAAACTCTTTAAGGACAGGGATCGCATTTACTAATTTTTATCAAGAAAACTCTCAAGATCCACTACCAGAATGATTGCAAATGGAGAGCGGGGCGTTTTTGGGAGAGACGTGTCTGTGAGACGGAAACGACCTGACGGCATAAGACAAGACCCCAGCTCTTAGAAAAGTGTCCGACACATAGTAAGCGCTTAACAGATAGCATAAAAAAGAACTCTATTGTCCTCTCCCAAGAGCTCAGTACAGTGCTCTGCGCATAATAAACTGTAATAATAATAATAATTTTGGTATTTGTTAAGCGCTTACTATGCGCAAAGCACTGTTCTAAGCGCTGGGGAGGATACAAGGTGATCAGGTTGTCCCATGTGGTACTCACAGTCTTAAACCCCATTTTACAGATGAGGTAACTGAGGCACAGAGAAGTGAAGTGACTTACCCAAAGTCACACAGCTGACAAGCGGCAGAGCCGGGCTCTTCAGGGCAAGGATCACATTCATTCATTCATTCATTCAATCGTATTTATTGAGCGCTTGCTGTGTGCAGAGCACTGTACTGAGCGCTTGGGAAGTACAAGTTGGCAACATATCTACACACTCTATTGTTCTCTTCCAAGTGTTCAGTCCAGTGCTTTGCACACAGCTCCCTGAAGGCAGGGATAGTGTCTACCAACTTTATTGGCCTTCTAGACTGTGAGCCCACTGTTGGGTAGGGACCGTCTCTATGTGTTGCCGACTTGTGCTTCCCAAGCGCTTAGTACAGTGCTCTGCACACAGTAAGCGCTCAATAAATATGATTGATTGATTGACTGACTCTCCCAAGTGCCCAGGCATGCTCAGCACAGAGTAAGCACTCCTTGAGAAGCAGCATGATGGCTAGAGCCCGGGCCTGGGATTCAGAAGGTCACGGGTTCTAATCCTGGATCAGCCCCTTGCCTGCTGTGTGACCTTGGATAAGTCACTTTGCTTCTCTGTGCCTCAGTTCCCTCACCTGCAAAATGGGGAGTGAAACTGTGACTCTCACGTGGTACAGGGATTGTGTCCAACCCGATTTGTTTGCATCCACCCCAGCGCTTGGAACAGTGCCTGGCAGATAGTAAGTACTGAACGAATACCGTAAAAATGAAAAAACAATTGCCCTACCACCCTGGAGCATTGGAAGTAGGCCTGGCCTGAATCAATTGGTTATCTGCCTAGCTGTGAGTGACCTTATTATTTTAATCTCCATTCTCAGACTTCCTGTCAGGAACACACACACACTAATGGAGGCAGAGTCCCGGATGGATGGGGATGCCTTCTGAATTATATTTCCTTTTTTAGCTACTTTGTTTCAACTCCCAGTGGCTTTCCATCAAACTAATAAAAAATGAAGTGAATTTGGTTTGGCAGTGGCTCACTGTCTGCTGCCCTTCGAGGCGACCGAAAGCGAAACCTCCCGTTGGCCTATTCTGGCAGGGTTGCCGATAACATAAATTTCCAGCAGTCGCTAAGGCCTGAGTGACATCACGGGCCCCCCAAGAGTTTTGCTCCGCAGGCTGAAGGGCTGTCTTCTCTCCCAGGCGGGGTTTTCATTTTTATCGTATTTGTTAAGCGCTTACTATGCGGCAGGCACAGTCCTAAGCGCTGGGGTAGAAACAAGGTAATCAGGTTGGACGCAGACCCTGTCTCACAGGGGGATCGCATTCTTAATCTCTATTTTACAGGTGAGGGAACTGAGGCCCAGAGAAGTGAAGTGAGTTGCCCAAGGTCACCCAGCAGACAAAAGGCGGAGCCGGGATTAGAACCCAGGTCCTCTGACTCCCAGCTTTCTGACAGATAGCTTCAACATCCCTCCCCGGATGCCCAATTTCCCCTACTTGAGCAGTTTACTGATTGTCTGACTGACTATGGTGATGATGATGGTATTTGTTAAGCGCTTACTATGTGCAAAGCACTGTTCTAAGCTCTGGGGGGGATACAAGGTGATCAAGGTGTCCCACGTGGGGCTCGCAGTCTTCATCCCCATTTTACAGATAGGGGAACTGAGGCTCTGAGAATTTAAATGACTTGCCCAAGGTCACACAGCAGACATGTGGCAGAGCGGGATTCGAACCCATGACCTCTGACTCCAAAGCCCGTACTCTTGCCGTTGAGCCACGCTGCTTCTATCCCTCTAGACTGTAAATTCATTATGGGCAGGGAACGTGTCTGCTAATTCTGTCAGATTATACTCTCCCAAGTGCTTAGTACAGTGTCATCCTCATGGCATAATGGATAGAGCACGAGCCTTGGAGTCAGAAGGACCTGGGTTCTAATCCTGGCTCCGCCACTTGTCTGCTCTGTGCCCTTGGGCAAGTTGCTTTACTTCTCTGGGCCTCAGTTCCCTCATCCCTCACCTGGAAATCCGCCACTTAATAATAATAATAATGGCATTTGTTAAGCGCTTACTATGTGCAAAGCACTGTTCTAAGTGCTGTGGGGGGATACAAGGTGATCAGGTTGTCCCACATTCATTCATTCATTCATTCAATCATATTTATTGAGCGCTTATTGTGTGCAGAGCACTGTACTAAGCGCTTGGGAAGTACAAGTTGGCAACATAAAGAGACGGTCCCTACCCAACAGTGGGCTCACAGTCTAGAAGGGGGAGACTGGGACTCTCAGGCTTAATCCTCATTTTACAGATGAGGTAACTGAGGCTCAGAGAAGTTAAGTGACTTGCCCAAGGTCACACAGCAGACGAGTGGCGGAGCTGGGATTAGAACCCATGACCTCTGGCTCCCAAACCCGTGCTCTTTCTGCTGAGCCACGCTGCTTCTCTCTGTGTGCCCTTGGGCAAGTTGCTTTACTTCTCTGGGCCTCAGTTTCCCTCATCTGGAAAATAGGGATTGAGATCGTGAGCCCCACATGGGACAGGGACTGTGTCCAACTTGATTTGCTTGTACCCACCTCAGCCAACTTATACTTCCCAAGCGCTTAGTACAGTGCTCTGCACACAGTAAGCGCTCAATAAATGCGATTGAATGAATGAATGAATCCTTAGTATAGAGAAGCAGCGTGGCTAGAGAAGCAGCGTGGCTCAATGGAAAGAGCCCGGGCTTGGGAGTCAGAGGTCATGGGTTCTAATCCCGGCTCCACCAATTGTCAGCTGTGTGATGTTGGGCAAGTCGCTTAACTTCTCTATGCCTCAGTTACCTCATCTGTAAAATAGGGATAAAAACTGTGAGCCCCCTGTGGGACAATCTGATCACCTTGTATCCTTCCCAGTGTTTACAACAGTGCTTAGTACAGTGCTCTGCACACAGTAAACGCTCAATAAATACGATTGAATGAATGAATGAATGCTTTGCACATAGTAAGTGCTTAACAAATGCTATTATTATTATTATTATTATTATTATTATTATTATTATTATTACTATTACAGTACCTGGCACAGAGTAAGTGCTTTAACAAATGCCACAGTTATTTTTACTATTAGTAGGTGCTCAAGAAATATTAATGATTGATTGACTGATATCATGGCCCTGTCAACCTCATTCATTCAATCGTATTTATAGAGAAGCAGCATGACTCAGTGGAAAGAGCCCGGGCTTTGGAGTCAGAGGTCATGGGTTCAAATCCCAACTCCGCCAGTTGTCAGCTGTGTGACTTTGGGGGAGTCACTTCACTTCTCTGGGCCTCAGTTCCCTCATCTGTAAAATGGGGATTAAAACTGTGAGTCCCCCCTGGGACAACCTGATCACCTTGTAACCTCCCCAGCGCTTAGAACAGTGCTTTGTACATAGTAAGCGCTTAATAAATGCCATCATTATTATTATTATTATTGAGTGCTTACTGTGTGCAGAGCACTGTACTAAGCGCTTGGTTAGCTTGATTATTGATCATTCACACCTCAAAGCCTGTTCTGCCTGGCTGCAAAGTCGTAGCCGGTAGGGGCTATGTATTAGGCACTGGTGGAAGCGAGAAGAGCACTGGACCTCTCCTCAGAGCGCCGCCATAGACGCCCGGGACTCCGTTCCCGAGAGGCCCGCCCGCCCGCCATCACACCGCGAGACGCCCGGGACTCCGTTCCGGGGAGGCCCACCCGCCATCACACCGCGAGGCCTTGCTGCTCCCGGAAGGATCCTCTCCTCTGAGCGCCGCCATAAACGCCCGGGACTCCGTTCCCGAGAGGCCCGCCCGCCCGCCCGCCATCACCCCGCGAGGACTTGCCGCTCCCGGAAGGCTCCTCTCCTCAGAGCGCCGCCATTGACGCCCGTGACTCCGTTCCCGAGAGGCCTGGCCGCCCACCCTCCCGCCATCTCAGCGCCCCCACGGACGCCCCGCCTGCTTCCACCCCCCCCACTTAGGAGGCCTTCCGTAAAGTGCCCCTCATCCCCCCCCCCTTCCCGGTCCGGTCCTGACTGACTCTACCCCCGCCCGCCCCCAGGTAAAAAGCCCTTGTTAGCACCTTGTTAGCACCATGTTACATGTTACATTAACGACAACCTCATTCACACCTCCTCAGCCCTCCCATGCTAGTTGACTGTTCGCTCCCCTCCCCAGGTATCTCTGCTCCCTGACCCCCCTTAACTGGCCCACCCTACTCCAGCTCTTAATAGTTTGTATCTGCTCTCTGTGGCATCATTGTTTGCCAATTCTATTATTGCCATAGCATATTGATTGCTCAACTACACCCTGTGATGCCATCGCCTACTTTTATCATTGCTACTGTTTTATTGCTTCTGCATCTCAATTGTTAACCCCCCCACTGTACTGTCACTCGCCCTGCTGACCTCACCATGAACTTTCAGTTCCCTTGCTCCCAACTGCCATTCCCATTCCTCACCTTCCCCTTCCCCTCTCCCACCCAGCTGTTTCCCTCCCTCTCACCCACCAAGACCGCTCCCCCTCAACCCCTACCAAGGATTCCTCTGTACCAGCGCAGGTCCTCTGCTTCTCCCTCCCGACCCCCCTCCTCCCCTTCTCCCCGCCCCCACCCCATCCCAGTTCTCCTTTCCCATCGCCACCCCCCTTCCCACTCTCCCCGCCCAGGCCCCCGCCAACTCATCCCAATCCAAACCCTCCCCACCCCTCGCACCCTTCCCCCTCCCTCCCCACCCTCGACAGCTGATGCCAAGTGTGGCCTCTGGAACCCCCGCTCCGTTTTAAGTAAGATTCCTTTCATCCTGGACCTTTTCCTTTCCAGTTCTCTACTCCTCCTCGCCCTAACTGAAACATGGCTGTCGTCGGACGACACGGTCTCTTCTGCTGCTCTCTGCAGTGCAGGCCTCTTCTTCTCCCACTCCCCCAGACTCACTGGAAAAGGAGGAGGTGTCGGTTTCCTTCTCGCCCCCCCAATGTCGCTTTCGCACTATCCCTCCTCCCCCTTCCCTTTCCCTCCCCTCCTTTGAAGCCCACATTATTCGCCTCTACCACCCCCTCCAGATTCTTGTAGCCGTCATCTACCGCCCTCCGGGCCCAACTTCCAACTTCTTTAACGACTTTGACCCCTTCCTCACATTCCTTCTCTCCTTCTCCATGCCCACTCTGATCCTTGGAGACTTCAATATCCACATGGATATCCCTAACGACTCCTCTGCCGCCCGCCTTCTATCTCTCCTTGACGCTGCCAACCTCTTCCTCCACCCCACCTCACCCACTCACCAACTTGGTCATACCCTCGACCTCATCATCTCCTACCGCTGCACTGTGTCCACCCTCACCAACTCTGTGATCCCTCTCTCTGATCATAATCTTCTCACCTGCCTCCTCACTCACACTCCTTTCCCCTGTAAATCCGTATTACTCCCTCACAGAGATCTCCGCTCTCTGGACCCCACCCATCTTTCGGAACGCCTCACACCCCACCTCGCCGCCCTCTCCTCTCTACCCAGTCTTGATGATCAGATTACTGCTCTCAACTCTACCCTTTCTACTCAGCTAGACTCGCTCGCTCCCCTTTCCCTTCGCCGCTCTCGCACCACTAACCCACAGCCCTGGATCACTGCCACTGTCCGCCTCCTTCGCTCTTATGCTCGAGCTGCCGAACGCTGCTGGCGAAAGTCTAAACACCATGCCAACCTCGTTCACTTCAAGTTTATCCTTTCCTGCCTTAACTCAGCCCTCTCTTCTGCCAGACAAAACTATTTCTCCTCCCTTATTGACACCCATGCCCATCACCCCCGCCAGCTCTTCCGTACATTCAACTCCCTTCTCAGGCCCCCGGTTCCCCCCCCCTCCTCCTTCCCTCACCCCCAACGATCTGGCCTCCTACTTCATTAACAAAATTAAATCCATCAGGTCCGACCTCCCCAAAGTCTCTTCCCCCCCTTTCTCCAACCCCCCGGCTCTCAACATTCTCTGCTACTCTCCCATCCTTCCCAGCGGTATCCTCAGAGGAACTCTCCTCCCTCCTCTCAAGTGCTACTCCGGCCACCTGTGCTTCTGACCCCATTTCCTCTCATCTTATGAAATCTCTCGCTCCATCCCTTCTCCCCTCCTTAACTTCCATCTTCAACCGCTCACTCTCCACTGGTTCCTTCCCCTCTGCCTTCAAACATGCCCATGTCTCTCCCATCCTAAAAAAACCCTCTCTTGACCCCACCTCACCTTCTAGTTATCGTCCCATATCCCTCCTACCATTCCTTTCCAAACTCCTTGAACGAGTTGTCTACACGCGCTGCCTAGAATTCCTCAACAACAACTCTCTCCTCGACCCCCTCCAGTCTGGCTTCCGTCCCCTTCATTCCACGGAAACTGCGCTCTCAAAGGTCACCAATGACCTCCTGCTTGCCAAATCCAACGGCTCATACTCTGTCCTAATCCTCCTCGACCTCTCAGCTGCCTTTGACACTGTGGACCACCCCCTTCTCCTCAACACGTTATCTGACCTTGGCTTCACAGACTCCGTCCTCTCCTGGTTCTCCTCTTATCTCTTCGGTCGTTCTTTCTCAGTCTCTTTTGCAGGCTCCTCCTCCCCCTCCCATCCTCTTACTGTGGGAGTTCCCCAAGGTTCAGTGCTTGGTCCCCTTCTGTTCTCAATCTACACTCACTCCCTTGGTGACCTCATTCGCTCCCACGGCTTCAACTATCACCTCTACGCTGATGACACCCAGATCTACATCTCTGCCCCTGCTCTCTCCCCCTCCCTCCAGGCTCGCATCTCCTCCTGCCTTCAGGACATCTCCATCTGGATGTCCGCCCGCCACCTAAAGCTCAACATGTCGAAGACTGAGCTCCTTGTCTTCCCTCCCAAACCTTGTCCTCTCCCTGACTTTCCCATCTCTGTTGACGGCACTACCATCCTTCCCGTCTCACAAGCCCGCAACCTTGGTGTCATCCTCGACTCTGCTCTCTCATTCACCCCTCACATCCAAGCCGTCACCAAAACCTGCCGGTCTCAGCTCCGCAACATTGCCAAGATCCGCCCTTTCCTCTCCATCCAAACCGCTACCCTGCTAATTCAAGCTCTCATCCTATCCCGTCTGGACTACTGCACTAGCCTTCTCTCTGATCTCCCATCCTCGTGTCTCTCTCCACTTCAATCCATACTTCATGCTGCTGCCCGGATTATCTTTGTCCAGAAACGCTCTGGACATATCACTCCCCTCCTCAAAAACCTCCAATGGCTACCGATCAATCTGCGCATCAGGCAGAAACTCCTCACCCTGGGCTTCAAGGCTCTCCATCACCTCGCCCCCCTCCTACCTCACCTCCCTTCTCTCCTTCTACTGCCCAGCCCGCACCCTCCGCTCCTCCACCACTAATCTCCTCACTGTACCTCGCTCTCGCCTGTCCCGCCATCGACCCCCGGCCCACGTCATCCCCCGGGCCTGGAATGCCCTCCCTCTGCCCATCCGCCAAGCTAGCTCTCTTCCTCCCTTCAAGGCCCTCCTGAGAGCTCACCTCCTCCAGGAGGCCTTCCCAGATTGAGCCCCTTCTCTCCTCTCCCCCTCGTCCCCCTCTCCATCCCCCCGCCTTACCGCCTTCCCCTCCCCACAGCACCTGTATATATGTATATATGGTTGTACATATTTATTACTCTGTTTATTTATTTATTTATTTATTTTACTTGTACATTTCTATCCTACTTATTTTATTTTGTTGGTATGTTTGGTTCTGTTCTCTGTCTCCCCCTTTTAGACTGTGAGCCCACTATCGGGTAGGGACTGTCTCTATGTGATGCCAATTTGTACTTCCCAAGCGCTTAGTACAGTGCTCTGCACATAGTAAGCGCTCAATAAATACGATTGATTGATTGATTGATTGATTGTGAGCTCCTTGTAGGCAGGAAACCAGTCAATCAACTCTGTTGTACTATACTTTCCCAAGTGCGTGGTGAGCAGGGTAGTCTAGTGGTTAGAGCCCCGGCCTGGGAGTTGGAGGACCTGGGTTCTAATCCCAGCTCCACCACTTGTGTGCCGCGTGACCTTAGGCAAGTCACTTCCCTTCTCTGGGCCTCGGTGACCTCATCTGGAAGAAGGGGACGAAGAGTCTGAGCCCCACAAGAGACAGGGACTGTGTCCAACCTGATTAGGCTCAATCTACCTCAGAGCTCAGTAAAGTGCTTGGCATATAGTAAACACTTAACAGAGACCATTCTTTTTCTTTCTTCCTCTTCCCCGAGCCCCCCAAAAACCATATTATGGCATTTCTTCTTTTTCTTTTAAGTCCAAAGAAGCCGTGTGGCTCAGTGGAAAGAGCCCGGGCTTTGGAGTCAAAGGTCATGGGTTCAAACGTATTTACTATTCTATTTACTTTATTTTGTTAATATATTTTGTTTTGTTGTCTGTCTCCCCCTTTTAGACTGTGAGCCCGTTGTTGGGTAGGGACCGTCTCCATATGTTGCCGACTTGTACTTCCCAAGAGCTTAGTACAGCGCTCTGCACACAGTAAGCGCTCAATAAATACGATTGAATGAATGAATGAATGCATTTCTGGAGTGCTCATTAATTCTCGGCTTGCAGCACTGTGCTAGACACCAGAACAGTTTCAGGACATTTTGTATTTTTTTTAAATGGCATCTGTTGAGCACTTAGTCACAAAATTAAATACTGGGATAGATACAAGCTAATCTAGTTGGACACAATCCTTTTCGCCCGTGGGACTCCCAGTCTTAACCCCCGTTTACAGATGAGGGAACTGAGGACCACAGAACAGAAGCAATTTGCCCCAGGTCACACAGCAGACAAATGGCGAGGCCGGGATCAATCAATCAATCAATCGTATTTATTGAGCGCTTACTGTGTGCAGAGCACTGTACTACGTGCTTGGGAAGTACAAATTGGCAACATATAGAGATGGTACCTACCCAACAGTGGGCTTACAGTCTAGAAGCGCTTAGTACAGTGCACTTAGTACTTAAGCGTTAAGTACTTAAGTACTTAGTACTTAAGCACTTAGTACAGTGCTCTGCACATAGTAAGCGCTCAATAAATACGATTGATTGATTAGAAGGGATGAGAACCCAGTTCCTCTGACTCCTAGGCCCGGGCTCTAGTCACTAGCCTGAGAATCAATCAATCAATCAATCAATCAATCAATCGTATTTATTGAGCACTTACCGTGTGCAGAGCGCTGTACTAAGCACTTGGGAAGTACAAGTTGGCAACATATAGAGACAGTCCCTACCCAACAGTGGGCTTACAGTCGAGAAGCAGCGTGGCTCAGTGGAAAGAGCCCGGGCTTTAGAGTCAGAGGTCATGAGTTCAAATCCCAGCTCCACCAACTGTCAGCTGTGTGACTTTGGGCAAGTCACTTCACTTCTCTGTGCCTCAGTTACCTCATCTGTAAAATGGGGATTAAAACTGGGAGCCCCCCGTGGGACAACCTGATCACCTTGTGACCTCCCCAGCACTTAGAACAGTGCTTTGCACATAGCAAACACTTAACAAATAACATTATTATTATTATTAGACTGCGCTGCTTCTTGATTAGCCTGAGAAGCAGCATGGCTTAGTGGAAAGAGCCCAGGCTTGGGAGTCAGAGGTCATGGGTTCAAATCCCAGCTCCGCCAATTGTCAGCTGTGTGACTTTGGGCAAGTCACTTCATTTCTCTGTGCCTCATTTACCTCATCTGTAAAATGGGGATTAAAACTGTGAGCCCACTGTGGGACAACCTGATCACCTTGTGACATCTCCAGCACTTAGAACAGTGCTTTGCACATAGTAAGCGCTTAACAAATACCATCATTATTATTTCTATTATTAGACTGCATTGCTTCTCGATTGGCTTGAGAAGCAGCGTGGCTTAGTGGGAAGAGCCCAGGCTTGGAAGTCAGGGGTAGTGGGTTCTAATCCTGGCTTTGCCACTTGTCAGCTTGGGCAAGTCACTTAACTTCTCTGTACCTCAGTTCCCTCATCTGTAAAATGGGGATGAAAACTGTGAGCCCCACGTGGGACAACCTGATTACCTTGTATTTACCCCAGCACTTAGAACAGTGCTTGGTACATAGTAAGCGCTTCAAAAATACCAACATTATTATTATTATTATTGTAGCTGGACCCTGCCCCAGACACAGCCCTAGGCCCAGGGGGGAGCTTCTCAGAAGCCAAGCTGCCTTAAATAATAAATAATAATGATGGCATTTGTTAAGCACTTACTATGTGCAAAGCACTGTTCTACGCATTCATTCATTCATTCAATCGCATTTATTGAGCACTTACTGTGTGCAGAGCACTGTACTAAGTGCTTGGGAAGTACAAGTTGGCAACATATAGAGAGGTGGTCCCTACCCAACAGTGGGCTCACAGTCTAGAAGGGGGAGACAGCCAACAAAACAAAACATATTAACAAAATAAAATAGATAGAATAAACATGTACAAATAAAATAAATAAATAAATAGAGTAATAAATATGTACAAACATATGTACATATATACAGGGGTGGGGTGTATCCACTGGGGTGGATACAAGGTGATCAGGTTGTCCCATGGGGGGCTCACAGTCTTCAGCCCCATTTTACAGATGAGGGAACCGAGGCCCAGAGAAGTTGAGTGGCTTGCCCAAAGTCACACAGCTGATCAGTGGTGGAGCCGGGATTTGAACCCATGACCTCTGACTCCCAAGCCCGGGCTCTTTCCACTGAGCCACGCTGCTTCTCTTAATTGCCTTCACTGTCAGTCAGCCAATCACTCAATCATTTTTATTGAGCACTTACTGTGCAAAGAGCACTGTATTAAGCGCATGGAAGAGTACAGTAGAATAATATAACAGACACATTCTCTGCCCACAGTGAGCTCATGGTCTAGAGGGGGAGATGGACTATAATATTATTTTTATTCTGTTTACTATTATTTATTATTTATCCATCATTACTATTTATTATTTAAGGTGGCTTGGCTTCTGGGGAGCTCCCCCGTGGGCCCGGGGCTGTGTCTGGGGCAGTATCCAGCTACAATAATAATAATACTATTCTATTTATTTTATTTTGTTAATATGTTTTGTTTTGTTGTCTGTCTCCCCCTTCTAGACTGTGAGCCCGCTGTTGGGTAGGGACTGTCTCTATATGTTGCCAATTTGTACTTCCCAAGCGCTTAGTCCAGTGCTCTGCACACAGTAAACGCTCAATAAATATGACTGAATGAATGAATGAATAATAGAAATAAATGAAATTATGAATACAGGCATAAGTGCCATGGGGCTGGGAGAGGCAGATGAGTAAAGGGAGCAAGTCACGGCGATGCAGAGGGGAGAGGGAGCAGAGGAAAGGAGGCTTAGTCAGGGAAGGCCTCTTGGAGGAGATGGGCCTTCAATAAGGCTTTGAAGGGAGGAGAATCATCGCCTGTCGGAGACGAGGAGGGACAGCGTTCCAGGAAAGAGGCAGGAGGTGGGAGAGAGATGTCGGTAGAGAGATAGACGGGAAGGAGGGGCAGTGGGAAGCTTGGCATTAGAAGAGTGAAGTGTGCGGGCTGGATTGGAGTAAGAGAGCAGAGAGGTGAGGTAGGTGATGGCCGGGTGACTGACTGCTTTCATTCAATGCGCTTGGGAAGTCCAAGTTGGCAACATCTAGAGACGGTCCCTACCCAACAGTGGGCTCCCAGTCTAGAAGGGGGATAAATGTGGGCTGGATGAGATGTCTGCTCTGCACACAGTCAGCGCTCAATAGATGAGATTGAATGACTGGATAAATTCATTCATTCATTCAATCGTATTTATTGAGTGCTGACTGTGTGCAGAGCACTGTATTAAGCGCTTGGGAAGTCCAAGTTGGCAACATCTAGAGACGGTCCCTACCCAACAGCGGGCTCACAGTCTAGAAGGGGGAGAGAGACAACAAAACAAAACATATTAACAACATAAAATAAATAGAATAATTATGTACAAATAAAATGAATCAATAGAGTAAGAAATATGTACAAACATATGTACATATATACAGGTGGTGTGGGGAGGGAAAGGAGGTAAGGTGGGGGGGATGAGGGGGAAAGGAAGGGGCTCAATGTGGGAAGGACTCCTGGAGGAGGTGAGCTCTCTGTAGGGCTTTGAAGGGAGGAAGAGAGCTTGGCAGATTCATTCATTCATTCAATCATATTTATTGAGCGCTTACTGTGTGCAGAGCACTGGACTAAGCGCTTGGGAAGTACAATTTGGCAACATATAGAGATGGCGAATGTGTGGAGGGAGGGCATTCCGGGCCAGGGCGAGGACGTGGGCTGGGGGTCGACAGCGGGACAGGCAAGAATGAGGCACAGTGAGGCTGTATATATGTATATATGTTTGTACATATTTATTACTCTATTTATTTATTTTACTTGTACATATCTATTCTATTTATTTTATTTTGTTAATATGTTTGGTTTTGTTCTCTGTCTCCCTCTTCTAGACTGTGAGCCCACTGTTGGGTAAGGACTGTCTCTAGATGTTGCCAACTTGTACTTCCCAAGCGCTTAGTACAGTGCTCTGCACACAGTAAGCACTCAATAAATACGATTGATTGATTGATTGATTGATTGATTTAAAGATTTTAAAGCCGGCCGGCCGGGCAGCTCTGATTCAGATTGGGGCCGGAGGAAGTAGCTAAATCCCTTCCTCCTTCTTTGCCCTCCCCTGCTCTTAGTTGGGTTTGGGAAATGGTGAGAAAGAACCACTGCCGACAGAGGCTTTGCCTCCTCCGCCTGGGTCGTGACGCCCTTCAGCCACCACAGACGCGTCTGTTCATTAGAGAACAATTGTTCATTAGAGATTTTCCCACTTTTCCCACATTCCCCCGCCCTGCCATTGCCCACGTTATTAGAGGAACTCAGACACAGGGGTGGAAACTTGGTTACATCAAAACCCTGGCTTCTACCTCAACAGCCCCAAGAACCAATCAATCAGTAGTATTTATTGAGCGCTTACTGTGTGCAGAGCACTGTACTAAGCGCTTGGGAAGTACAAGCTGGCAACATATAGAGACGGTCCCTACCCCGCAGTGGGCTCACAGTCTAGAAGGGGGAGACAGAGAAAAAAACCAAACATAATAAATAAAATAAACAAAATAAAATAAATAGAATAGATTATTATTATTGTGATTTCCAGGCCTGTGCTCTACCCACTAGCCACTCTGCTTAACCAATCCTATCTCATCCTATCCCTACTGGATAACTGCATCAGCCTCTTCTCTGATCTCCCACCCTCCTGTCTCTCCCCACTTCAATCTTATACTTCACGCTGCTGCCCAGATCATCTTTGTGCAGAAATGCTCTGGGCATGTTACTCCCCTCCTCAAAAATCTCCAGTGGCTACCAGTCAACCTACACATCGGGCAAAAACTCCTCACTCTGGGCTTCCAGGCTGTCCATCCATCCATCCCCTGGCCCCCTCCTCCCTCCCCTCCCTTCTGTCCTTCTCCAGCCCAGTCCGCACCCTCCGCTCTTCTGCCACTGCTCACCTCCTCACTGGGCCTCGTTCTCGTCCGTCCCACCGTCGACCCCCGGCCCACGTCCTCCCCCTTCCCGGGATGCCCTCCCTCCACACATCCACCGAGCTAGCTCTCTTCCTCCCTTCAAAGCCCTACTGAGAGCTCACCTCTTCCAGGAGGCCTTCCCACACTCAGCCCCCTTCATTCATTCATTCATTCATTCATTCATTCATTCATTCAATCGTATTTATTGAGCGCTTACTGTGTGCAGAGCACTGGACTAAGCACTTGGGAAGCTCAAGCTGGCAAAATACAGAGACGGTCCCTACCCAACAGCGGGCTCACAGTCTAGAAGGGGGACACAGACAACAAAACAAAACAAATTAACAAAATAAAATAAATAGAATAAATATGTACAAATAAAATAAATAAATAAATAAGTAAACACATAAATAGAGTAATAAATACGTACAAACAGTGTGGCTCAGTGGAAAGAGCGCAGGCTTGGGAGTCAGAGGTCATGGGTTCGAATCCCGGCTCTGCCACTTGCCAGCTGTGTGACCTTGGACAAGCCACTTAACTTCTCTGGGCCTCAATTACCTCATCTGTAAAATGGGGATTAAGACTGTGAGCCCCAAGTGGGACAACCTGATCACCTTGTAGCCCCCCCAACACTTAGAGCAGTACTTTGCACATAGTAAGTGCTTAACAAATACCACCATTAGTATTATTATTATATACACATATACTTTCTCTTCCCCTCCCCATCCCCCCCCACCCTACCTCCTTCCCCTCCCCACAGCACCTGTATATATGTTTGTACGGATTTATTACTCTATTTCACTTGTACATATTTACTATTCTATTTATTTTATTTTGTTAATATATTTTGTTTTGTTGTCTGCCTCCCCCTTCTAGACTGCGAGCCCATTGTCGGTTAGGGACCGTCTCTAGATGTTGCCAACTTTTACTTCCCAAGCGCTTAGTCCAGTGCTCTGCACACAATTAGAGCTCAATAAATACGATTGAATGAATGAATGAACGAACCAATACTATGAAAAAAAATGTCCCCTCTGCTCCACACCCCAACCCAACTCCTGCCCACTGCCTAGCTGGGTTTTGCCATTGTCTGGTCAGAAGAGTCCAGTGACCAGGGAAGAAGAGGGGGAATACCGCTGATCACACCGTCAGTCAGTCAGGACCTTGGATGGATTCCACGGATCCCCGGGGCTTTATCGTGAGCCGACAGCATCATTCCTTTCCTTCCAGGATGATTAGAGCTGATTTCAATTTGTCTCTGCCTTTCGCTGGATGCTGTCAGAACTCTCCCCTCTAATGGGTTTGAAATAAATCTCCTCTTGTCTGATACTGTCGAGGTATCTCCAACCCATAGCAATACCACAGACACATTGCTCCCAGAAGGCCCCACCTCCATCTGCAATCGTTCTGGTAGTGGATGCACGGACTTTTCTCGGTAAAAATGCACAAGTGCTTTACCATTCCCGCCTTCCGCACAGTAAATTTGAGTCTCCACCGTCGACTCTCTTCCCTGCCGCTGCTGCCCAGCGTGGGTGAGTTTTGACTTGTAGCGGATTGCCAGACACTCGCTAGACACTGGCCAAGCTAGGAATAAAATGGCTAGGCCTCTACTTCACTCTCCTTCCCGTAACCGAGACTGGTAGAGGACTGGAAACTCTTCAGGGGCGACACTGAAAGGGGAAATCTCCTCTAGTCTCCTATGGGAAGGGAATGGGTCTGTTTAATAATAATAATAATGGTATTTGTTAAGCACTTACTATGAGTAAAGCACTGTTCTAATTGCTGGATAATAATAATGGCATTTATTAAGCACTTACTATGTGCAAAGCACTGTTCTAAGTGCTGGGGAGGTTACAAGGTGATCAGGTTGTCCCACGGGGGGCTCACAGTTTTTAATCCCCATTTGACAGACAAGGGAACTGAGGCCCAGAGAATAATAATAATAATAATGATGACATTTATTAAGTGCAAAGCACTGTTCTAAGCACTGGGGAGATTACAAGGTGATCAGGTTGTCCCACGGGCTCACAGTCCTCATCCCCATTTTACAGATGAGGTAACTGAGGCCCAGAGAAGTGAAGTGACTTGCCCAAAGTCACACAGCTGCCAAGTGGTGGAGCTGGGATTTGAACCCATGACCTCTGACTCCCAAGCCCACGCTCTTTCCACTGATCCGTGCAGTGTATTGGACTCTCCCAAGTGCTTAAGTGCTCTTCACATAATAAGCGCTCAATAAATATGATTGCATGAATCGAATGAAGGAATGAAATCTCTTCAAAAATCTCCCCACAGCTCAAGGAAGACAATAAGGAACCTACCGTGGTCTGGGACCCTTTCCCCACAGGTCCCCCTGGACCCATCTCGGACCCCGGGGGTCAACCTTATTCACTCCCACGGCTTCAACTATCATCTCTACGCTGATGACACCCAGATCTCCATCTCTGCCCCTGCTCTCTCCCCCTCCCTCCAGGCTCGCATCTCCTCCTGCCTTCAGGACATCTCCATCTGGATGTCCGCCCGCCACCTAAAGCTCAACATGTCGAAGACTGAGCTCCTTGTCTTCCCTCCCAAACCTTGTCCTCTCCCTGACTTTCCCATCTCTGTTGACGGCACTACCATCCTTCCCGTCTCACAAGCCCGCAACCTTGGTGTCATCCTCGACTCCGCTCTCTCATTCACCCCTCACATCCAAGCCGTCACCAAAACCTGCCGGTCTCAGCTCCGCAACATTGCCAAGATCCGCCCTTTCCTCTCCATCCCAACCGCTACCCTGCTAATTCAAGCTCTCATCCTATCCCGTCTGGACTACTGCACCAGCCTTCTCTCTGATCTCCCATCCTCGTGTCTCTCTCCACTTCAATCCATACTTCATGCTGCTGCCCGGATTATCTTTGTCCAGAAACGCTCTGGACATATTACTCCCCTCCTCAAAAACCTCCAATGGCTACCGATCAATCTGCGCATCAGGCAGAAACTCCTCACCCTGGGCTTCAAGGCTCTCCATCACCTCGCCCCCTCCTACCTCACCTCCCTTCTCTCCTTCTACTGCCCAGCCCGCACCCTCCGTTCCTCCATCACTAATCTCCTCACCGTACCTCGCTCTCGCCTGTCCCGCCATCGACCCCCGGCCCACGTCATCCCCCGGGCCTGGAATGCCCTCCCTCTGCCCATCCGCCAAGCTAGCTCTCTTCCTCCCTTCAAGGCCCTGCTGAGAGCTCACCTCCTCCAGGAGGCCTTCCCAGACTGAGCCCCTTCTTTCCTCTCCCCCTCGTCCCCCTCTCCATCCCCCCGTCTTACCTCCTTCCCTTCCCCACAGCACCTGTATATATGTATATATGGTTGTACATATTTATTACTCTATTTATTTATTTATTTATTTATTTATTTTACTTGTACATTTCTATCCTACTTATTTTATTTTGTTGGTATGCTTGGTTCTGTTCTCTGTCTCCCCCTTTTAGACTGTGAGCCCACTGTTGGGTAGGGAATGTCTCTATGTGATGCCAATTTGTACTTCCCAAGCGCTTAGTACAATGCTCTGCACATAGTAAGTGCTCAATAAATACGATTGATTGATTGATTGATTGATCTCCTCCTGCCTTCAGGACATCTCCATCTGGATGTCTGCCCGCCACCTAAAACTCAACATGTCCAAGACTGAACTCCTCGTCTTCCCTCCCAAACCCTGCCCTCTCCCGGACTTTCCCATCACTATTGACGGCACTACCATCCTTCCCATCTCACAGGCCCACAAACTTGGTGTCATTCTCGACTACGCTCTCTCGTTCACCCCTCACATCCAAGCCATCACCAAAACCTGCCGGTCTCAGCTCCGCAACATTGTCAAGATCCGTTCTTTCCTCTCCATCCAAACCGCTCCCCTGCTCGTTCAAACTCTCATCCTATCCCGTCTGGACTATTGTATCAGCCTCCTCTCTGATCTCCCATCCTCTTGTCTCTCCCCACTTCAATCCATACTTCACGCTGCTGCCCAGATTGTCTTTGTCCAGAAACACTCTGGGCATGTTATTCCCCTCCTCAAAAATCTCCAGTGGCTACCAATCAACCTATGCATCGGGCAGAAACTCCTCACCCTGGGCTTCAAGGCTGTCCATCACCTTGCCCCCTCCTACCTCACCTAGCTTCTGTCCTTCTCCAGCCCAGCCCGCACCCTCCGCTTCTCTGCCACTAATCTCCTCACTGGGCCTCGTTCTCGCTCGTCCCACCATCAACTCCTGGCCCACATCCTCCCCCTGGCCTGGAATGCCCTCCCTCCGCACATCCGCCAAGCTAGCTCCCTTCCTCCCTTCAAGGCCCTACTGAGAGCTCACCTCTTCCAGGAGGCCTTCCCACACTGAGCCCCCTCCTTCCTTTCCCCCTCGACCCCCTCTCCATCCCCCACACCTTACCTCCTTCCCTTCCCCACAGCACCTGTATATATGTATATATGTTTGTACGAATTTATTACTCTGTTTATTTATTTATTTTACTTGTACATATCTATTCTGTTTATTTTATTTTGTTAATATGTTTTGTTTTGTTCTCTGTCTCCCCCTTCTAGACTGTGAGCCCACTGTTGGGTAGGGACCGTCTCTATATGTTGCCAACTTGTACTTCCCAAGCGCTTAGTACAGTGCTCTGCACACAGTAAGCGCTCAATAACTACGATTGATTGATTGATTGATTGATCTTCCCCTCCTGCCGAGGTGACAGGCCCTATAGAGGTTCATTTCCCTCCTGTCACCCCTCTCTCTCTGCCCACCCATCTCCCCCATCCACTAGCTTCTCCCACTCCTCAACAGAGGAAGGATGGGCTCCTTTCTCCCTATAATAATAATTAGAGTTATCATACATATTGGGTTAATAATAATAATGGTATTTGCTAAACCATTAGGATGTGCCAGGCACTGTGCTAATCCCTGGGGTAGATACAAGCAAATCAAGTTGGACACAGTCCTTGTCCCACATGGGGCTCCCAGTCTTCAACCCAGAAGCAGCATGGCTCAGTGAAAAGCACACGGGCTTGGGAGTCAGAGGTCATCGGTTCTAATCCCGGCTCCGCCACTTGTCTGCTGTGTGACCTTGGGCAAGTCACTTCACTTCTCTGGGCATCAGTTACCTCATCTGGAAAATGGGGATTAAGACTGTGAGCCCGCCGTGGGACAACGTGATCACCTTGTATCCCCCCCCCAGTGCTTTGCACATAGTAAGCGCTTAGCAAATGCCATCATTATTATTACTATCCCCATTTGACAGATGGGGGAACTGAGGCCTAGAGAAGTGAAATGACTTGCCCAAGGTCACACAGCAGACCAGTGATGGAGCCGGGATGAGATCCCAGGTCCAGATGCAGGCTGTATCCACTACACCGCAGCGCTTCTCTACGTCCACCTTCCGCCTTGCTCCTGTCTGGAAATCATTTTATATATGTATATATGTTTGTACATATTTATTACTCTATTTATTTATTTATTTATTTTACTTGTACACATCTATTCTATTTATTTTATTTTGTTAGTATGTTTGGTTTTGTTCTCTGTCTCCCCCTTTTAGACTGTGAGCCCACTGTTGGGTAGGGACCGTCTCTATATGTTGCCGACTTGGACTTCCCAAGCGCTTAGTACAGTGCTCCGCACACGGTAAGCGCTCAATAAATACGATTGATTGATTGATTGATTTTACTGCTTGCTTCCCCCGCTAGACTACATGCTTCTTGAGGGCAGGGATCATGTTGACTTACTCTATTGGACTTTCCCTAGCTTTCAGTTGAGTGCTCTGCACACAGTAGACTGTCAGCTCCTCGAGGACAGGGATCGTGTCTGCTATTTATTGTACTCTCCCTAGCCCTCCCTTCTCATAGCCGACAGACAATGACTCTCTCCTGCTTCAAAGCCTTACTGAAGGCCCATCTCCTCCAAGGAGCCTTCCCTGACTGTGCCCTCCTTTCCTTGTCTCCCACTCCCGTTTGCGTCGCCCTGCCTTATTCCCTTTATTCATCCGCCCTTTCCCAGCCCCACACCACTTATGCCCAAAAGAATGAAGCGGCGTGTCCTAGTGAAACGGTCTTCTAGACTGTTCTTCTTGTCTTCTAGTCTCTGTCATAGTCATAGTCTTCTAGTCATAGTCTTCTAGACTATGTTGCCAACTTGTACTTCCCAAGCGCTTAGTACAGTGCTCTGCACACAGTAAGCGCTCAATAAATACGATTGATTGATTGATTGAGCCCACTGTTGGGTAGGGACCGTCTCTATATGTTGCCAACTTGGACTTCCCAAGCGCTTAGTACAGTGCTCTGCATGCAGTAAGCACTCAATAAATATGATTGATTGATTGATTGAAAGGAGCCCGGGCTTGGGAGTCAGAGGACATGGCTTCTAATCTTGGCTCCGCCACATAATAATAATAATAATAATAATAATAGCATTTATTAAGCGTTTACTATGTGCCAACCACTATTGGGATACAAGGTGATCAGGTTGTCCCACGTGGGGCTCACAGTCTTCATCCCCATTCTACAGATGAGGTCACTGAGGCCTAGAGAAGTGAAGTGACCTGCCCAAAGTCACCCAGCTGACAAGTGGCGGAGTCGGGATTTGAACCCATGACCTCTGACTCCAAAGCCCGGGCTCTTTCCGCTGAGCCACGCTGCTTCTCAATCACACACATCGGCTGTATGATCTTAGGCAAGCCACTTAACTTCTCTGTGCCTCAGTTCCCTCATCTCTAAAATGGGGATTAAGGCTGTGAGCCCCACATGGGACAACCTGATTACCTTGCATCTACCCCAGCGCTTAGAACAGTGCTGGGCACATAGTGAGCACTTAACAAATACCATTATTATTATTATAATGAAGAAGATGGATGAAGACCGTGAGTCCCATGAGGGACCTGGACTGTGTCCAGCCTGATTAGTTTGTATCTACCCCAGTGCTTAATATAGAGCCTGGCACATAGTAAGCACTTAGAAGTATCACAAAACATCCCAAAATTTTTCAATCAATCATTCAATCGTATTTACTGAGCGATTACTGTGTGCAGAGCACTTTAATAATAATAATAATAATAATAATGGCATTTATTAAGTGCTTACTATGTGCAAAACACTGTTCTAAGTGCTGGGGTAGATACAAGGTAATCAAGTTGTCCCACTTGGGGCTCACAAACTTAATCCCCATTTTCCAGATGAGGTAACTGAGGCCCAGAGAAGTGAAGTGACTTGTCCAAAGTCACACAGCTGACAAGTGGCGGAGCAGGGATTCGAACCCATGACCTCTGACTCCGAAGCCCAGGCTCTTTCCACTGAGCCACGCTGCTTCTCTTTACTAAGCACTTGGGACATGTTTGTCCCATATTTGGGACATAAGAGAAGCAGCGTGGCTCAGTGGAAAGAGCCCAGGCTTTGAAGTCAGAGGTCATGGGTTCAAATCCCGGCTCTGCCTATTGTCGTGGTTTGTCTTTGGGCAAGTCACTTCACTTCTCTGTGCCTCAGTTCCTTCATCAGTAAAATGGGGATGAAGACTGTGAGCCCCCCGTGGGGCAACCTGATCACCTTGTAACCTCCCCAGCGCTTAGAACAGTGCTTTGCACATAGTAAGCATTTAATAAATGCCATTATCATTATTATTATTATTATTTTTTATTTCTATTCATTTCTACTAATGGAAAGCAGCAGGGCATAGTGGGTACAGCACAGGCCTAGGAGTCAGAAGGTCACTTTGCACACAGTAAGCACTCAATAAATACGATTGACTGGATGAATGAATGATTGCATTCGAATCCCAGCTCCGCCACTTGTCTGCTGTGTGGCCTTGGACAAGTCACTTCACTTCTCCGTGCCTCAGTTACCTCACCTGTAAAATGGGGGTAGAGCCTGTAAGCCCCACGTAGGACAGGGACTGTGTCCAACCTGATTTGCCTGAATCCACCTCAGTGCTTAGTACAGTGCCAGGCACATAGTAACCGCTTAACAAGTACCACAATTATTATTATTGTTATATCTGCCTCCCCCTCTGTAAGCTCCTTGTGGACAGGGAATGTGTCTGTTTATTGTTCTATTTTACTCTCCCAAGTGCTTAGACCAGTGCTCTGCACCCAGTAGGTGCTCAATAAGTAGGATTGACTGACCGGCTACAATATAACAGGCAGTCTGGCCTTCCCGAAGTCTCCTTTCTGCCTCTCTGGGAAGAGAATTACACAATCCCTTTTCCATAGACAAACCCTCATTTCTCTGAGAGGAAAAATGATATACACAAGCCCCGACATCACCGATGGGTTGGAATTGCAGCCGAAGAGCAGCTCAGAGCTTCGATCCTGTGCCATGTAATAATCTCCCCCATCCTCCCCTCCCAGGAGACCCGTTCTCCTTCCACTCCACGGGAAAGGCTCGTTAAAAAATCATGTCCCAGCCCGCCTCTGGATGGGATCCACTGACTGGTTTTTCTGGCAGGAAGCATGGAGAGGAATCAAGCATTATTCACGGAAAATCTTCATGACAGAAAGCTCATTTGCTCTGGTTACACTGCCTAATTATCGGCATCTTTATTTCTAATCAGTGTGAAACATAAGGGGCCTGGTGTAAGTTTGCGGAGAGGAGCGGTTACCTCTTTCATAATAAGAGCAATAATAATCATGATGGTATTTGTTAAGTGCTTACTCTGTGCACTATACTATACGTTAAATATGAAAACATCCTTGTACTGTTTTGAAATTGGCCTTCCCTCAGGATCAAGGCATACCTGCATTGCTCCCTCTGGATTGTAAGCTTGTGTGGGCAGGGAATATGCCTTCTAACTCTTTTGTCTATTGGACTCTCCCAAGTGCTTAGTACAATGCTCTGCAGATAGTAAGCACTCAATAAATACCATCAGTTGAATGAATGAATAATTGGTCAGCTCTCTGGAAGATACTTTGATAAGTATTATTCTATTTATTTATTTATTTATTTTACTTGTACATATCTATTCTATTTATTTTATTTTGTTAGTATGTTTGGTTTTGTTCTCTGTCTCCCTCTTTTAGACTGTGAGCCCACTGTTGGGTAGGGACTGTCTCTATACGTTGCCAATTTGTACTTCCCAAGCGCTTAGTACAGTGCTCTGCACGTAGTAAGCGCTCAATAAATACGATTGATGATGATGATGATGAGTGCTCTGCACACAGTAAGCGCTCAATAAATACGATTGATTGATTGATTATACTAAGCGCTGGGGTACATATAAGCAAATCGGGTTGGACATAGTCCCTGCCCTACATGGGGAAATCGGGTTGGACGCAGGTTCACAGTCTCAATACCCATTTTACAGATGAGGCAACTGAGGCCCAGAGAAGTGAAGTGACTTACCTAAGGTCACACAGAAGGGTGTCCGGCGGGACAACTCTCCAGCTGCTCTGCTGTTGGAGTGTAGTTGGGGAGGGGAAGAAGTTTGAATCAGAGCCAATGACTTCCTTTAAACGCTATAATAATTTTAAATTCTCTAATTTATTTTCTAAAGCGCATGGCCTACTGGAAAGCGCCCAGGCCTGGGAATCAGAGGACCTGGGTTCTAATTCCGACTCCGCCATTTGTCTGCTGTGTGACCCGGGGTAAGTCAATTCACTTCTCTGGGCCTCAGTTCCCTCATCAGCAAAGTGGAGATTGAGGCTGTGAGCCCCACCGGGGACAGGGACTGTGTCCAATCCGATTTGCCCGTATCCACCCCAGCACTTAATACGGTGTCTGGCCCATAGTAAGCACTTAACAAATTCCGCTATTATTATCATTATTATTACTACATAGTAAGCATTTAACAAATACAAATTACTGTTATTCATTCATTCATTCAATTGTATTTATTGGGCCCTTACTGTGTGCAGAGCACTGTACTAAGCACTTGGGAAGTACAAGTTGGCAACATAGAGAGACGGTCCCTACCCAACAGCAGGCTCACAGTCTAGAAGGGGGAGACAGACAACAAAACGAAACATATTAACAAAATAAAATAAATAGAATAGTAAATATGTACAAATAAAATAAATAGAGTAATAAATCTGTACAAACGTATATACAGGTGTTGTGGGGAGGGGAAGGAGATAGGACGGGGGGTGGGGAGGGGGAGAGGAAGGAGGGGGCTCAGTGTGGGAAGGCCTCCTGGAGGAGGTGAGCTCTCAGTAAGGCCTTGAAGGGAGGAAGAGAGCGAGCTTGGCGGATGTGGGAAGGGAGGGCATTCCAGGCCCGGGGGATGACGTGGGCCGGGGGTCGATGGCGGGACGGATGAGAACGAGGCCCAGTGAGGAGGTGAGTGGTGGCAGAGGAGCGGAGGGTGCGGGCTGGGCTGGAGAAGGACAGAAGGGAGGGGAGGTAGGAGGGGGCCCGGGGATGGATGGATGGACAGCCTGGAAGCCGAGAGTGAGGTGTTTTTGCCTGATGCGTAGGCTGACAGGTAGCCACTGGAGATTTTTGAGGAGGGGAGTAACATGCCCAGAGCGTTTCTGCCCAAAGATGATCCTAGCTTGTGAGCTTCTCTGTGGGGAGGAGGGAATGTGTCAAACCATCCTGAGGCTAGTTCATTCATTCATTCATTCATTCAATCGTATTTATTAAGTGATGATGATGATGGTATTTGTTAAGCACTTACTATGTGCCAAGCACTGTTCTGAGCACCGGGGTGGATACAGGGTAATCAGGTTGTCCCACATGGGGCTCACAGTCTTAATCCCCATTTTACAGATGAGATAACTGAGGCACAGAGAAGTTAAGTCAGCGTGGCACAGTGGAAAGAGCCCGGGCTTTGGAGTCAGAGGTCATGGGTCCAAATCCCGGCTCCACCAATTGTCAGCTGTGTGACTTTGGGCAAGTCACTTCACTTCTCTGTGCCTCAGTTACCTCATCTGTAAAATGGGGCTTAAGACTGTGAGTGAGCTCCCGTGGGATAACCTGATTACCTTGTAACCTCTCCAGTGCTTAGAACAGTGCTTTGCACATAGGAAGCATTAATAAATGCCATTATTATTATTATTATTATCATTATTATTATTATTATTATGTGACCTGCCCAAGGTCACACAGCAGATAAGTAGCAGAGCTGGGATTAGAACCCACGTCCTCTGACTCCCAAGCCCGGGCTCTTTCCATTAAACCACGCTACTTCCCACTTACTTAAGTGCTTACTGTGTGCTCAGCACTGTACTAAATGCTTGGGAAAGTACAATGCAACAATAAACAGTGACATTCCCTGGCTACAGTGAGTTCACAGTCTAGTGAGGAAAGGGGTTCTTCGATCTCGCCTGTCTCACCACTGACTCCTGGCCCACGTCCTGCCTCTGGCCTGAAACACCCTCTCTCCTCAAATAATAAAAATAATTTTGGTATTTGTTAAGCAATTACTATGTGCCAAGCACTGTTCTAAGCCCTGGAGGGGATGCAAGGTAATCAGGTTGTCCCACGTGGGGCTCACAATCCTAATCCCCATTTTACAGATGAGGTCATTGAGGCCCAGAGAAGTGAAGTGACTGGCCCAAAGTCACACAGCTGACAAGCGGTGGAGCCGGGATTTGAACCCATGACCTCTGACTCCCAAGCCCGGGCTCTTTCCACTGAGCCACGCTGCTTCTCAAATCCCACAGACAATGACTCTGCCCCTGTTCAAAGCCTTACCGAAGGTCCATCTTCTCCACGAGGCCTTCCCAGACTTGCCCCCGTTTTTCCTCATCTCCCACTCCCTTCTCCATCACCCTGACTTTCTCCTTTAGTTCTTCCCCCCACTCCCAGCCCCACACCACTTATGTCCATATAATAATGTTGGTATTTGTTAAGCGCTTACTAAGTGCAAAGCACTGTTCTAAGCGCTGGGGAAGATGCAAGGCAATCAGGTAGTCCCCAGTGGGGCTCATGGTTTTCATCCCCATTTGACAGATGAGGGCACTGAGGCCCAGAGAAGTGAAGTGACTTGAACAAAGTCACACAGCCGACAGTTGGCGGAGCCGGGATTTGAATCCATGACCTCCGACTCCAAAGCCCAGGCTCTTTCCACTGAGCCGCGCTGCTTCTCTCTATATAATGATGACATTTATTAAGTGCTTACTATGTGCAAAGCACTGTTCTAAGCACTGGGGTAGATACAAGGTAATCAAGTTGTCCCACGTGGGGCTCACATACTTTATCCCCACTTTCCAGATGAGGTAACTGAGGCCCAGAGAAGTGAAGTGACTTGCCCAAAGTCACCCAGCTGACAAGTGCCGGAGCCGGGATTTGAACCCATGACCTGTGACTCCAAAGCCTGGGCTCTTTCCACTGAGCCACGCCGCTTCTCTGTAATTATATCTGTAATTACCTCTTCGGGTCAACCACCAGGGCCTGCAGTGCCCA